>NC_139029.1:64666022-65239576 GCF_964662115.1 Mustela nivalis
GATGCAACATTGGGCTTAAGTGGGTAGAAGAAGAATCAATGAAACAAGATGGAATTGGGAGGGAGACAAACCATAAGTGACTCTTAATCTCACAAAACAAACTGAGGGTTGCTGGGGGGAGGGGAGTTGGGAGAAGGGGGTGGGATTATGGACATTGGGGAGGGTATGTGCTTTGGTGAGTGCTGTGAAGTGTCTAAACCTGGTGATTCACAGACCTGTACCCCTGGGGATAAAGATATATGTTTATAAAAAATAAAAAATTTTTAAAAAAGCCAATATATAAAACCAAAGGGAAGTTAGATATATAATTAAGAATAGTGATCTTCTGTGCTGTGAAATGGGAGATATAATTGAAATAGAGCATACAGGGATTTAAATGTATGTTTCATGTAATAAGTAAGTGTGAAATATTATCTCATTATTTTTTAATACTTCCAACTCACCTACATACTCGATTCCAATATGCTAAGTATCCATTAGCAAGAAGAAAACAATTCCTAATTGCTATTAACCTTAATTCAAGCTGTTAATCTCTACTTTCATTGTCCTTCATAGCTGCTTTTTTTTTTTTTAAGAATATCTACATAGTGGAATTTCCTAAAACAATTTCTATAAAGGGAATTTCTTCCTTATCTCATAAACCTCCAAGGAGTCTGATCTTTTCAGTCTTAGGTATATATTTCTTTGTGGAATGATCACAAATTCTTACTGCCAGCTAGACAGGCCATTTCTCTGTGACCTACCTTGAAAACTACTCTTTCAACCAGATACTTCCAATATCCTGCTTCCTCAGCCATGAATAATTTTATAGAAATCCAAAGCATTAATATTTTGAACTGGGATTCAAAGTTATCTGGTCTAACCATATACTTTTTGTGTGGACTTGCCTTGAAATGACACTGGAAGATGTCATTATTGAATAATATTGACTCTCATATTGAATCATATTATTGTAGAAAATTCAGTAATTAAAACATAATTATATGTATATATGTGTGTGTGTGTGTCTGTATACATATGTACATGCATATATATATACTTTCAAAACCAACAGTAAAAGTGCACAATTTGGGAGAAAAAAAAAAAAAGTGTCCTTGATTGTAGATCTGACTTCTACAATCCAAATACAAGTTCTGGGTATAACTTTTGGAAGCACACAGAGTAAGTCTGCTTGAGTCTTTCAAGCATTTTGAAGCGGTTTTTATACTATTCTGTTAAATATCTTCCCTCTAATCTGATATTCTCACATCGTTTTTTGTGTTAATAATTCATCCTTGGAAACACTCATATTTATCTGTACATCTCTCAGATTATGACCATGCCACCTATTATTATTAGAAAAAAATTTTGTTAACATACCCAATAATAATTTTAATGCATTTTAGCAGAAAATATAAGATTATTAATGTGTGTTGAGGTTGTTTCAAGTTAATGTCCTTTAGTCTTTCTTTTTTTAAGATTTATTTATTTATTTGAGAGAGAAAGTGCACCCACACAAGCTGAAGGGAAAGAGAATCCGAAGCTGACTCCATTCATAGGCCTGTATGCGAGGGCTTTGTGCAGAGCCCCACAAGGGTTTGATCTCAACACTGTGAAATCATGACTTGAGCCAAAACCAAGAGTTCACTGCTTAACCAATTGAGTCACCCAGGTGTCTCTCCTTTAGTTTTTTGATAAAGATTCTTATTAATCCTCATTGTTTATTTCTAAGCTTGATTCATGGTACAAGTAAAAAAAAAATAACATAAGGATTTAGATTAACTTCTAAATTATAATTCTTTATTTTATTTATCTATTATGTTGAGATATTTTTGAGATCTTAGATATGACATTTCCCTCCAAGCTTTCTATAACCCACACATATTACTCACCTATTTCCATGTCCTCATCCAAAGTGCTGAAAAAAGAATTTGAATTAGGATTAAGAAAAAAACCTTAAACTCTTTCTTTCATATCACTTATTTTAAAGATTTTATTTATTTATTTGGGAGACAGAAAGAGAGCATGATCCAGGGGGAAGGCAGAGGGAGCGGGAGAAGTAGACTCACTCATGAGCAGGGAGTTCCACAAAGGGGCTCTATTGATGAACCCTGTGATCAGAACCTGAGTAGAAGGCAGACTTAACTGACTGAGCCACCCATGCACCCCTCTTTCTTTCACCTTAATATTGACCCCTTAATGAACATTTTCTGGAAAGTTTGTTTAAGAACTTAGCATTATTAAGATAGTTAAGTCCAAGTTTCATCTCATTACTCAGTAGTTTATTTTTTAAAAAAAATCAGTAGTGTATCTCTAAGGTCTTTTTCATTTACCAATCTGGCATCCTATCAAAAGTGTAAATGAAGATATTTGATATGTCTTTTTTTTTTTTTTCATTTCAGTGAACACTTAATGACTTCTCTTAATTATTTCTGATTTTTTTTTTTAATGTCCGCAAAACACCTGTAAGGTAATCTGTATGAAACTCTTGCGTAAGACCAGTAGCAACCTCATGTGTTTTTAGTGTCCAGAATCCCTCTCATGGGATGATTATTTGATTTCTGTATGCAATGATTCTGCACCTCTTTCCTCATTTTTCTGGTAAAAGGATCTTATTTTTTTCATGATGGAATTGATACTATGTGTTTTGGGTGGAATTTTTCCAAGAACGCTTTTGTGACTCTGGCCTGCCTAACTACTCTAGAATAGATTCACCACAAAAGCTGGTCATTGCTGAGACTTTGAAAAAAATGAAACTATTATCTCTTTCTTTTGAGGTTACTGAGGGAACAAACAGCTTGCATCTTTACTGGGGTGAGTAATTTGAGAGTGAGGGTGGTTATCTTTTCTGAGGGTTGGAAATTTACTGTAGTCAGATTATTTTCAGAGATACGCAGAACTGAGAGAAGGAGCGAGAGATCTCTGATGACATTGCTTGGGCCCCAGGATCTCTTCAATCAGCTGCATACTAAAGTGTCCTTGCGATATGAAGCAACACATTTTGAAAGTATGCATCAGATATTATGTTCCTGAATCTATCTAAAGCTTTTGGGTGCCTGTAATAACTGGTGGAGTCCTTACAAATAATAATATCACTGCTTTGGAAAATCAAGCAACTCACCCATTTCTTCACTCTATGGGCAACTCTTCTGATTTCTAATAGCTCTTTTTTGCTTTCCATGCTGGTTCAAAGGATAAAGGGAACAGTTAATAAATGTAATTCTGTTAGTCAGTATTTCACCTCTTTCATACTATAGTGTGCTACAATTCTGTCTCATCCTTTTTTCTGTTTTTTGCTTTCCTCTATAGTCCAACAAGAATTTGCTTATGAATTTTCGGGCGTATTGTTGATAGCTTACTTTGCATTCCCTAATTTTTGAGGGAAGTTTATCTAAAATGTATCTTATTTAAGATACATTTGCATTTTAAAAATAGACTATTTGGGGTGCCTGGGTGGCTCAGTTTGTTAAGCATCTGCCTTGGGCTGAGGTCATGACCCCAAAGTCCTGGGTTAAGCCCTGCACTGGGATCCCTGCTCAGCTGGGAGCCTGCTTCTCCCTCTCCCTATTCCTCTGCCTTTGCTTATGTGCTCTCTCTCTGTCAAATGAATAAATAAAATCTTAAGAAAAAATAAAAATAGATCATTTATAGGAACATTCATATAAAAAAACTACTACACACTAGTATATTGTTCTCTACTACTGCGCAAAGGCATTAAAATAAAATTGGCAAGTTAGTTGTTGCATGATCTGTCACCTGAAAACATATTTTGTGTCTTGTTATTATTATAAGCTTAGTTTCATAAAGCATGTCAAACCTTTGGAAGAACTAGTTTGAACAGGGCAGGACGTACCTTCCTATTACTCTTTTGTGATTTTTAACTTGTATTCACGGAAAACTCATCTCTCAACTTTCACACTTGCTCTGTTAAATGTTTAATGTTATTAATTATAAGGATTTGGTTTTTCTATATGATCATTTGATGTGTCTTTCTCATATATATAAATACTGAGAAAACACAGCAGTTTGAAAGGCATAAGGTCTCCCTTTAGACTTTCTTCTATTGAAGTTGTTTTCTAGAGTACCCAAGACCTTTATTAAAAAAAAAAAAAAATTGGGGGCTTCTAGGCAATCTAAGTGAGAAAACCATTTGGAAAATGAACCAATGAACTACTGCAATTTAGAGGGTGTCATAAGTCTGTGACAATGACACTAGGGAGGTACAAAGTTCCCACATCCATCTCAATGGACTAATTACGGTCACTTAAGTGTCAGTGTTGTTAACTTCTTTCACTGCAATGAAAAGGGCTCACTTCTGTGCTTTTCTAGGACAGCTGAACACCCACCGTAGCAGGAGGTGGCATCCTTTTGAAATAATGTGCAGTAGGGAGAGTCTTTATGAACTAGATGTGCAGAGACTTGAATATTATTTTGATTAATTGGTTAATTGAAGTGCTGCTACTACTGTCCTTAAAATTAGAATAAAAGTAATGATTACAGTGTTGTCAGCTAAAAAGTGGCAGGATTCCAACCATGAAGTTTATAGGAATTTGTATTTTTTCTACAAAATATCATCTACCAGCAGGGAAGACAGTTTACCTTAATAAGGTAATAAATATTTTGAACATCCCTGTATCTTATAGTACTACCTGGAATGAAAACCCAAAGAAGGTCCAAATAAAGTAACAAGCAGTGATGAACCCCTACTCCCTTTCAAAGGGTATTTGCAAGTTTCAAGTATTAAACTGTGTTCATTACCATCTTCTCTGCTGCTGATGTTAAGCTACACACACACTAACGCGCCGCCAATAATTAGGGCCAAGAGGCATTCTGAAACTACAAAGAACACTGAACTGCTCTTAATCAGTTGAACATTCCTATCTCAATGCAAATACAATAAGGATCCTCATCATTTAGCATATGTTCTCATATGTTACATGTAGTTGAACATGCTTCCTTATAAAACATATCATACACTATAACATATAACACACATGGTATGTATCATGTTTAAACATACATTATATGTTGCAACTAAAAGAGATAATGTTAGGGGCGCCTGGGTGGCTCAGCGGGTTAAGCAGCTGCCTTCGGCTCAGGTCATGATCCCAGGGTCCTGGGCTCTCTGCTCAGCAGGGAGCAGGGAGCCTGCTTCCTCCTCTCTCTCTGCCTGCTTGTGATCTCTCTCTGTCAAATAAATAAATAAAATCTTTAAAAAAAATAAAAAATAAAAAAAATAAAAGAGATAATGTTGAAAAAATTAATTTGGTGATATGGTGTGATAATTTTTTTAACTTTAAAAAAAAGAAAGAAAACTGTCTCACAAAATGAATTTCATTTTGATTTGAAGTTGACATGTTCCATCTACCAATACCCTGAAAGCCAACTGTATATTTACAGTACCATAGACCAAAGACAAACAATGTATAATTCTTATTTGGAAAAGTGCATCCTCTATGCAAACTTCCACTTATAATTTTGAGAAAACTAGCATTATGTCTTTCAAAAGTATACTTGGTAAGGTGTTACACTCTAATATCCTGTTAAACAAAACACCTTATTCCCAATAATTATTTTTTAAGGCAATTTTAATTAAATAAAGGAGAAGTCTGGGACCATAAAACAATCTTTGCTTTGTTACTCTAAATTACTGCCTCAGAGTTTTCTAATTTAAAAATAGATTAGAAAAATATGAATTCAATAGACTGCCTTTTTAATCATTCATCATTTATGAGTATTATGGAACAAATGTCTGTAATTATAATCAGTTAGGCCATTAAAATCCTCAATCCTGATATCAAAAGAATAACACTTCAAGGAGAGTCTTAAATAAAAGTTCCTTTTTGGCTACTTATTCTAGGCATGTTGAGACTGAGGAATTAGTTTATTTTCCACATCTCAATACAGAGTATAGAGAGGAGATTGATGGCTTTTAGAGCTACACTCAGCAACCAGTACAAGAGCTGTCAAAAAAAAAAAAAAAAAATCAATTGATCGGGGACTCTTGGGTGGCTCAGCCCTTAGGCTTCTGCCTTCAGCTCTGGTCATGATCCCAGGGTCCTGGGATGGAGCCCTTCATCAGGCTCCCTGCTCAGCGGGAAACCTGCTTCCCCCTCTCCTACTCTCCCTGCTTGTGTTCCCTCTCTCACTGCCTCTCTTTCTGTCAAATAAATAAATAAAATCTTAAAAAATTTAATTGACCATAAATCTGTGAATAAAATCTAAGAAATATACTCACAGTAATATGGTTAAGTCTAATAATTGTATGGAGACATATTAATATATATGTTATATAGTTAAACAGTAGAATGATAAGCACAAAATCCAGAAAAGAAGAGACCAAAGGAAGGAGTAAATAGGGAGTTTCAGTGGCTTTGGCAATGAATTATTTCTGAAGTGTGGTAGTGAGTTACCGATAGTGACCATCTTGTTGTATTTTGTAACATACACATTTTTGCATGTGCTAACATTTTATATAAAAAGACAATTATAAAATAACTTAGTTGGTGGGTTTAATAATCGTCAATTATTATACTTTTTGAAAAAATATCAGAATTTTAGGCTAAAAGCAATTGAAATTTATTTTTCTTACACATGTATCTGCTAATTCTAGACTATTCTCAATGTAGTCGGTAGAATCACAAATGAACAAGTCTAACAAGCAAGTTCGGCTCAATTCTGCTTACTTCACATCTACTCACATTCCAAGGTCACAGAAAATTTCTGGGCTAAACTGAAAGTTAGTATATCTGTGTTATAAATTTTGCCTATTTTCGAGACAGGCATGGCTAAGCCACTTGACAAAGGATGTGGATATCTAACCTAATTATAGGGAGGGAGCAGAGAATTGGGAAAGACAATCCACCTGCCCACTCTAAAAGAGAAGTCTAGTGAGTTAAAAGACAAAATCTAGAAGGTATCAAGAAAGTTCCAGAAGTTATCAGGAAAGAACAAAAGGGATGAGTATTAAGAGGAGCACTCTGATTCCATTATAGCTTTAGAGAACAGAAACATTCATTGAACAAATAAAAATACAACCTATAACTTAAAAACTGTTCTATATAAAAAAAATATATGTTTGGGGGCGCCTGGGTGGATCAGTGGGCCTCTGCCTCTGGCTCAGGTCATGATCTCAGGGTCTTGGGATCGAGCCCCGCATCGGGCTCTTTGCTCAGGAGGGAGCCTGCTTCCCCCTGTCTTTCTTCCTGCCTCCTGTCTGCTTACTTGTGATTCCTCTCTCTGTCAAATAAATATAAAATCTTAAAAAACTATATATATATATATGTATGTATGTTCATGTGTGTGTATATATGTATATATAGATATATATACATATTCCCTACTTTAGAGGAAAATAGTGTAAGAGAAATATAATTTATCATGTATAAACAATAACATATATGACAAGTGGCATGTGTATTTCCTGTTTTCAATTAATGATATATCTGTTCTGGTTGTTTACTTCATGATTTAGTCATTGTGGGTTGTAGGTTTCTAGTTATTTATCCATTTCTTCTATATTATTCAATTTGTTGGCTTATAATTGTTTAGTCCCTTAGAATTCTTTTTATTTCTGGGGCATAGATATAATGTTTCCCCTTTCTTGTTCTGTTTTTGTTATTTGAGTCTTCTCTCTCTCTCTTTTAGGCTAGCTGAGGGTTTGCCAATTTTGTTCATTTTGTCAATAAATGAAATCTTACTTTTAATGATGTTTTCTATTATCTATTTCATTTATTTCTGCTCTAATTTTTAATACTGACTTCCTTCTTTAATATTCTACTTTGGGATTATTTTGTTCTAGTTCCTTGAGATGTTAAGATTTTTGTTTGAGATCTTTCTTTTAGGTGCTTCCCACCATAAACTTTTCTCTTAGAACTGTTTTTTTCTGAAACCCGTTTATTTTGGTATATTTTGTTTTCATTTTTATCTGACTCGAGATACTCTAATTTCATTTTTGCATTTCTCTTTGACCCAATAGTTGTTTGAGAGTTGTTGTTTGATTTCCACACATTTGTAAACTTTCCATTTTTCCTTAGCCATTGAATTCTACCTCTGTTCCATTTTGGTTGGAAAAGGTATTTGATATAGTTTCTCTATCTCTTATACACATATGCACACACACACACACACACACACACACATATCATTTTAAAGATGAAATTAAGCCACAGAGAAATTAAATAGCTAACTTGTTGCTGTCGCTAATAACCTAGTATGTGTCGTCGTATTGCAGCATAGTATTTCAAGTTCAGGCTATAAAGGAAAAAATGCCGAAACTCATCTGTGATTAACCATATGATTCCTATTTGGTGTTCTGAGGGTGAAAGTCAATGTTTCAAAGTTTGAAATTGTTAAGTCTTATTTTGTGGCCTACCTTGTGATCTTGAAAAATGTTCCCTGTGATTAGGAAACACTTTTAGTGTAAGAAAAGACAAGAATATCTAAATGCAGGTCTGCTGTGTATCAACTCTAGTAGTAGAAAAATGCATGATTAAAACCAAAGATTGAGATAGAAAGCAACTAGTAAAGAAATGACCAGAACTTAATGAAATGTATTAAAAAAATATGGGGAAGAATCACAAATATGGGGAATAAATCAATAAACTAGAAAGGGAGTTAAACCACCAGACAAGCACTTTGAAACATTGACTTTCACCCTCAGAACACCAAATAGGAATCATATGGTTAATCACAGATGAGTTTCGGCATTTTTTCCTTTATAGCCTGAACTTGAAATACTATGCTGCAATACGACGACACATACTAGGTTATTAGCGACAGCAACAAGTTAGCTATTTAATTTCTCTGTGGCTTAATTTCATCTTTAAAATGATGTGTGTGTGTGTGTGTGTGTGTGTGTGTGTGTGTGTGTGTGCATATGTGTATAAGAGATAGAGAAAGAGGGAAGGAGAGAGAGAGGATGAGGTTTGATTTAAGACCCCAAAGCCTTTATAACAAAGTAAACAACAGGTGAACAATAAATGTTGGATCTTAGTGGCTTAATACAGCAGAAGAAATATTATTCTTGTAGTTGGCTTAATATGTTTGAACCTCAGATCAGCTAGATGTAAGGTGTTGGCTTGGAAGCCTGTGAGACTTCCTTTCCTAATCTATAAAATGATAATGTTATCACCTACACTATAGAATGGTTTTAATGAGATAATGTATGGAGGAGTGTTTAATAAGAAATTACAATTAATTATCAAACAGTGACTTTTCTGCATTTTTAAGAATCATTTCAAGACAAATAAATTATTGAACGGTGCATCTGAAATTAAGCTGGCTAGTTGAATTTAAATTCAAAAAATTCAAAATTAAAAAAAAGAATATTTCTGACTTTTGCAAGTAGGTGAAACAAAACAGTTTTTACAATGAGTCTTCATTTTTTGAAGGGTAAATGAATACTGACATTATAAAAACTAATACTGGACAAAAACATAACTTATCCAGGTAGATAAATTATTTTATATGATTTGTCACATTATAATTCACCCTGTCATTTCCTCATACTTAGAAAAATTACTTCAAAATAAAAATATATTAGAACTAAACTGAATTATTAAAAAGAATAAAAATAAGACTAATGCATAGTGCCATTCATGACACAATTTTCTGAAACGTTAACTGTAATAAAATCAAATGTATTGATTTGTAGTCCATAATCCAGTTATATAAATAACAATCCATATCTTTGGAAATTGAGTTTTGCTTACAAATAAAATAAGAGTTAGGAAATAAAAATTTGATGATGTTGTACAAATTAGGTTAAACTTTTCATATACTTTAAAAAATATAAAAGGATTAGAAAAACAATTTGTTTATATGGCACAACTTCAAAATACAAGACATACAATGCTCTGGAGACTAGGGATTTGATTCATTCAATATTAAAAATGTCACTAAAGAAATCTGAACCAGAGATTTCAGCTTTTTAAGAAGTGAGATAATAAAAGTAAAATGCTTGAGCTTGTTGTATAGGAGCATATTTTAGTTTTACATGGAAACTGAAAATATAAGTGTAGAGGGCGAATTTTTTTAAGGAGGTAGAAATGTAACCAGTGTCATAACTCTCCCTTTCTCTCTGGGGAACTCGTTCACTGGAATTGAACTGTCCCAACAAATTCAACTGTGGATGCTTTCAAATCATCTGAATGTTGTGGGTATAGTAAGTGGAAATCAGACTAAAGATTGTTTTTCTTTATTGCACTGTATATTTTACTGATTTTGAATGTATGATTGGAGTTTCCGCTTGTAATACTAGATAACAGAAGTCAATAAAACAATATACCTCAAGACAGTTAAGTATTTTATATCCCAGGTTCTGCACATTTAGTAACACTTACCACACTAACCATATTGATTCAGTTTGAGTGATGAAATCTGTGGTAGAAAGCACACTGCTTGTTTATGTCTAGGTTAGAGTTTAGCACCTTATAACCTAAAATTTATTTTAACCCCAAAGTAATAGCACAAACATCTTGATCAATTTATCTTACTCCTGATGAATGATGGCTATGTTGCTCTTGAGTCATAGAAACAAGTCAGCTGATTGTTCAAAAGGTACAAGAAAAATTAAGGATGTTTCACTGAATTGTACTATTAGAAATCATTTATAAGATTATGACAATTTTGTGTAAACTCTTAAATTTTATTTCAAAAGACTTCAAAAATAAAATATCTGTATTTCTGAGAAGAAATTGAAACATGAATGCACGAAAAAAACATATAACCCAGTAAATAAGCAATAGGTTTGCTTTGAGGTCAGTGATTTTTCTATCTCATTATGATTTTTTTTTGTGTCAAGCAAAGTAGGTCCCCTTTAAAAGTCATCTTCTCCATTCTTCATTAAAAAAAAATTGGGGCACCTGGGTGGCTCAGTGGGTTAAGCCTCCGCCTTCAGCTCAGGTCATGTCCCAGGGGCCTGGGATCAAGCCCTGCATCTGGCTTTCTACTCCGAGGGGAGCCTGCTTCCTCCTCTCTCTCTGCCTGCCTCTCTGCCTACTTGTGATCTCTGTCTGTCAAATAAAAAAAAAAAAAAAAAATCAACATCTATCTAAAACCTTTGCTAATTCTTCTTGGTCAAAGTATTTGAATCTCATATACATAGTTTCTGGTAGTTGTCACGTTTTTTTTTTCCAAATCAACTCATAAGTTAGCAAACTTTCAGCTAGACGATTTAAAAACTTTTCTTTATTCAGCTTTGTACTCTAGGCCCTGGTCATGGTCTCTCTTTAGACAATTGTTTCCCCATAAGAAAAGTAAAACTATGATCTGAGGGAGTCATTTTGTGAAGTCATTATTAGTTATTGATTATTTTGTAGAAACTAACTTTTCAGATTACCCATCAAGCCAGCATTGAATCCTGTATAATCTTCAGATCCAAGTACAACTGAATTTGTAGTCCAAATATGGCAAATACCAGCCCTATGGCTTTGGCTGTTCATCTTATATTCTTAACATCGATAAAAAGGGAGAAAATTATACCTATCTTCTAGGATTATTTTAGGGATCAGGAATAAATATATATAAACTGGTATGTCTGATGCTCAGTAAATTGTAGCTTTAATCAGATATTGAGTAGGAAGTTCCCTATTTGCTAGAATCTAAGAGAAGTCTTGCACCTACAGAGTTTTGGGCAAAAGTAATACAATGAGCCTGCGTGAAAGAAAAGGGGTGACTTCTAAAAGCCCTCCTTCCAAAAAGGAGATTGAGTGAGACAGGCGACGAGACACACACACACACACACACACACACACACGGTGTAGTTCAAGTGTTATCACAGATCCGGCACAAAGATGCCTAAATCATTTGTGTGAAATTTCTTTTGCATATGACCATCTGGGTACCTGGTGAACTTCACAAAAATCAAAGATTTCACTAATCTCAACCAGAGATCCCAGAATCTGCTTAACCACAAAGCAAAAAATAAAAATAAAAATAAACATTCACAAACTAGAAACAATATCAAGTTGATGGAAATGAAGGAAAGTGCTCATAGCTGGTGACCTTCTTGCTGCATGAGTTATGTAGCCAAACACTGAGTTTCAAGAAGATTTACACGAAGTGCTTCTTTTTCAGAATGCTTATTCTGGTAAGCACATGTTTTCACATTGCAGAACATTAACACTCAATTTCATTAGTGTATTACAAACCGGCTTCTATAAATTTGTCATATAAAACTGCACAGTTTAGCAAAGTAATACACGGTGACTGTTCAAACTCAAATAAGAACACTTCATAGGTAGCTTATTTAAGACCTTTAATTATTTGAGAATCTATAACCAAACTTTTTTTATTCACTAAGTAGAGTCATTAAGGGAAAATTATATACCTCATCTCACACTAGAAATGCATAAAATAGATTACTCTACTGTTTGTAATATATCTCAATAATTCTGTGTAAAATATGCTTTTCTACTAGAATTTAATGTAGTCAATTAGTGATAATGTTTAGATTTGTGATGGTTAATATGCACATAGAGCTACAATGGAATTCTTAATTTTCTTTAGAAATACAAATACTAAAAACAAACTCAATTTACATATATTAATTTATATGAATATCTATATACACAGCAAATATATATATATTCAATATTCACTTAAAATTATTAATCTAAGAGTTTTTAGTCATCTGAATATTTTTGGAATAAGGTAATATATGCCCCAGATGACTATATCCATCTCTGTGTTTGTTCTATTGACATTTATTAGACATTAACTGTATGCCAAGCAATGCGTTATTATTTAAATCTCAAATGCCTATCATACAGAAGCCATTATAACTTTTGCTTTACAACTGTAAAAAGTGAAGCTGAGAGAAGTCAAAGGACTCTCCTATGATCTCATAACTAGTTACCATTGGTACCTATGCAGACTTGCAGAACCTGTATTTCTAAACACGGTCCTATGCCCCGTCTCTGGCACTACTTCTGTGGCATCCATCGTACAGAGCTAGTGAGGAGGAGGAGAGGATGTATAGTCCACTCAATATTGACAGTAGTATGAGAACATGTTTTCTCATGGACCTAATACCATTATAGACAATTACTATCTTTGGCAAACCACATCAACCTGAAAGAGTATATAGCTTGATGAGCAGAAGGATTCTGAGCAAGCTTAGGTCAACAACAAGAGATTTCCTTGAATGTATTTTGCAGAGTATTTAACAGTATGTTGTATACTGGCAGGACAACAACATGCTCTCATAAAATACCTATTGTGATAAGATACACAGGACAAGAAAAATGAGCACAGGATAATTGCTGCCAAGAATAGTCAAAATGTGATTTTCATCTTTTTTTTTTTTTTTTTTTTTTTTTTTTTTTTTTTTTTTTTTTTTTTTATGTCTAAACATTCTTTTTTATTTTATTTTTAAAGATTTTTTTTTTTTTTTAAATTTAATTTATTTTTTATTTTCAGCATAACAGTATTCATTATTTTTCACCACACCCAGTGCTCCATGCAATTCGTGCCCTTTATAATACCCACCACCTAGTACCCCAAACTCCCACCCCCCACCCCTTCAAAATCCTCAGATTGTTTTTCAGAGTCCATAGTCTCTCATGGTTCACCTCCCCTTCCAATTTCCCCCAACTCCCTTCTCCTCTCTAACTCCCCATGTCCTCCATGCTATTTGTTATGCTCCACAAATAAGTGAAACCATATGATAATTGACTCTCTCTGCTTGACTTATTTCACTCAGCATAATAATCTCTTCCAGTCCCGTCCATGCTGCTACAAAAGTTGGGTATTTGTCCTTTCTTTTTTTTTCTTTTTTTTTTTTTTTTTATAAACTTATATTTTTATCCCCAGGGGTACAGGTCTGTGAATCACCAGGTTTACACACTTCACAGCACTCACCAAAGCACATACCCTCCCCAATGTCCATAATCCCACCCCCTTCTCCCAAACCCCCTCCCCCCAGCAGCCCTCAGTTTGTTTTGTGAGATTAAGAGTCACTTATGGTTTGTCTCCCTCCCAATCCCATCTTGTTTCATTGATTCTTCTCCTACCCACTTAAGCCTCCATGTTGCATCACCACTTCCTCATATCAGGGAGATCATATGATAGTTGTCTTTCTCTGCTTGACTTATTTCGCTAAGCATGATACGCTCTAGTTCCATCCATGTTGTCGCAAATGGCAAGATTTCATTTCTTTTGATGGCTGCATAGTATTCCATTGTGTATATATACCACATCTTCTTGATCCATTCATCTGTGGATGGACATCTAGGTTCTTTCCATAGTTTGGCTATTGTGGACATTGCTGCTATAAGTGATTTTCATCTTTTACATGTTTATAAAAGTCAAAAATAGTATTTGAAATAAATTAAATCATAGCCATTTTATTAAGAACAAAAAAAAATGTCAAAATAGAGCTATAAGAAAAAATAACAGACCATCAAGAAACCAAGGTCCTTTAAAATGGTAGTTTTTAGATAAAATGTGAATGTGAATTTATACCCAGAGTTTTTTTTTTTTAAAGATTTTATTTATTTATTTGACAGACAGAAATCACAAGTAGGCAGAGAGGCAGGCAGAGAGAGAGAGAGGAGGAAGCAGGCTCCCCGCCGAGCAGAGACCCCGATGCGGGGCTCGATCCCAGAAGCCTGGGATCATGACCTGAGCTGAAGGCAGAGGCTTTAACCCACTGAGCCACCCAGGCGCCCCTATACCCAGAGTTTTAATCTTACTTATTCATGAATGAAAAAATTACACATTATGCCATACTTGGCTTTTACAATTATAATATTTTTTTTTACAATCAGCTATACTTTTCATACCTTTTTTCAAATTATAAGATATGGAAACTTTTACCCCTGGGGATAAAAATATATGTTTATAAAAAATAAAAAATTAATTAAAAAAAAATATGGAAACTTTTTTTGGAAACATCTATTAGACTTCCCAAAAGTATTGACTATCCAGCAACAGAAACTGGAAAATAACTATATTAGACAGATCAATGCAAACGAACCA
This sequence comes from Mustela nivalis, assembly GCF_964662115.1. Classification (NCBI taxonomy): domain Eukaryota; kingdom Metazoa; phylum Chordata; class Mammalia; order Carnivora; family Mustelidae; genus Mustela; species Mustela nivalis. Next base: position 64,680,984 of record NC_139029.1, read on the forward strand.
TAAATTACTAAATCAAAAAAAACATAGACAATTGAGTTAAGACCTAGCCACCACTTACATACTATTGTTATTCTAAAGAAATAGACTCAGGGTGCCTGGGTCACTCAGTGGGTTAAGCCTCCACCTTTGGCTCAGGTCATGATCTTAGGGTCCTGGGATTGAGCCCTGCATCAGCCTTTCTGCTCAGAGGGGACACTGCTCCTCACCGCCCCCGCCCCCACAGTCTGTCAAATAAATAAATAATCTCAGTCTGTCAAATAAATAAATAAAATCTTTAAGAAAAAGAAAGAAATAGGCTCTACATTTATTTCAAGCTCATTATCAGTAAAATCAGTTATTTTATAATACTTATTTTTTAAGTGTTTAGCATTGTAGGAAGTCCTATATACCATTTATCACAGTTTCAAATAATATTAATTTCTCCAGAAATATTTTTATTATCATTTTTTAATGGTTTATGTAAGCCTGTTTGTAAATTGGAAAGCACTTTATTACCTGTGCATTGGGTATATATTATGGAGGTTTTCAGGTAAAATAAGTGTATGTATATAAAATCAGCATACCTTTTTTTCTTAAAGATTTTCTTTCTTTATTTGACAGAGAGAGAGAACACAAGTAGGCAATGAGCCAGGCAGAGGGAGAGGGAGAAGTAGGCTTCCTGCTGAGCAAGGAGTGCAATGTGAAGCTTGATCCCAGCACCTGAGATCATGACCAGAGCCGAAGGCAGATCCTTCATGGACTGAGCCACCCACGTGCCCCTAAAATCAGCATACTAATTGAAGATAATTTTTACCCTTGTAAAAAAGAAATAGAAGTATTGACTTCTGAAGTCCTTTTATAACTTAATTACCTATTTGTAAGAATTATATAAGATATTGAATGAGTATAGATGTAAGCAGTTGTATAGAACTGTTGTAAGTTAATGTTTATTATCAGTGGTTGATATTTCTCAAATACATGAGAATATAGTTTTCATTGGGTTTGATCCTTATATCTGTAAACATGCAGAGGATTTTAGAGCAACCTCTAATTTGTGAATACAAAAGGGAGATCTTTTCTTTTTTTAAAGATTTTATTTATTGGGGTGCCTGGGTGGCTCAGTCATTAAGTGTCTGCCTTTGCCTCAGGTCATGATCCCGGAATTCTGGGATCAAGTCCCATGTGGAGCTCCCTGGTCCTCAGGGAGCCTGCTTCTCCTTCTTCCTCTCCCACTAGTGTTCTCTCTCTCTCTGTCAAATAAATAAATAAATAAATGGTCAATCTTTTTCTTAAAAGAAGATTTTATTTATTTGAGAGAGAGAGAGAGAGAGGATGATGACCTGATCCAAAGACAGTCGCTTAACCCACTGAGCCATCCAAGCACTCCAAAATGGAGATTTTTTTTTTTTTAAGATTTTATTTATTTATTTGACAGATAGAGATGACAAGTAGGCAAAGAGGCAGCCAGAGAGAGAGAGAGGAGGAAGCAGGCTCCCTGCTGAGCAGAGAGCCCGATGCGAGACTCGATCCCAGGACCCTGAGATCATGACCTGAGCCGAAGGCAGTGGCTTAACCCACTGAGCCACCCAGGCGCCCCAAAATGGAGATCTTAAGTGATTTCAGGAACACACCATTGAGAGATAAGCTCTATTGCAACCATATTTTCTCAATCAGAAATATAGAGAACACATACTTCAAGTATATCCTGCTGCATCAAAGTTTCACTTTCTATAAGCTTATTCCCATCAGCATGCAAACACCTCCAGATTTTGACCATGTTAAATAAACAAAATCCCTAAATAAATAAGGAAACCTGCTCTTGACCTCCTAATCCCTTCTATCACTTCACTTCATTCTTTTTTCTTCTTATGGCTAAACTCCATGATAATCATATTTATTATATTTGAGTCACATTGATTATAACATGCAGTTAATGTTTGTACCACTAAGGAAAATGGTAATTAAGCTATGATCAAAGCTTTCATATCACTTAGAATTTTTATTTTATGTATATTGGAATAGCTTTTTAGTTTTTATTTATGTAGCAGTAATGAAAATTTAAACAACTGTAACAAAGCTCGGGAATAAGCAGGCGATGACAACTGCATCAGAATAACTGCCTAGGTAGTAATAAGCATAAAATGTTATTCATTTTAATATCTATCTCAATTTCAGAAATTTAAACTATGAAATAATACCTATATTAGAACTGATGAAATACAGTAGTTGTCTCTGTTCTGTATCTAGGCTTCACTTTCCTGGTCTCTCTCTAACCTTCTCTAATTAGGCTTTCATCCATGCAACTCCAGTTGAAAATCTTATTATCAGTTTTACCAGTGATCATGTGTTAAAAATCCAATGGGGAATTTTTGGTTCTCATTTTACTGCTTGTACCTACAGTATCTGACACATGAAATACCTTCTTTTGGCTTTTAAGATGTGGATATATTTAATTTCGTCCATCTCCCTTACTTTTTACTAGTTTCCTTTGCTACTTCCTTTCTCTTCATCTTTTAAATATTGGAAGGCTTTGAGTTCAGTTCCTGCACCTCTTCTCTCATCTGAATTCACTTTTCTGGTGATACAACCCTGCTGTGACTTTATAGAACTAGCTCTAACTGCCAATGTCCACATTTTTACTTTTTATACAGACCTCTCCTCCAGATTCCAGGATATCCAGTTATGCCCTTGACACCTTGACATGCCCATCTCCATGTCTTAAGGACCTTTCAAAGTTAATCTTTAAATCCAGCTTCTCCATCTTTACTCCCATGTCAGGAAATATCTATCTCATCCTTCCAGTAGCAGAGGCCAAAAAAGCTTTCACTTCACACTCAACTTCATTCTTCTACACTCCCCACCTAATGTGTGAGGAATTCTTATTGGATCTACTTAAAAATGTAGTGTCTGACCACTTCTCACTACCTCTGCTACTACCACTCTCCTCAAGTAGTGATCTCTTGTTACCTCAGTTCATCATATTAGCCACTAGTTGGTGGCCTTCTTGACAATTCTTGTCCCTGTAGAGTCTACTATTAATATAAAATTCAGAATCACCTTTTGAAAATGAAGTCATGTCATGTTGTTTAAAGCCTTCCAATGACTTTCTATCCCACTCAGCACATAACAATATAGTGGCCTCCGGAGTCCATACAATCTGTATCACCATCACCATCACCACCATCACCACCACCACCATTGCCATCACCACCATTACTACCATCACCACCACCTCACTTTTCCTACTTGTTTGTCTTCACCCCTTGCCCTTATATACTTGTATAGATTTCCTTGATTTGCTTTAGTCACAGCATGTGAGGTCCAGCCTCAAGGCCATTGCGTTTGGGGCTCTTTCTGCATGAAACACTTCTGTCCCAGGTGTTCACATGGCTATGCTTTTTCATCTTCTTTAAGTCTTTATTCAGAGCCACCTACTAAGTCAAAAGCTCTTTGACCATGCAAACTGCCACCAAGATGGATTCTTCTAATATTTCCAATTTGTATCATTTTTTCCATCAAACTTACAGCTGTCTCATGAACAAGGTATGCTATTTTATTTTACGTATATCACTTCCCTTTGGATTGGACAGGTCTTTTCTTTTTTCCTCATCTCTTATTTATTGTAGTATCCCAGCACCAAAGGTAGTAACTTCCCATACTATAGAGGCTCCAAAAAAAAAAAAAAAAAATCTTAAATAAATGAATGAGATATATTTCCTTTTTTTTTTAAGATTTTATTTATTTATTTGACAGAGAGAAATCACAAGTAGATGGAGAGGCAGGAAGAGAGAGATAGAGGGAAGCAGGCTCTCTGCTCAGCAGAGAGCCCAATACGGGACTCGATCCCAGGACTCTGAGATCATGACCTGAGCTGAAGGCAGCGGCTTAACCCACTGAGCACCCAGGCACCCTGAATGAGATATATTTCAATCCAAGCTTGGACTAAAAAAGGTAGTCTTATTATTTAAAAAATAATAAAGAGCAATGACCCCAGTAAAGAGAACTGAGTAAGTAGAAACAGTTTTATTACTCTCGGAGCATATATTTAACCCGGACCTTATGTTCAGACTAATTGGAGCTGGCATTTGGAATCATAGTTACCATTTTTGAGGTTCATCAATCAAAAGTGATGATAACTCTCACCCCATTTTCTTTACTTAAGTACATCAATATGGTATGAACTACCAGCAAACCAGCAGATCAGTATAAAAATATTTTCCCTAATTAATTACTGGTACCTTATTACCTGGCATTGCCTGGTGTTAAATCATCCCAACAAATCGACACTCAGTCTCATTGCTTCCGATATGCTATGAATCCGATTATATTGAAGATATATGCATTTATTACTTCTTGTAGCGTGGTCTTAATACTGTTGTTTCAAGTACCAAATGAAGTTAACTTTTAAAAGGTAATAATCCTCTTAAAGTATACATTAGTAAGACAAAAGCAGTTGGAATGTCTCCAGATGTAGCAAAACCAAAGTAATGAGCATAAAAGAAAAAATAAGTACTTTTTGTATTTACCAGCACCATGGCAGATTACATTTTGATGGAAAATATTGACATTATTCATATTAATTAAATGCATCTTATGTGTGTCATGATTTAGTAATTCAAAGTAAAGTTTTTAAAGTCAATTCTAGAAATGAAAAATCTATATGAATTCAGCTATAAAGTTAAATGCTTCAACCTCCAGCATTTTGAATAAAACTGCTTCTACTTTTCTGTTAGATTACTTAAATGCTCTGAATTTTTGGTGTTTCTATAATTACATTTTAGATACAGTTTTACCTGTTTCATCAAAAGTAAATTAACAGAGGAGCAAATGTTCTATAAATGCATTTGATTTTATGTTCTATGAAATTTTAATCACAAAAAAATGCTAAGACAAGGATAAAACATCATTTTTTCTAGAACTTTAAATATAAAATGTTAGGATTTTGAAACTCCTTTGATGAATAGCACTGAGCTCTGAGCACAATTTTCCTTGATCTCTACCAAGAACACAGGTAGAAAGGCCAAAAAAGATACATAAAAGTAATTGCTGATGTTAATTGTTTTCCCTCAATGACCCTTATCATCACAACTTACACTCTTAAAAATAATAATACAACTAGAGAAATAGCTTTCTGGTATCAAGCATCTACTATGAACTAGATATTTTATGGACATGATCTCAAAGACTCCAATAGTAGCCAAGTTGCCCTCAAGGGACTACATTATATTATATATAAAACACACAGCCTTCAAAGTACTATTATTATATAGGTATTTTATAGGTAAAGAAACTAAGTTTCAGACTGAATGGTAAATTGTATCATTATCGTTAATTCCTTGAGACTTCCTGTACCCAGGAACTTTGTCTTGGGATAGTTACTTTGAAAAAAGAAGTGGCGTATATTTTTCTATTCTTTGATTGAGGATGACTCCCTTTGGAAAATGGAATGAGTGAAATTTTAAGTCTAGGCTTTATAAGGACTGGTGTGTTTCCACTTCTTGCACCATTGCTATTGCAATATAAAGTGCATATCTTAGCTTGCCTGCTAGTCCAAAATCAGTAAGGAAAAAAAAAAATGGGTCAATGCTGCTCCAGCTGATACACAGACCTGCAGTGAGAAACAGAGCTGCTTAGCTATTATAGACTGAAACAGGGTTTTTCAGCTAAAGTCAGTCTAAATCAGATAAACCCTAGCTGGCCTCAAGATACATTAATTACAATAGATTATTGTAGTTTTAAAGCATGATATTTTGGGCAAGTTTGTCAAGCAAGAATAGCAAATCAGTCCAAGGAAGTTAATATTTGCTCAGAGTTTCACAGCTATTATATGGTAGAACCAGGTTATAAACCTAGGATGATCTTAACATCGTGTCTCAAATTCTTAAGCATTATAATTCTTTTCTTATTGTCAACTCTTCAAACTATCCAGAGTCAGTAATGACAAATACGGATGTACTTCAGGACCATAATCCAAGCCAGATGCATGCTCAATGCAGTGATCAGACATTCGGGTCTCCTGACACAGATCCAGTTTTCTTATTTCCTATCGTAATTATTAATCGTGCCTGAAAGTTCTAGTTATTATTGTTTCATCCTAGTGAACACATAAATCTAGTATTAAGTCACTGTGTGTTGTCTTCACCCTGATAGAGAATCAAAGATAAAGAGCCATTTGGAGAACGAAAATATGATTTGATGTCAAGGAGGAATGAAAGGGAAACTAGAGGCAATGTGACCCTCAAGGCCATCTTTCCATTAACTGTGATGGGAAACTGAACTGAGGAAAGATGATCAGTTTTATACCTATTGATTTTGAGGCCCCCAATGGGGTTTGGGGGTCTTTATTCATATAAAGATGTTTTAATTCTGGATGTTTTAATTTTCCAGTGGGTTTTAGTCAGTAGAAGAATCCATCTGAGAATCTGGAGAGTGAAGTGAGATTTGGACATGAAATTAGTCTCTATAAACCTTCGTTGTTCTCCCATAGTACCAGGAAGACAATACTATACCATTCAATTCACTGGGTTATGAGATTAAAGGAAATAGTGTTTGTGGAGGTGTTTTACAGTCAGCAATGTTAATTTTAGTTTTAAAGACTATATTATTGCAGTAATGAGAGCCCTTCAAGTTTACTATTAATTTAGCATAATATATTTAATTCTGGTATATTATATTTAGATGAAAAATGTGAAAATGAAAATCCAATTCTGATTATCCATGAGCAGTAAACATTGTCTTTATAGTTACTGTTAATACTGTGACTATAATCTCTAGCCATCTGTATTTAGTAGCACTTATACACAGTAAGATGAGGACCCAAAGCCTGTAGATCTCTGAAATCTGTGAAGATACTTGGATTTAACAATGTTTAAATATTCCCTTTATATATTTTGATACCTTTAAAATCATTAACCCATGATAACTAAAAATGTTTAACTTAGGACTTCTGTTTCTGGGTATGGTAAAATACCTTGTATCACATAAGCTGGACTATTTTAAAGCTAGATAACATTTCTTTAGAAATTGAAGAACACTGGAGAAAAACCAAGGTAGGAAGGACCTGAGAGATTATTTTTCAAAGAAGAATGTAATACACAGAGGTGAGTTTAACCCTCTCCACCATTTCTCTAATTGGAGAAATTGCTGATTCCCAACTTGAACTTTGAAAACCATGCAAAGAGTGAAATTTACAGGAAAACCTGGGTGACTCAATCAGTTAAGTGTCTGACTCTTGATTTGGGTGCATCAGGCTCGTGCTCAGTGTGAAGTCTGCTTCTCTCCTACTCCGTCTGACCCTCCCCCTGCTCACTCTCTTTTCTCTCCCTGTGAAATAAATATATAAACCTTTAAAAAAAAGTGAAAGTTTACAGATTTTAGCAGCCTTATTGTGAATTCTTGAACTGAACTGTAGTCTGAGGCAAAGAAACTAAATAGAAAGTAACTTTTGAGGGGAATAAACAAACAAAAACAAACAAACAAGCAAAATAAGCAGGATTTTCCAGACTCCTGAACTGAAGGAAAGAGAAATTGGAATTCAGGGACTATTTAAAAAGTAGCTCTGGTAAAAATATCAGGCTTTCAGTTGTGACCCCTAAAAGGTGATGTTCTGGGAGTAATACCAAACCAGACAAACAATCCCTCAGAAGACTTAAAATTTTACTGTCTATCCCTTTGACCAAGTCAACTTGACCTGCTTTTTTATTTCATTTATTTTTATTTTAGCAAAATATACATAATATAAAATTTACCATCATAAGACTTTATGTGTACATTTCAATGGTATTAAATGCATTCATCACAGTGTGCAACCATTGCCAAAACCCATCTCCATAACTCTTTTTATCTTATAAAACCAAAGCTCTGTATCCATTTAACAGTAACTCCCCACTCAACTTGATTTGCTCTCATTCAAATTAAGTGGCTAAAGAAGTTGAATCTTGTCTGGCAGTAGATAATATCTTCCTGAGCCTCTACAATATTACATATCAATTCTCAGCACATTTACTTTAAAAATAAATAAGGCATACCACTTTGGAAAAATCTTTATAGCAGTGCTCATTAAAACTTAATATATACAATCCTATGGACAAAAGTATCCAACAAAATCGCTTTCATATGTGAACAAGATATGTTTCATGTGTTCATATGTTTCTTATGTTCATGTGAACAAGATATAGATGTTCATAGTGGAATCATTAGAGCAATTCCAACCAAACTGTAAGCAACCCAAATAATCATCAATAAAATAATAGATAAATAATTCTTACATATTCATATAATGAAATACTACCATGCAATGAAAATGAATAAGCTTTTTCTATATGCAACAACATGGAAGAAACTCACAGACCTAATGCTAAACTGAAGAAGGTAGACACAAAAGAGTAATTACAGGATGCCTCCACTCCCACCCTGCTCAGAAACAGACAAGGGTGATCCCTGGTAATAAAAGCCAGAAGAGTGGTGCCACTGGGAGATAAAGACTAAGAGGGCAGGAATGAGGTTTCTGAAACTTTGTTAATGTTCTATTTCTTGCCTGGGTAGTGGTCCACAAATATGCTTACTTTGCAGATTTATCAAGTTGTATGCTAAAGCTTTAAAAACTTTTCTGTTTATGTGTTTTGTTTAAAAAAAAATGACTAGAAATGTGCCTAAGATAGCATTTTCATTCACCTATTTGCTCTACCAGTTATTATTGCATAAAAGCTATCTGATATTTGCACATTAGGCAAATGAAATGTAGTGATGCATTTAAACACACATAAGTTGGAATTTTTTGTAAAGGATAATAAATGTTTTTAATAAATTTTTCATAGGCAGTTGGGTACCATTTTGCTTATTTTCAGCATTCCTCTCATTTTTTTGCTTTTGATTTCTAATTGAACCATAACAAATTGTTACTTCTCTGTTTATATTTAAAATGTCCACAAGGTGCTTACTCTGTGCTAGACACTGCTTTAAGCACTTAGCTATTATTTATTTATATTATTTGGTTTAATCCTTGCTATAACCACAAATATTTATATACATAAACATATATTTTAACAGCATAATATATATGTATATATATGTGTGCATACATATACTATTTATCTATTACATGTATATATTTTTTGTATATGTGTATGTATGTGTGTATATTATATATGTATATCTGTGTCTATATTAATCTATTTCTCTCTCTACATAATTACCAGCAGCACAATTGTAAACAACTATAAAACCAATGATAATAATAAAATATGCATTTAGCTTTCAGGTAAAAGGGGATCAGGATTTGCAAATGTTCTTGCATTTTTTTAGATTATCCTTTAGATAATATAAATGCTTACTTTTACTTTAATTTAAATGCTTACTTTTTTTGCAAGATCAGTTTATCTCTGCCAAATGACCTTTCTAATTCATTAACACTTATCACTATTACAATTATATTTATACTTTTATTTTACATTTATACTTATGTGTTTATTTGTATAATGTCTATCTCTTCCAACGAGCTGTACACCTAGGGTCTATAATTCTGTATACCTACCTAAAGTCTAGAACAGTTTTTTTGTTTTTGTTTTGGTTAGGTTTTGGTTTTTGCTTAAAGGTGGTATTCAGAGTGCATATTGAATGAATTAATAAGGGAAGAAATAAATCAAGATAGGAAATCTAAAAAATCTTATAGTGATATCACACTTTGTGAGGCATCTGTGCCTTATCTTTAGGTTTCAGATGCTTTAATTTGAGGATTTCCACCAGAAGTAATACCAGAAAAAGCATATTACATCACACTTTCAGTTGCTTGCCTATCCAGAACTCTTAACCAATTGGAAAAAGACATTAAAAAAAATAAACTTTAAGTCAACTTTTCTCCTTAAGACATAGGAATTGTGAGCATAATAATAAGTGTATGACAGATAAAATTTCTCAAAAGTAAGTCTCAATCTGTGGCGTAAAGAAATACATATTTTAAACAATAGGTATGTAGAGAAATTACCTGAGTATGGTAGCTTGAATCCAGCTACATACTCCAATCTTCATTTCAGTCTCTTTCACTGAATCGCAATAGCTCCCAGCGACCAAGATCAGCTGCATTCAAGAAATGCTTTGGGTTCTTATAAAGGAAATTTGGTGGGACTTCCTCTCTTTTTTCTATGTCCTGGGCAAAGACCTAGGAGGAACCTCTGGACACCTGAGTAGAACATAAAAGAGGGGAAACACAGGAAGACATTGTTTAAAGATAAAGTAATAAGGAGGGGCACCTGAGTGGCTCAGTGCGTTAAGCCTGTGCCTTGATCCTGGGATCAAGTCCCACATCAGGCTCTCTGCTCGGTGGGGAGCCTGATTCCCCCTTTCTCTCTGCCTGCCTTTCTACCTACTTGTGATCTCTCTCTCTGTGTCAAATAAATAAATCAAAACCTTTAAAAAAAAAAGATATAGTAATGAAGAATGTATTGGCATAAAGCTTCTATGAACATGTCTAATTTTCTTAGTGACACAAATGGAGTTGAAATGTTGACTGATCCACCTCCCTGAGGTTGAGACACCTATGTGATTATATGTATATGTATATGTATGTGTATATATATATGTACATATATGTATATAGATATATGTATATGGGAAAATTCTAAATATTAAGACATAAATGACTCATCTTAGAAAAATATTTAACACTAATGGTAACAGGTTAATATCTTTAATATAGGGAATTATTTAGTGGCCAAAGAAAGACAAATTATATAATAGAAAAATAAACATGATTTGTTCAGTGAAGTATAGGTAATATACTGAAGAGCAAACCCAAAAGGATACAAAACTTAAGTAATTGTTCAAATTTGACATTATTTAAGAAAAGGCAAAATAAAGTAAATGATATCATTGTATGCTAATCTGAATGTCTAAAATAAATAAAGCATTGCTGGTATATGTGCACTTTAGAGTGGAAAATAGTCTTTAAAGAAACAGTAATGCTAAAATAAAAAGTATTTCTTATATCACAATCTCATTCTGGGGATTGGAAGATATTCAGTCTTCAGCTATGGAGATGTAAGCACAAATGAGTATACATGAAATTATTTTTTTATAGAAGCATTGTTTGAAATGACAAAACACTAAAAATGAGTTTACATTTTAGCTGAAATTGATTAAATTTTGGTACAACTCCAGGGAATATTAAAATACCATGAAAAGAGTGAATTGAACAATGGTAGTTACATGAAATATTTAGGGAAAAAAATAAGTTTCATAAACATGTATAGAAATGACTCTATTTCTTGTAAAAAATAATTATTGAGTTTACGTATTCTTATGAATATATATGTGTGTGTGTGTGTGTGTGTGTGTGTGTATTTCAATATACAAATTAGAAGGAGGAGGGTTGCTCCTGTCTTGATGTAAGTGGAAAAGAATAAAATTGATAGTGAGCAGCTAATGATAAAAGTTACATGAAACAAAATTAAACAAAGAACAATAAAATATAATAAAGACCCATGGTGACTGGGTGGCTCAGTAGGTTAATTATCTGACTCTTGATTTCAGTCATGTCATGATCTCAGGGTCCTGGTAAAACCCCACAAAGGGCTCAGGGCTCAGTGGGAGTCTGCTTGAGAGTATCTCTCTCCCTCTTTCTCTGCTCCTCTCCCCAGTCATACTCTCTTTCTCGTTCTTTCCTTAAAATAAATTTAAAAATTTTCAAAAAATATATAATAAAGACACACACCTGCCAAGCATATATGCTTATGCTCTTATTATTTGTTTGTTGTCTTATCCATCTTCCTAGCAATAGCCAATTTCTCTTTGTCCACAAAGTCTATCTTCTTTCAAAAACTAAAAGTGAGTAAGGAAGAGTTAGGGTATAGGCAGGGAGAGGTAGGAGGCCCCTGACCAGCTCTGGAACTGTTCTTGTCATGCAGAGATGCTGAAACAGAGCAAAACAAGAGATAAGGGCAATGAAAGAGACAACCCTGTCCTGGAAGTCAGGGGATATTATTAATGGCTGTTACATTATAACCACAGAAAATGACCAGACCTCAAAGTAAGCCATGGGGCACCTGTGTGGCTCAGTCATTAAGCATCTGCCATTGGTTCACCTCATCATCCCAGGGTCCTAGGTCCTTGCATTGGACTCCCTGTTCAGCAGGAAGCCTGTTTCTCCCTCTCCTACTCGCCTTGCTTGTATTCCCTCTCTCAATGCCTCTTTCTCTCTCTTTCAAATAAATAAATAAAATCTAGAAGAAGTAGAAGAAGAAGGAGGAGGAAGAGGAGAAAAAGAAAAAGAAGAAAGCCATTAAGGATGTTATCAATAGCCTTGCTCAAACCAAGATGTCACAAGAATTTCCAGCCACAAGAATTTCCAGCCAAAGCTTCCTAGTCAGTTCTCAATAAAACACTGTGGGTCATAAAAGCTCACAGTGGCAACCTATTCGGGACTCCTCTTACTCTAGAGCTTTTTGTTTGTGTTCTCACTTTCACTTAATAAACTATCACTTCACCCTTTTGTGCCCCTGAGATTCAAACTTTGACTCTGTGAGATAAGAACCCTGTAACAAAAGCACCCTATCAATTTTCCTTCTTTAGTCTTCATCATCATTTTTTTCCTTTTTCCAGACTCTTTTGAGACTATTGCTACCTTCAGCCATACCCTATCCCCCTCCGAGCAAAACTCCACAAAGCGCTATTCATGTTCTATAGCAGATCACCAAATATGCTCTTGTTAAATTCAGAATGACCTTCATATTGATAAATCCAATGGCCAATCTTCCATTTTCCTCTTACTTGATCAATTAATACTATTTAATTTATTAGATAATTTCCTTTCTTTTTCCAAACACCTTTTTTTTTTTCCCTTGGCTTCCAGGACTGAATTCTTACTAATAGATTGTCTTTGGATCCAGCAATTTCTTTTTCCGCATTTGACTGAACTTGCAATGTCAGAGAGTTCCAGACTAAAATATTCTACCTGCCCTGTTGTCTGCTGATGTCTGTTCTCTTGGTTATCCCACCTAGGCCTGAGGCTTAAAACAACCTCCCTATCGCAGTCTTGACAATGACATCATTTTATCCTTGCTTTTGCTTGTTTTCTCCTTAGATCCCTATTTAATCATTAGTAAATCTCATATATTCTGCTTGTAATATACATTCATAATCTGACCACTTTCCATATTTCCATTACCACCAGACTTGTAGGAGAAATCAATAGTGTGCAACATTGGTAAAAAAAAGTCCTGTCTGGAAAAAAAGAAAAAAAAAAGTCTTGTCTGCTTTTCCACACTTCAGTTCTGTCTGTAACACAATGGATTGAGTTGTCAGATGTGTCTCTCTCTGCTTAATTCCCTGCATAAGTGCAAAAGTCAAGATCCTCACATTGGTTTTTAGTCTTGTGTCTCATTATCTTCACCCTTCCCTACTTTATTTTTATCTACAGCGTTTTTATTAACATAAACACAACTTCTATTTTTCCTTTTGGTTTCTGTCTGCTGTCTGTTCTAGAATGGCGGTTAAAGGGGGAGGAGGCATTTTTGTACACTTTGACATATGGCTGGTAATTAGTAAGTGTTTAGAGAATAAACAAAGAGATAATATGATCTAATGTATATACCATCATAAAAATAAATGCATGTGTATAAGGAAATATTAAAAATAAAATAAGGGCACCTGGGTGGCTCAGTGGGTTAAAGCCTCTGCCTTCGGTTCAGGTCATGATCCCAGGTTCCTGGGATCGAGCCTCACATTGGGCTCTCCGCTCGGCGGGGAGCCCGCTTCCTCCTCTCTCTCTTTCTGCCTGCCTCTGCCTACTTGTGATCTCTGTCAAATAAATAAATAAAACCTTTAAAAATAATAAAGTTAAAAATGAATGTCTATGCAGAATCTCCTGTAATTTCAATACACTTGAAATATATTAATCTCAGGAAGATATGTTATGATAGTTTAGTATTTCACAGAAATATAAGAAAATGGATTACTTTGGAACTTTTGAGAGATCTTGAACCATATGAAGAAATTATTGTTATCTGAAGTTTTAAAAGGGTTAATGGAACTTTAGAGTTTTAAAGGGCTATGTATAAAATTAGAATGTTTTTACTATTTTAGAGTTTGCTTTCAAATATCCAACAGCATAGTCTCCGGGTTCTTCATTCCTAGTAAAGCTAAGTAAAGGTTTCTTTGCCTATTATAAAAGTTTAAAGTAATCATCATGAATTTAGCTAATAATGGAAACTTCATTTTTATGGATTTTAAAATAAAGTATGAAACATTCCCATAAGCACACTCTTCTTATTATGTTTTGGAAGCATTTCTATGTGAAACATAATTTTTTTGTTTTACTTTTCAAATAGAAAGTACTAAAATTTTTAATTTAAAATGATCAATAAGTAATAGGAATATTACATAAGGCTTTCACTTCTTAAACTGACACTCAGAATTCTTTATGATTTGTAATAAGTATGAGAACAAAAAAGAGGATTAAACATTGATTCCCAATAAATTGAAAGGATTAGTGTTTTCTTTGGCCTAGAAACTTGCTGAGAAACTCAAGATAGACTGGCACATTTTAAAATGGTAATTGATATCTCAAAAACACAAAACGCTACAGGTTTAAAAATGAAGACTTATAGATGAAAAAAAAAATGACAAAATAGCTCCTCTTTAATACCATCTTTCAAATAGCTGAATAAGTAATGCACATTTTTAAAATGTGAATTGCTGATGTAGTGACAATACAGTTTCTACTAAAATGAACTATTTATTTACTCTATTCAAGATAGAACGTGATTCCTTGCAAAGCATTTTATGGCTTTTCAGAATGAAAGACTGTGGCAGCTGTAAGAATTTTATCTATATACAAATGCATAATTTAGGAAAAAATCACCTACATGCACAAGGGCTTTTCTTTCTTTTTTTTTTTTTTTTGGTTTTATTAAGTCATGGTAAATATGGGCTTAGACTTTCTTGGACTTTTAAATCATAGTTAATTTTACAAGTCATTTAATAAATGAATAGATTCTTAAAGTGAGGTCTGCTTAATAGATGGGCATTACAGTCTGGCTTTAATTATTTGTAGGCAAACAGTTGAGAAACTATCACAGTTTCTGGTTATTAAGAATGGGAGTTTTGAAGAAAAAAATGTGACCTGATAGATTTACTAAAGGCTCTGATTTGAATCCCAGCTTCATCATTCTACATGTGCGTGGTTTTGAATAAATATTTATTATGCCTGAGCATCAGGTTTCTCTTCTGAGCAGTAAGAATAACCGCGTCTAATTTAAGAAGTTTGGGGATATTGCATGTGAAAACTCAATATACAAAGCAAAGTGTTTTAGTAATATGTATCATTATAAGAAAGGAAGATACTTAGAAATACATAAGACCATTGAGTAAATTCTTCATGAAGTAACAACATAAGTTGTTCAGAGTAATGATCCACCTGCCTTTGGTTTACATGGTAATGGGTATCACTGAGAATTTAAAGGATATGTTTAGAGATTAAGGAGATGCAATTGCTGTGTGTGTATGTGTGTGTATGTGTGTGTGTGTGTGTGTGTGAATGTGTATGTGTGTGCGTGTGTGTGTGTTTTGGTTTAGAACTTCCAAGGATATGTCTAGACTATGGCAAGCACTCAGAAGGAAATTGGGGGGAAAAAACAAAACAAAACAAAACATACATATATATGTTTTTGTGGTTTTTTTTTTCTCTTAGTTTAGGGCATTTTAAGGATTCTACAAATTTCAGTTGCTTCTTCAACTAGTGCCAGTGGACCATTTCAAGTGAATTTTTCACTCAGACTGGTTGATTTTCTGGCCCATTAAGACAGCTGATTCAATTCAACTGAGTTTATATAGCTTAATCCCCCATGCATGTTGATTGTCCTACCAAGTGGCAGCAGGCCACAGTCACAGGTAATCTTTCATGTAATTCTCTCATCTCCATTTGATATTTCTTTGCTTTTCATATAGGGTTGGGGGTGAGATTGCTTTTGGGCCCGAAGTCCTTGGAATTGCATCATTAGGTGCTGAAAATGATAGCCGGAAAACCAACAAACTTAAATTTTTGCTTCTCATAAAGGCATATCTCTGTTAATGGAGAGTTGGTTCGAGTTCCACTGCTGGGCTCTGTCTCCAGGAATTTAAGATATGGGCTGCAGTGCTTGCCTTTGAAGTGCTTTGGATTTCTTAAAAAGTTATCTTTAAAAAGAAAAATACTGAGTTTCAGAAGATAATAGAGGCCTTTAGTTCAAGAGACCTATATATGGATAAATAAATTTAGTGATTTATTATTTCTACATCCAGAAAAAATAATCTGATTAGGGAAAAACTATCTATAGACTATGATCTTTGTATGCTTTTTTATGGATCATATTAAAAAGTTGCATTTTATGCTATGTGCAATAGAAAACCATGAACAGTAGAGTTACATCATCTTAACTGCATATTAGAGATTACTCTGACTCTATGTGAAGGATGATCTGTGAAGAGACAAGAATGGAAATGGATTAGTACAAAGCTATTGCACTGATCCTAGTGAGAGATGAAGGTTTTTTTTTTCTCTTTTTTTCAAACTTTTACTTAAATTCTAGTTAGTTACCATATAGTATAATATTGTTGTCAGGAGTAGAATTTAGTGATCTACCAGTTACTTATAAAACCCAATGGATAAGGGGGTTTTGACTAAGATTGGGAGAAACAGAGGTGAAAATGCTTATATTCTACATTTAGCTCAAGGGTAGAGCTGAAAGGCGATGTTAATTAATAGATTTGTTGCAGTATGTTAAGAACAAAGAATTATGCTTGAGTGTTTGCTTTTTGAGACATAGAGAAAAACCAAAATCAATGGGATGGAAGAGACTACAAGAATCCTATTTGGAGATAGAAGTATAAAATGCTCTCTTTAGGTAGAACAAGTTAATTTTAGAACAATTTATATTTGGGACAATCAAGTGGAGCTATTGGGTGCTAGTTGGGTATATGAGTTTGCATTTCAAGGCAAAGTCTAGGCTTCAGTGAGAAGTTTGCATGTTAAATATTCTAAGCCATGCATTTGGATAAGATTACAGAGGAGGAGAGGTACTATGGTTGAATTAAATTCCTTCTATTTGAAGTAGTTAGAATAATTTCTTTTTATCTGTTTGGACCCTAACTGATAAAATAACATATATAAAATTTATATTATATATGTATACATATATGCTATATATTATATGTAATCTTTATCACTTATGTATTTTATTTAATATATATATATTTTATCCATACTTACAACAAATTACATGGTCATGTATGACAGTTGTTACTTTTCATGAAGAACAGTTTAAGTAGAACAGTTTTTGTATGAATATGGGTTATCAAGTATACTAGAAGCAGAACTTGCAAGCATATTTTCTCCTATTGTTGATTTTTAATATTATTATTTCTTTCATGGCTGTGATTTTCATGTTACTTATGATGCTTAATTTGTAATCCGAGAGTTCAGCACTATTGTTTTACATTTCTTAAATATTTCCCCTAGTGTTCTTTTTTTTTTTTTAAAAGATTTTATTTATTTATTTGTCAGAGTGACACAGACAGACAGAGTGGCAGGCAGAGGCAGCTGGAGAAGCAGGCTCCCTGCTGAGCAAGGAGCCCGATGTGGGACTCGATCCCAGGACGCTGGGATTATGACCTGAGCCAAAGGCAGTGGCTTAACCAACTAAGCCACCCAGGCGTCCCTCCCCTAGTGTTCTTGATAAAACAGTATTACCCCTTTCTGAGCTGCTCTCCTTAAAGAAACTTTTGTGTTATTTCCCTTCACCATCTAAGCTAGAGCTTATTTTTGTGTTCTCGTCATTGCTTTTTCCCTCTGAATGTATAAAACTTTACTACCTTGATAATCTTCCTTTCCCAGCATGTCTCCTGTAATCTAGTTCACATTTATTTTAGCACCTCTGCAACTCATGTTTACTGCATATTTATGGCTAACTCAACCTTGTCCCTCTCTTCAGATTAACACTGAAACATATTTTCAAATTTCTACACTTCAAGCATTTGCTCCTAGCTGGAGAAGCTTTGCAAAGAGAACTTTTAAAACAGGAATATATTCTTTTATTGTTTGTAACTTTTTAAGAACATTTTTTTTTAACTGTGGCCATTCACCAAATATTTTAAGTTGACTTACAAGGATTGGTATAGTGAATGATCTCTTTCAGGGTAGAACCGGAACCTGTTATTATAAATGACAAGAAAACAATCCCAGCACAAGAACAAAAGTGTCCAAAGATAGAATGAACTGTCTCTACGAGTAACGAGTTTTGCAACCCTGCAGGATGGAACGAAATCAGAAGGAATACTGTTTGATGTCTGTGTTATAGAGAAAAACTGTCAGGGAACAGGAAACATTGTGATTAAGACCACCATTTTGAGAAAGACTCAGAGACAGACAGACTTATATTGAAGTCCAAGTTAAGACATTTTGTAGCTATGTGACCTTGAGCTAGATACTCAACATCTCTGAGCTTCAAATTCCTCTACCAAAAAAATGAAGTTAATGACCTTTGTGGGTATTGTGAGGCTTAAATGAAATTCAATGAGAGACTGTAAAATAATTATCACAATGACTACACATAGTTAGCTCTGAAAAAAAAGTAGCTATTATTATTATTAATAGATCAAATTGGTTGATTTTATAGACATTTCCAATTATGAGGATCTGTGATTACATAATTCCATTAGAACAGCAAGTTCCTCCAGACTCAAAGTTATATTTTAGGACATGGAAGAAGTAAATACAGAGATTATTTAACCATTATTATTATTATTGCTATTATTGTTATTATCTTAAGAAAATAATTATATGGGATGTTAATGTCTTCCTCGGTGATTTATGCAAAGATGCAACTCTATACATATATGGATATCTTGATTTAGGTTTACTTATATGGATATAAGTACCCATTAACAGTTTTTTAACATAAATTAATGTGTAAAACCAGGGGTGGAAAAAGTATTTTCATGTTATACCTTAGACCTATCAAATAAGCATTAGAGATTTGGGAATATAGGTTAAATTAATGTCAAAAAGCAGACAATAAAAATTAGTAGAGCTAGCACTATTTAACTTATTTGTCTTAAACATAGAGCAACGCACTAAGAATTTAACAACTTCTCCATGATTGATCTTCATAACTAAATTAGAAATGCATGTCATCCTTATTTTTACAGGTGAAGAAATTGAGGTTTAAGAGATTAAGAGTTTAAGCAAACCTTAAGAGGTTTAAGAGTTTCCAGTGTGAAAGCTTTAACAAATGAATGTGTTTAAATGAATTCAGGTCTTAACTTTTAATGTCTAGCTTTATGCTTGTATACAAAAGAGTTGCTCCAAATTGGTAGAGTCTGGATTTTGTAGAAAAAAGGCTAATTTGAACAACTGGAAAGTCATGATAATTTTAGTTTAGAAGGTAATGCTGTTTTTGGCTTTCAGATTGTATCTTCTAGCTAAACTCACAGAAGTTTGAGGTGAAGAAAAGGTGCAATGGGTGACCTAGTGTTGATTTTGCACAACTGGATTTTCTCCAACCACATTGCTCGTCACCCCCGACAACTCCCCTCCATCACACACACTTAGTCTTATTCACTTCCTTATGTGAACCTTTTAGGTGAGCTATAGGTCAAAGATGTTTGAGATGCACAGAAATGCCAAACCAAATTGTACAAACCTGTAATTTGTCTCTTTATTTTTTTTTAATTTTTTAAATTTATTTTCAGCGTAGCAGTATTCATTGTTTTTGCACCACACCCAGTGCTCCATGCAATCCGTGCCCTCTCCAATACCCACCACCTGATTCCCCCCAACCTCCCACCCCCTGCCCCTTCAAAACCCTCAGATTGTTTTTCAGAGTCCATAGTCTCTCATGGTTCACCTACCCTTCTAATTTCCCTCAACTCCCTTCTCCTCTCTAACTCCCCATGTCCTCCATGCTATTTGTTATGCTCCACAAATATGTGAAACCATATGATAATTGACTCTCTCTGCTTGACTTATTTCACTCAGTATAATCTTTTCCAGTCCCATCCATGTTGCTATAAAAGTTGGGTATTCATCTTTTCTGATGGCGGCATAATACTCCATAGTGTATATGGACCACATCTATTTGTTTTTTAAATAAACTTCTTATTTCAGAATAGTTTCAGAGTCACAGAAAGGTTGCAAAGAGAGTGTTCCTCTATCTCACACTCAGTTCCTCCTATTATTATCTTACATTACTATGGGGATTGTCCTCACAAAGCAATAATAATAAATTATTATCATCTAAATTTCATCCTGCTTTCAAATTCATTCAGTTTTTGTCTACTGTGATTTTCCTATGCCAGAATCCCGCTCAGGATACCACACTAAATCTAGTAGCCATATTGCCTTAATTCCTAGACCTCAACAGTTTGTCATGCTTTCCTTGTTTTTGATGACCTGTTTCCTTGTTTTTGATGTCCTCCATTTTGAGGAATATGGGCAAAATATTTTGAAGAATGTTGCTCACCTGGGGTCTCTCTGATATCTTTTTCATGATGACACTGTGTTAAAGGTTTTAGGGAGGAAAGCCACAGAGGTAAAACAGCAGTTTCATCATATCACATTAAGGGCTCATGCTGCCAACATTCATATTATCGCTGTTGACATTGACCAGGTCACCTGGCTGGGGTAGTGTTTGCAAAGTTTCTCCACTATAAAATTATGATGTTTTCCTTCTTTCCCTATGTGCTCTTTGGAAGGAAGGCACTATGTGCAACCCACACATTAAAGGGTTCTTCTGAAAGGAACATTTGTCCATTCTCTCCAATACCTTTTGAGTTTTAATAGCCAAATTTTACAGAGGACACATATTTTTCAATACCACTATTTTGGCCCATGAATATATGGCCACATTTATATCCATGAATGTTACAACAAAAGGATGTGCAAAGGTAAGTTTCCAATTACATGACAGATGCAGTTGGTAGAATGTCATTTTTGCTTAGACATGTTATAAAAATGGCTCAGAGTCCTCAATGTCATGCCCTGTCAGCTATCCTGTCTGCATGTGCTTTTCTGGAACACATTTCTGTAATGCCTTTAATGTTTGGCTCTTGATGTTACCTGGTTTTGAATAGATAATACAAAATATCTGGCAAAAGTGGGAGAAAATAGTGGAGAATGAAGCAAAATGAATGAGAAAAGCCATTATAATGGAAAAGAAGACATCACAGTATAAAAGTCAACAATTCCTTAATAGCCATATTAATTTTTGATAATCAGCAAGTGGTTGTTTTAAGGATTTTATTTCCCAATGTGGTTATTTATGCAAATATATAGGTAATTTATGACACATTTCTTCCATATTTAGATTTGTGATTGACATAAATGTTATTTCTTTAAAAGGAAACTGGCTTCCTACTAGCATAATTTCACAAAACATTTGATTTTCAGGAATGGAAATAGCCATATGCAAACAGTATTCTGGAAAACACTAGAGGAGAAATTTCCATAGTTGTCAGTGAGGGAATTCCTTGTGACACCTGTGATAAATACTGGTCTCTCACCCTGGATGTACTGACTTTTAAAGTCAACCTGGGATATAGGATTCCCCAGGCAAATACTATTCAAGTTTAGAAAACCCTAGTAATTCCCTCCAAACTGGCCCCCAGGCCAACACCAGACAAAAGGTCTAAGAAATATACATCCTCAACCAATATTTTTTCACCAAAATTATATCACCAAAAGTATATTTTTTCACCAAAAGTATATCAATAGTAGATCTTTTGGGGGGACTAGAACAGCAAACTTCTAAACTAACTCTTAATTAACACACTTGATTTTTAGTGGTTTTATCTGAAACCAGTCTTTCCAAATTAAGTTTTATCAGAAAACAGCCAAGTATTAAGACTTGGACTGGATGAGCCAGTCTACTGATGTACACAGGTATTCAAAACCTCCAACACCCGATTTCTGGTGTCTGCTTTCTCAGACTGCTTTCTCTGACCTGAATATGGATATTTATCAAATGAATGAACCATAACAATAATGCCAATACAAGTTGTACATTTATATTTATTTAGTTATTTTTAATTAAAATTTTTGCCATATCCCTGTAACAAGGTGGGCAATACCTACATCAACAATTTTATCCCTGATTATAAATACATGACTGCACAGAGTTATTTTTTAAAAATATTAATTCATATGGAATAACACCTAAAATAGTTTTCTTTAAAATAAATGATGTAATGACCCATTGTTACATTGTTTTTCCAGTCATTTATGAATTACATTATTAAATTAAGGAAAACATATCTCCCCTGAGCCTCTGAGATAATTTCTTTAACTGTGGAGCAAAGGGAGTGATGTCTTCTGTGGCATCTGGACCTGGTGAAGCTCGTGGCTGCAAATGTTATTCATAGTCATATAAATATCTAATCCCTACAAATCTTGCGGAGCTATTTGCCTCAATGATTTACTTCAATAGTGAATTACAGATTGATTCTGAGTCATATTAAAGGTATTTCTGTTAAAATGTAGATTTTAGTTTCCCCAATGTCATCTTATCCTCATGTTTTAGTACTTATTGAAAGGAAATGTTCCAAAGATTTTTGCTGAACCACTCATTATTTTTGAGCCTATTAAGACTGTGTCTTGCTGCTATTGTATTCCTAAACAAATACACAATCTATTTGTCCACTTTTAATTTAACAATTGAACACACTGTCAGTTGTTCCCAAGTGTTTTCTGACAAAGTACCTGAAATAAATATAGCTAAGTATGAGACGCCCATTGATTTATGTGATTTCATGTTAATAGTTTTCATATTATTCCGCATGCTCAAATTAATACCTACAAGTGTTCTATTGGCTACTTTAAATGCTCTTGCACATTGAGCAGCTTTCTCATTGAACTATCCATAATGACTTCTAAATGCTTTCCCTAAGAGGTTCAGGCTAATTCAGAACCCATCAGTGTGCATGGAAAGTTTAAATTATGTTCCCCAATATGCATTACCTTGCACTTATCTGCACTAAATTTAATCTGTCAACACGTTGCCCAATCGCCTGGTTTAATTAGATCCTTCTGGATTTCCTCATAATCCCGCATGTTTTTTCACTAACCTATATAATTTGTGGTGATCAGCAGAAATTTAACACCTCACTATCTACTGTATCCTCCAGATCACTCATAGAACTTAACTTCCCTATGCCTACTATGAGCATCTTGAGCACCCTGCTATGAAGTTGTTTCCTCTGGAGAAATATGCACTCCTCATTTCAAATAGCTTAATCCACATTTATCCATAAGTAAATTCTACCAGTTCCATGTGAGCTGTCAATACATTTTTAGTGAATTTCTAATGTGAAAGGTCTTTCTACAAGTATATATTGAATTTTTTTATCCTTTTAGAATATTGTGTAAGTACCGGATTGGGAGAAGATACAGAATTAATAGAAGAGTAAACGAGTTCTAAGATTTCCTCCAAATGTCAGAATATCACATGTTTACAGCACAGCTGGAAAGAGATGAGAAGATTAAGACTCACTGAGTACCTAGCGGTAGCTGCTGCCATGTGTGCTTGGTATTGCCCTCTGTACTTCATGTGAAGAAACTCAAACACTGAGGACAACTTTAATTATCACGTGATTTCAAATAGCAAAACATGTTCAGAGATGTTGATTTGCTTGCAACAGAAGTAGTTATAAACCTTCCTGATGGGCTGGAGAGTCTTCCAAGTGATTTATAATCTAGTCACTAAATTAATTTATCCTTTGTTTTCTCTTATTTTCTTTAACTCTTTTTGAGAATTTTAATAGAGTTCTTAAATGTAAGCAAAATTATTGTCTTAAGTCATTTTATAACTTATCATGTGCTGTTATAGTGGGCTTTTCTGGATATTTATTTTTAAAAAGTGCTTGCTAATGAATTTATATTTCTATGTTCCTCAAATGATCATCAAATCATTCATTATAGTAACAGATATTATATTTTTAAAAGGAATGTCCTTTTATATTTGCGTGGCATGAAAACAATGCATTTAATAACAACTGGTATTTATATATTATCAGTTAAGACACTTGGTTGAAAAACAAACTCAAACTGACCAGGGATAGAAAAATTTTTACTGGGTTATTCAAACTCTCAGAGTACCTAGGATGAAGTTAAAAGGAAGTTTTAATTCAAATGAAGTCATAAGAATCCATCTCCCTCCATCTTTTGACAAAGCTCTCCCCTCATTGGTTTTAGGTCTAGGGGCTACATGAAAGCAAACTGGCTGAGAGGGGCTCAAAGTACATGCTTCAAAATTTAAGCTGAGTGGCAGAAGGCTGGCAATCTTTTTTTTTCAACAACATCAACAAAAGAGTCATCATAAACTAAATTCTCTGGCTGGGTCAGCTACGCAACCTGCAACATTTTCCTTTTCCCCCAGCTTTATTGAGATATAATTGATATATAACATTGTATAAGTTTAAGGTGTACAATGTATGATGATTTGATACATGTACGTATTGTGAAATTATTACCACAATGAGGTCAGTTAACATATTCAACAGCTCACATAGTTATCATTTGTGTGTGTGTGTATGTGTGCATGCATGTGTGTGTGTGTAGAGAGAGAACATTTAAGATTTACTCTTTTAACACTTTTCAGATACGCAAACAGTATTGTTAACTATAGTCACGTGTAATCTGGGCCAGGCCTAAATCATACCTCCTCTTTGAATGTTGCACTTAGAATCAACTATAACACAGGAACACAGACCAAAAGTGGAGAAAATGGGCACATTTCTTCTGAACAGTTTTATATCCTGTTCAGGGACAGAGTTCTTGCTACTATCAGTGGCCCTGGTAAGTGTAGAAATACTGTAATAAATATATCTTTTTACTAAATCTATACTTTGTCAAGTTTTCCCAATATCACTTGCAGAACTCTTGTATCCTATAAATTCTCCCAACCTAAAGTTTTCACTCTGAGTTCCAGCATTATCATTCAACTAACATTTACATAATACTGTGTAGCTAAAGTAAACTTTCATGTATGGAAGATGTTTAGTCAGTTCACAGGTTCAGCCACATAAAAACATTCACATGATTCAAGTAAAAAAAAAAATGAATCTTGGAGTTGATAAATTACTAGATTTAGTCACACAGTTTGTACATTCTGGAGCCTAGACTAGAACATAGTTCTTGACTCAAATCCAGTGTTCTTTCCACTAGCTTTCTGCCCAATTCAATCCATATCCATGTAAGCTTTTGTTCCCCCATTTAGAGAAGACACTGGTCCAACTTTTTGCTAATTACCAAGTCTGTCAAAGATCAATTATTATAATTGTTCATGCCCCCACCATATGTCTGCCACAATATTTAACCACTCCCCTATTATTGAATATAAGGTAATGTCCCATTTTTTGTTCCTACAAATAACATAGCCATGAAGGTCTCCGTACATAAATCTTTGCTGGCATCACCTTAGGAAAAATTACTTGAGAGAGAATTGCTAGTTGAAAGAGTATGAACATTTTAAAAGTTTTTGAAACATAATGCCAAATTGCTTTTCAGAAAGGTTGTACCAATTTATGTTCCTGCCAGAAGCAAACGGACACTGCAATTTTAATTTGCTTTGGGGTGGGGTTGGGACTGGGAATTAATAGTATCACATTTTTACAGCACTTGAGGTGAATTTTACTCCCTTACCTCTGAGTTACTTTTATGACTACATGGTTTTTTATTGTAAGGGAAGTATCAAATCAGGTACTTCTAACTCAAAACAACAGAGAACTTTTCTGGGTCCCTCATAGATTGGCTGAAAGAAAGAGTAGAAGAGAAAACAAGATCAGATTAGATACAGAGGTGAACCCCCAAAATGGGACTGTTATTTAACTGAATGTTATTATAAGCTTCTTTCTTATTTTGCCCACGAGCCGTTCTTTTCATTGAACAAAATGCACATGAGGCATTCCATAGAAGTAGATTGTACATTTGGTCAGACGGGGCCTGGGCCTACAATGTCCACTGGCTTTCTGTATCGATGCTAGAAGTGTAGAACATTAAAGAAAACAACCTCAGCCAAAACCATTCCCCCCAGCTCTGGGAGTACTGTGCATACCATCTGAAATGCATTAGCTTGGCTTAAAAAGCTGAGTTTCTAGAATCCCCCACATATTTATTTTAATACACCCAGGATGATCCTCACAATAAGCTCATGTTTCTGAAAGTGTTGTCTCTGGACCACCACAGTTCTCATCAACTAGGGCAATTAGTTGCGAATTCCTGGACACTACTGGGAGCTTACTGAAAGAAATCTCTGAGTATGCAACTCAGGAATTTGTATTGTTAATAAGTGGTGCTTCTCAGACTTCAGTGTACATACGCCTCATTTAGATATGTTGTAAATGTAGATTATGACTCAGTATTTCTGAGGAGGGGGTCAAAGATTCAGCATTTGTAATAGGCTTCTATGTGGGGTTAATGTGGCTATACCATGGATCACCATTGAGTAACAACGTGGATTCAATCCATAACCTATTTTCCTTTTTTTTTTTTTTTAAAGATTTTATTTATTTATTTGACTGAGAGAGATCACAAGTAGGCAGAGAGGCAGGAGAGAGAGAGGAGGAAGCAGGCTCCCTGCTGAGCAGAGAGCCCAATGTGGGACTCGATCCCAGGACCCTGAGATCATGATCTGAGCTGAAGGCAGCGACTCAACCCACTGAGCCACCCAGGTGCCCCCCCTATTTTCAATTCCAATCACTTTATGAGGTAGGTCATTTAGGAGGAATTGAAATAAAAATGGGTGAT
The DNA here is from genome assembly GCF_964662115.1 of Mustela nivalis. Lineage (NCBI taxonomy): Eukaryota > Metazoa > Chordata > Mammalia > Carnivora > Mustelidae > Mustela > Mustela nivalis. The sequence continues at coordinate 64,707,730 of NC_139029.1, forward strand.
ACTGTAAGCTAAACTTGAATTGACACGCCATCTGCAAGAGACCATTAAAGCATGTAATTCTGGTTATGAAGAGTTCCAATATTTGTATACACTAAGGAAGGAGAAAAGTATTAAGACATTTTGGCCAGTTTTATAAACTAGGTCAGGTACTGAAATGTATAAAATTTACTCAGGATCATTTTTATACCAATTCTTCATCTTCCACATCTAATGTTACGACATATCTTAGTTTTACTTACTCTATAATTTTGTTCTTGATGTGGACATTTTGCCATGGATGATTTTTTTTTTCTTATGGGAGTAAAATCTAAATTGTTTTATGAAACAAACTATAGCCCTGTTTATGGATACTACTTTGGTTCTTATTTTTAAAGAAGTGAGGCAGCTTACTAGACCCTTCATTTTTCACAAGAGAATGGTTATCCTACCTAAAATTGTACTGATTAATACAGTATATCATTAAATGGTCAAATACCAGATGGGCTATGTGAGCTCCTGTTAAATGAAGTGTGATCTCGAATTCACTGAATTGAATTAATTAATTGAATTACACAATTTTTAAAAATTGGCTGAGAGAAATAACATCTTTGATGGATTTTATGAAGACTGTACTATCTACCCATTTCTCTAGTGAGAATGCCCTAAACGTATTCTAAGGAATTCTTGGATGCTCTGAATAAAATGGGTTTTGAACAGACACGTGCAGGAAATCTGTGTATATGTATTTCATATGTCAGAAGATCTAGGCAATGAAGGGGAGCAGAATATAATCACCCCCAAAATATGCCTCTTTGGCATAAACACCATTTTAAACTGATTTTTTTTAAAGAAACGGCTGATGTAGGAAAAGATTTAAAAACTGAGAAGCTACCCTTTTGTACGAGACATTTACATGTATAGGGATATGTACAATCTTCATCTGTGAGGTGTCTCCTCTGTGGCATGAAGAGAAAAATGACTCTAAATTTCTAAAACTCTTATCTGTGGAGCAGGCAATGACTTAAATCTGCATAACAGCCTTGCCTTTATTTACTGTGCTTTTCTTGCTAACCTCTCATAACTGACTCCTCAACTCCCATATCTTGTTTTGCCTTTAGCTGAAGATGTTATTTAAGGTGGCAGTTTAGAACACTGGGGGGAGTTATTCAGTTTTCCTAAGTATCTCCCATATATGGGTGGTATACACATTATTAAAATCCTGTTTGTTTTTCTGCTATTCTTCTTCTTTTTTTTTTTAAACAGGTGCATCTCATACAAGAACCTAGAAGTGTAGAGAGAAAATTTTATTTTATCTCTCCAACAGGACATTAGTACATTAAAGGCTCTGAGAACTTAGCAACCAGCAAAATAAAGAAGTTATTTCTAGATACAGTAAACATTATTCCAGGCATTTAAAAAATTTACTTTGGTGTAAAATCAAATTATTCAGAATCCAGGTACTTGTTCTTAATCATCTTGTACTAGCTAATAGGTTTTGAGCCCTAACAATTAACCAGGCCATACTCTAAGTACTTACTTTCTCCAGTAAAACTAGAAGGTACAGTTCTTTTTCCTATTTTGTAGATAAAAAATGGGAATTTAAAAATCTCACACATTAAAAAACGCAAATCAAATGTATTACTGTCATTTCTTTTTACTTGTCTGTTCAGTTGGGTACCAGCAGATTATTTTCTGTTGCTATACATTTTTTAAATAGTCTATGAATGCTAATAGTAAATACTCAATAAATTTCCCCATATCTTTCTACCCACTATAGGGCCAAGGGCAGGATATCCCAAATGGGCCACTTTGGTATGAAGATTTTTTTGAGTTAAAAAGCAATGTAAACTCTGCAGATTCAGGGAAAGCTCTATCCCCGTCCCCCTAAACTGTCTTAAAGCGATTCAGATAATGTGCTCCAAGAAAAGAGCGAGTACCATACATACATTGTGAAATAAACTAGGTATGATAGACAGGGAGGAACCTACTAAGGTTGATCAAAAACCTCTGTCCTGTGTTTTCCAGTGCCCCCCAAATATTTGTTTACCAAATATTAACCGTTTTCCGTGTTCTTTTGAATTCTATTCCCATCCTTGTAAGTCGCAGCCTCCTACCTCTCTCTCCTTGGCTCAGAATGACATCTGTATCTCATTTTGCCTGTCTTTGAAATTTCCATATCTACATGGATTCCCTGTACATATGCTATTAAATTTGATCTTATCCTGTTAGTCTTTCTGATGTCAATTTGATTCTCACTCTGACTAGAAGGACCTTACCACCTTCCAGAGGGAGGCCTGAAACAAAATCAACTTTGACTTCAGTATCAGTAAGAATAATGCTTTTCTTGAATAATTATTTTTATTTTGATCTTATGGAAACTATATGGCAAGATATTGATTGTGTTTCTATTTTCTATGTTGGCTCTAGGAAAATTAGAACTAGCAAGTGAATAGTACTGCATATGCTGTTCTAAGAATATTCTTGGAATCCCTAGGACAATGGTGAATAGAGGAAAATGGAATATTTTGGCTTGCATAAAACTGTAGTCACCATATTGTAGCTAAAGTAGTTGAAGCTGCCTGAAAAGGGTTTTGGATCCATAGGTTTTAGAATTGTAGTAGTTAAATTTTTTTTGCTTGAATACTTTATTTCATAAAAGAAGAAAATGGATTAAAAATATTTTATTTATTTATTTGAGAGAGAGAGAGAGAGCGTATGAGAGGGGAAAAGGTCAGAGGGAGAAGCAGACTCCCTGTGGAGCTGGGAGCCTGATGTGGGACTCAATCCTGGGACTCCAGAATCATGACCTGAGCCAAACACTGATGCTTAACCAACTGAGCAACCCAGGTGCCTGAAAATGGATTACTTTATTTTACATAAATAAAGGACAGTAACATCACAGCAAAATCAAGTCTGTTCAGATACCTTTTCACTATACATTATTATTTATTTGTCTGTTCTCAGACAATAATGTATAACCCTCAAGTATTGTTTATTTATCAGGCAATACGGTATGTTCTAGATTAATGATAAAACTCAGATATGAAAGAGACTTTGCTGTAAAGGAGTTTATAGTTTATTGGTGGATATAAATAAATACAAATAAATCAACAATGTGTATTAAGAAGTGGGTGAAAAATATAGTACCTTAATTGTTGTCACCAGAATTCCTTTCACATAACTCTGGGTTGTTTTGTTTCTGTCTTCAAAAAAGTAAGCTGCATGAAGTAGGAGATGAGATAAAAATAGCAGAAGGGGGCATCTGGGTGGCTCAGTCATTAAGCGTCTGCCTTTGACCTGGGATCTGGGATCGAGCCCTGCTTTTAGGCTCCCTGCTGGGCAGGATGTCTGCTTCTTCCTCTCCCACTATCCCTGCTTGTATTGTGTCAAGTAAATAGATAAAATCTTAAGACAAAAAAAAAAAAAAAAACAATTTGAACAATGACTTGAGTGTCTTTCTTTTGCTCAACTATAAATCCCTCTGTATCAGTTAATACTCTTGTTTTGTATTTTTTTTTAAGAGTTTGTGTGTTTATTTGAAAGAAAGTGAGCAGGAGCAGGGCCTGAGGGAGAGGAAGCAGACTCCCTGCAGAGCAAGGAGCCAGAGGCTGGGCTGGATCTCAAGGAGTTTGATCCCAGGCCCCAAGATCATGACTGGAGCCAAACGCAGACACCTAACTGCCTGAGGCACCCAGGAACCCCAAGTTAAGACTCCTGTTTAGACATATGCCCAAGCTAATTTTTGCAAACTAAAAGGAATATATCATTCCACATGAACAACAAGCCTAGGGATAGACTTCAAATATGATCTCACATTGAGGCATAAATAATACAATTAAAGCCATTTTCTTCTTTCTCAATCGGTGATATTTCTTTCTTCTGCCTGTGCTTTTGCTTTTGGTTATTTGTTTTTTTTTTTGTTTTTTTTTTTTTGTTTTGTTTTGTTTTTTTTTCCTGTTCCATTGTGGTGAAAGATGTGTGTAGTCGTAGTAGCCTCAGTGCCTCGGAGTCAGACCTAATGGGAAAGAACTCATTTCTCCTAGTTCCCATTCTGAGAAACTGACATGGATAGTGCCGCTTTAAACTGAGCCAGACTGACCACTGCGGAGAAACTGGGACCAAATCTTTGGATTGGGGAAAATTATAATTGTTTTTGGCAATAACTTGAGAAGTAAACAGGGCATCCTGACCCTACAACTGAAGGGTGTGGACTTTCTGAAGAGAGTATCAGTAGTTAATCAAGGTTTAATCCAGAATAAGTTAGTTTGTTAAAGCTCTTGTTTTTTTTTTTCTCTCTCTTCTTAACTCATCTAATTGTAGTTCCACCCATCCTTTCCCCTCAGCAAAGCCTTATGATGTTACATTACAAGCTAGACATCTTTTGAGTTTACACCTGAATCTGTGCTCCCCGAATTGCAATTCTTTGATACCAGATAAATGCTCACCTCTTCTTGTGGCTCTGTATTTTCAGGTTGACACCACATAAATGTTAGCACTCACTCTGACCATTCATCTCTGAAGTTATCACTCTAACAGGGGGATTGTAATGCTTTGATTTACCAGGGAAATCAAATGTAAACGAGTGCTTTAAGTTTATTTTTTAAATGAGACTATTGCTTGAAAATGTATAAAGACTGCCAACTGTGGACTTGTGGCCTAACTTTACTACTTAAATATTTGTAGTGGTGATTCAAAGGGTTATAGTGATCTTTATAGGAGGAAATGTCCATAAAGTGATATTTGTATAGATTCTTATTAAAATAGTGGGGTTTTGGGAGCACCTGGGTGGCTCAGTGGGTTAAGCCTCTGCCTTCGGCTCAGGTCATGATCTCAGGGTCCTGGGATCGAGCCCCACATCAGGCTGTCTGCTCGGCGGGGAGCCTGCTTCCCCTCTCTCTGCCTGTCTCTCTGCCTACTTGTGATCTCTCTCTCTGTATCAAATAAATAAATAAAATCTTTAAAAAAAATAGTGGGTTTTTAAAACTTTTTTAAAAAATCAGATTTATAGTAAAATTGTGAAAACAGTATAGAGAATTCCTATATATCCCAACACTCAGTTTCCTATATCATTAAAATCTTACAATAAGATGATACATTTGTCACAATTAATAAAACTTCATTATTATTAACCAAAATCCTCCCTCTAGTTTTTATGTGACATTCTTTTACTGTCCCAGGATCCCACCCAGAATACATTAAATTAATCACTATGTCTCCTAAGGGTCTTCTTGGTTGTAACACTTTCTCAGACTTCTTGTTTTTAATGACCTTGACAGCTTTGAGTACTAGTCATCTTATCGGTTTGTTTCTTTTTTGTAAAATGTCCTTCAATTGGGATTTGTCTTATGTTTCCCTCATGATTAGACGGGGGTTGTACGTTTTTGACAAGAAGATCCCCAAAATAAACTGTCATTTCCATCATGACATATCAAGAGTACGTACTATCAACAGAACAATCAATGTCAATGCTAATTAACCTGTATTACCAAGGGGCTTTCCTACACAGTTTATACTTTGGATTGTAATCTACTACTACTTCATTTGTTGATCAAATTGTTCAGTTGTAGGCATTGGGAGATCTATTATTTGGCTCCTGCATCCCTTTGACATTGTGACATACCCACAGCACTCTGTGTGTGTGTGTGTGTGTGTGTGTTTTGACACCTATTAACCTTCTGGTAAACGTGAGCAGAAGACTTGACCCCATAATATACTACTTTGACATAGGGTTTATTTTGAGCCCAAAGCCATCAAGACCTAGCAGACTCAAGAAAAATTTTACCTATCCCTTAACTACCTAAAATAATTTAGATGGGGTGGGGGGCAACTCTAAGACCTATTACCAGACATAACTTTTATCTGAATGACATATTTGTATGATCTAATTCCCAAACGTCTGTTTTTTCTTTTTTTTCACCTTCACAAATTTTCATTTTAAATTTTGGAGGTTTTCCTTAGATCACCTGTTCATCTGTTAATTTATCCAACAAAGATTTATTGAGAACCTATAGTGTAGTAGGTACAGAGAAGTGAAGAAAAATGGGGAAAGGGAGAGAAACAGGGGTATCCATTTTATTATGCTCAGTCTTAACTGTCCATGGTGATAATCTTCAAACATAACATACTATGGAAACTTTGAATAGAAGCTAAATTTGGCTTTTGACACCATAATCCTTAGAATACAGAGTGAAATTTCAGAAAGAAAGAATGAAGTCTGTTTTTCTTATAGTGTTGTGAACTGTGCCCCTCCTCTTCGAAGACTCAAGCCCCTATCCCATTCCCTAGTTCAAAATAGCATATAAGCCTCAGTGGCCCAATTTGCCCACAAACTGTACTCTTAAAAATGAAAACATAATAAATTTAATATTATTTAATGATAGCCTAATTTAAATTTTTTATACATGGAGACTAAACAGCATCCTTCTAAAGAAATTTAATATTATTTATATTTTGCCACAGCAAAACGAACAACAAGAGCAACAAAACTAACCATTTCGTCCTCCTTCGTGATTTCAGACTTCTAATCATCACTCTTCTGTTGAGCTCTTCACTTGCCTAGTACATACATTTGCTTCGACTAGACTTTGGATAGTAGCAAAACAAAGAAGCAAAGGGGCAGACTTTGGATAGTAGCAAAACAAAGAAGCAAACGGGCAGAGCCAGTGGGGAGTGTGGTAAGGGGAAACACACACTCTCCCACATGGAACAACAGGTGCATGTAAAATTGTGTTGGATAGAATGGATATCATTGAAGGTAGTCTGCCTTGAAGCATCTTGCTACTTACCCTCCCAAGCTACTCTGTTCAAGAGGATGACAATGGATTATTTATGTCAAAAGTGAAGTTAAGCCTATTCTGGGAGTTCCCATGCCAAGGATATGTTAAAAAAAAAAAATATATATATATATATATATATATACCTTGAGACCACTCCATACTTGTGCCTGGCATAGAGCTTGCTTTTGGACTCAGAAACAACCACCAGCAGAAATCTTGGTAATGTTTTTAACATCCTTAAAGTGAGACATCAATAAAAAATTTGCTACTCTCCCAATAAAGTTTTGAATTATGACTGACTCTTCAACTAAATAAATTTATGAAAGTTCCCTTAAATAAACAAAATTATTTAGAAACATGCTTAGTTGGTAAGAATATGCAGAAAATATATTGATAAATAATTCATTATATCCTAAATCCTTCTGTAGTTTAATAATGTTATTTTTAATTAGCAATTTCCAGACATGACTAGGTGGTAAGAACCCATATCACGATGTCAATTGTAGTTGGGTAGTGTTAAATGTAATTTCCAACACTGGTGATCTCAGCTTGAACTTTAATCTGATTTCCTTTGGTGCCATTGGATAGTAAAGTCACCATAATGTCAAAGAGAACTATTTAACCACTAATATTACTCAAGGGTTTGCCAACCTTAGCTAACAAGTTAGTGTGTTTTGTTTTATTTTCTTTTGTTTTACCCTTTCCAGCATAGGGTTAGGTGGCTTCTTGTTACCGATATTGGGAGAAGTTCTGACCTTCTTTCTGTAAGAGTTTTTACATATTCTTCTCTTCGGATGGCTTTTCTCAGCTCCTAACCTTTGTTCCTTTGATTGACTTTTTTTTTTTTTGAACCAAGGCAATGTAATATATTTAAAGAAAGCTTTCCCTATCTCCTTAAATACATTAGCTTTTCTAATTTACAGTCTTCTATCATGATGCATTGCTTCCTCTCATCTCTTTCTCACAGTATAAATTTACTTTTGTGTGATTTATTGGTAAGTATATGTTACCAGAGTAGAATGTGAATTCAGGGCATGCAGAGAACGAGTCTGTGGTTTTTTGTTTTTTGTTTTTTTTTAATCATTATTGTATCCACATTAAATAGCACTGTACCTGATAATAAGTATTTGCTGGATGAATGAGCTCCTAGATGATGGTTAAGATGGGACCTTCATGGGCACCTGGGTGGCTCAGTGGGTTAAAGCCTCTGCTTTCAGCTCAGGTCATGATCCCAGAGTCCTGGGATTGAGCCCTTCATCGGGCTCTCTGCTCAGCAAGGAGCCTGCTTCCTCCTCTCTCTCTGCCTGCCTCTCTGCCTATCTGTGATCTCTCTGTCAAATAAATAAATAAAAAATCTTTAAAAAAAAAAAAGAGGGGACCCTCATGAATATCAATGTGGAGATTAGAAACACTTATGATCACATACACTGTAACTAGTATGTAGTAGAATCTCCATAATTGGGTGTTGTTTGATAGATTTGACTACCTACTAATATCTGCTCTGATATCCTTTTGACATTTGATTACACTCTTAATTGGATGCTTTTTTTTTCTTCATATTGTTTCATGAACATAATCATCACCTTACCAAGAAGTCTGACAAAGATATATGATTCTCTGATACTCCAAAGTAAGTGCAAATTGAGATTTATTGAATTAAATTAAAAGATTATGTTTGTAGTTTTGTTTCTCTTTGTCTCCCTCTCCCCCACACCCCTTTCTTTTTAAGCAGAAATGTTTCTGCATTTGACTCTTCTGAGGAAGATGTGGGCTTATGAAATGTTTAAAACATTTTTATTTTCTTGATAGCCATTATGAAACAAGTAAAACTCATAAAAAAGTATGTTGAATCTGGATTCTACCTGCTTTTAGAACTCTTCAGATTTAAATAATTGAATACATGAAAAAAAGTGTACTTCAAAAGTCATGTTTTTTTATATATATTTTATTATTTATTTGACAGAGAGAAAGAGAGAGAGGAGCGAGAGAGCACACAAGTAGGCAGAGAGGCAGGCAGAGAGAGAGAGGAGGAAGCAGGCTCCCCGCTGAGCAGAGAGCCTGATGTAGGGCTTGATCCCAGGACCCTGAGATCATGACCTGAGCCGAAGGCAGAGGCTTAACCCACCCTGAGCCACCCAGGTGCCCTAAAAAGTCATGTTTTGATCTAAACTCAACATTTAACACTTTTACAGGCAGTTTAGTATAAGAACTAGAGTTTTTCTAAACCTGATTCTCTGATGCATAAAAATTTGTGTTTAATATTCATTCATCTTAACACTAAAATATAATCAAATAACCATCATTCATTTTTACCACCAACTTTAAATAATACAAAGTATATTCATCAGATATTTTCATAGCCATTGTGAAAGTGCCTGACAGTTTTGCAAGTAAAATATAATGCTGCATATAAATTGTATTACTGCTTATGTTTTATTTGAAATATTCATAATATTCATTTTGTAAATACAATATGCACTACAAGAAAATGACAATATTGTAATTGAACTTGTATAAAAAAATCTTGCCTCTAAAAATTTTAGATGAAATCAATCTTGCTTGAATTTTACTGGGGGTTAGAAAACTAATTTATTCATATTCTTTCTTATTCTGGGAAGTGTATTGTGTAAAAGATTACTGTCACTTCTTGATTTCACTTTAATCAATAACTTGGGTTAAAGCATAGAACATGATTATAAACAAACATTCTTTACCTTTTACAGAGCTTATCATGCTATTAGTAAGTCCACACAAATGTATATACTCTAACATTATTAGATTGTTGTGTAATTGCTTCTGAAATAAATGAAGAGTTTATAACACGAACATTATAGAAAATATAGCAACATGTTTTCAAAACTGATATAAGCTTCAATTTTGAGGAACATGTTGTTAATGCACAATGTATTTTCATCATTACTGATACCATAAAATAATTAAAATATAATCATATGGCTGCCTTTATGTGAACAATAGAGTAATATAAATTTGGGGCAAGAAATGATCTAGGAGAAATGTGATCAGAATGTGATCAGAATGTGTCACTGAAAAAGAACTAAATTAAATAAGATTTTTGGTATTTTCTTCCCTTGACATTAACTAATCTTTTTTGGTCCAGAAACACAATTTCTAGAGGATAAATCTGTAAAACTAATCCCAATCTGATTGGCAGATATTAATTTTTTTTGATTCAACAAGTAGGGCAATACTAGCAACACAATGCTCTTGAATTTATTTAAAGTTTTTCTAGAGAAAATCTCTTGAAAAATACCAAACAAGGTGGATTTTTTAGAAATCAAAGCCAATTTATATTGTTAGAATTCTTAGAAAGTTTTCAAAATTATCAGGATTGAAAATATTCTGGATTTCATTTTTTTTTCTAAAGTGCTACGGCCAAAATGTCAAGATGATCAAAGTTGTTTCCTTGCTAAACATTTAAATTATCTCCCCAGATAAATGGAAATTTTGAGTACACCTATTGAGTTAGGCAGAATGTAATATATGGGACTTGAAATACATGCAGAGAAAGAATATATATTACCTAGACTTTTGAAAGAGATCATTTCTGACTTCTTAACATATGTGAGAAAGATTTATTGCAGTTCCAAGCCACAAAGAATCTGAGGCCAGAAGTTATGAAATAATAAGACAATCATTTGCAACATGACTTGATATTCTCTACACTCTTTGCGATCAATGAGTTATTACCTTCACAGAATGAAGTTTATTACCTGGCCTAATCAACTTATCTTCATACATGAAAGTAAAATAGAAGACATTTGGAGTGTGTGATGACAAATAAGACTAGAGATCTCGATTTCTAAATCACCCTTTATTTGTTTATTAACATCTGCGGCTCATGAAGAAAAGATGGGGAGTATTCATAAACTAGATCTTGAACATGACCATACTTCAGATACTTAACACAAAGATATAAGGGTTTCTTTTTTATACTTTGTGATAACTCAAGTCCCACTGCAAGAATTGTCTTGTGGCCAATAGGGGAAGCGGTCCCTTACTACAGTCAGGCAAGGAAGATAAGATCTCATGATACTCAGTGAGAAGAGTGGATGATCTTGCGATCATAAAATAGCAAGCTTGATAAAAGCTATTCAAAAAAGAGAACCTATATTTGTAAGAAATTAAGTCTTCTAGCAAAATGCTTAATGTTTTATTATTTGAGAATGTAGATTTTCTTTTCTGATTACTAACAGAGAATAGATGTAAGAGTTGATATCTCCATCATTTATCTTCATTCTCGTTAACAGAGAACTTTAAATAGCTAAAGAATACAATTATCTAGAGTGTTATTTCTCTGTTATGATCTTCTTAGCATGAAACATAAAATTAGCTTACTAAAATTTGTAGTATCATAGAATGGTAAACCAGGCAAGAAACTAGGGCTCGTTAGTCGAAGCACCTCTTTGCACAGATGAAAAAATACAGTCTCTGTAACTGAAATGAGCAATGCTAACAGTGCTTATGAGAGTAAATCAGTTTACCTGTAATGAATTTGTTTTAATTTAGCTATCAAATGGAGGATTAATCACTTGCTAAATGTAATAGGCTTTTCAAGATAAAACTAAAAATAAACATATATCTTTCTATCTCATATTATTAATAAGTTAAACATTGAGTAGAACAATCTTTTTCAAAATAAAAACTATTGTGATTGGCAGAAGTCCCTTTCCTTTGCATATATTGTATATTGATGGCTAATCAAATTAAATGTACACCTGTATAATACACTTAAAGTGACACAGCATGTAAATATTAATTCCATATAAACATAATTATATATAAATATGTAAATATTAATTCCACTCAAATACTTGATAATCACCATATTTGTAAATCTTATAAGCATAACCAGTGCAGAAAAATATTAGAAATAATCTATTATTTATTCATTTATAGAACTCTGAGAATTTTAGGAGAAGAGTAGAATCATTCTATTATAGAAGGTTAGGAAAACTCTACTTTTGAGCAATAATTAATAAATGAAAAAAAAAGCTGGCTATTGTTGGATGGAAGGCTGGCTAGCCTCTAAATTCTATTTTTTGCTAATACAATTAGTCTTTAGTAAGCTGTAAAACTTCCTTTCAGCATCTCAAAATCTATTTGCCAAACATTCTTCTGAGGATTGGGCCCACCAAAGTAAACAAAAAGGTTAGAAGCTCTGAGCTAAAACGGTCTATAATATAAAAAAGCAGAAAAAACTAATTAATAAATTAATTATAAATGACTATAACCAACTGTTTGCACATACATATATGTGTATATTTGAAAATCATGAAAAGGATCAATATCTACAGCAATGAAACTATATAACTAGTAGAGATCAGGCTTAATTTATGAGGGAGAGGGAAAGTTAAGTTCTGATGAGTTATATCAGCAAAGAATTGGGGAGGGATAGAACTTCTAAACAGAATTACAAATGCAAAGTCCGGAAGCTGAAAGAGAGTTTTGCAACTGAAAAATGTATTAAAATATGATGGGGAATACTGAACTGAGGGACATCAAGTTTAAATTACAATAATAGGAAAATAACATATATCTTTGGCTTCCCTAAACAAACGAGGTGTCACTTAGCTAATAAATTTGTAATGATTTTGTTGCCTAATTTTGCCACATCATTTTTCTGCCTTGGTTGAATTACCTTCCACATCCCAGATGTAGTATTAGATTGTAGATTCCACAAAACTCAACAAGCAGATCTTAGAAAACTCATTGGATCTTTATGGAAGTGAAGTCTGATTCCTTATGTGAACATGAACATATTGTCTGGTTAGCCAAAAGTCCTTTTTCACAACAACATTCCAACAAGGGTTTTCTTTCCTGGAAACAGAATACAGAAAAACCCAGGAGGTCAGCAAAGAATAGATATGTGCATTTTCCAATTATATTTGCAAAACAACAATATTTTTGGCAGACATAGTATTCAGAAGAGAGAGGAAAAAAAAAGGACAAATTTGCTTATATTGTACCCATTACATAACAAGTTTTGTTTTTTACCTTTCTTCCAACTGTAAACTATGGGCTTCCAGAGGGGAAAATGTCTTCATTAATCTTTGTGTTCCCTCAAGACAGCACAACAGTTGTCAAAAGTACATATAAATAGCACTGAGTAACGCTTTGAATTGTTGAATCACTATATGTACCCCTGAAACTAATATAAAACTGTATATTAACTATACAGGATATTGTTTTAAAGTGAAAAGATGACCTAGAAAATGAGAGAAAAAGTTTTCCAAGAGAGATATCTGACAAGGTACTTATATCTAGATCCTTTACAACTCATCAAAAAAGAAAGATACCTGCACTCCTCCCCCCAAATAAAACTACATATGGAGTGAATGACAAGAGTTTGTTAATTTTTGTCAGAGATCCATTCATAAACATTGTCATGAGGTGGCTAGCAGTTGGTCTAGTGATGAGGTAACTATTATACCTAAGAGGAATGGGTAAAAGAATCAACAAATTCTTTCGTCCATTCCAGGAAGGAATGCTCTTGAGAATATCCCTATAAACAGACAATCTAGTCTCCATTTTACCCCACCAGCATAGGAATCTCACACCTTAAATGGCAGCTGTTGCATATTTGGACAACTGTTCTATTGATTTAAACTCCCCTATGAATGTGTCTTTTGCTAAGAGATGCGGACTCTGTTCTTTCATAATACAGCCCTTCAAGAATTCGAAGACCATTCATTCATGTCCTGACACTGCATTGACTGGATTCATTTGTGTACTGTGTTCTCATAAGAAGCAGTTTTTAAATCTATTCTCATTCTTTAACTCCTGCTATATAAATTCTATACTTTCTAATGACTTTCATAAAATGAAACATACACTTAAATTCACTAAATGTAAAAAATCTGATTAAGAATAGTGAATTATAAGAGAAAGTGCCTATACAGAAGAAAGAAAGAAAGAAAGAAAGAAAGAAAGAAAGAGAGAAAGAAAGAAATCGAGAAAGAAAAAAGAGTGGAAGATAACATGGTAAATGCAGTCAGTTTAGGTTATTACACAAATATTTTTGACAAGCATTTTTGTATCAGGTTGGGGATTAAAAAATTGAATAGAGTGCATTATTTTCTCTTACGATCTAAGTCTGAATGAAAAAGAAATGTAAGTAAATAATTGCAATTCAGTGTGATACTTGGTATAATAATGCATTCTGAAACTGTAACTTTATTTTTAATTTATTAATGTACCCAGGCCCAGCTCCTTTCAGAATTCCAAAATAATGTAAAAATAATTATCTTTTAAGCTCTCTTTTCCTTAGTAATTGCCATGATAAAACTTTGCTGTCTATCTAAAAACTGAGCTCAAGTTCCTCAAGCACATCCTAGCATAAATCTCTACAGCAACAACAAAATTAGAAAATGGAACAGCTAGTTCTATAATAAGGTAATGACACTTCAAAGACCATATCACATACTCCAGACAAAAGTCTGGGTTATTTCCTTTCACCTCTTTTACTATTTCAAAAGAGTCAAGATTCCAGTCTCTTCCAAGCACAGCTGCCTTCTTCTTCTACATCAGTTGCTCCAAATTCATTCTGAATGAGCCTTTGGTGAGGATATGATGTATTGTGCTGACTGCACCTTTTAATATGAGCTCTAAGAAAACCAGATATTTGCTCCCATATTCTTGAAGGAATGGATTCTTTCTGATTAGGTTTTCTGGGATTTGGGTCAGAAATATATAGAGTGAATTTAAGTCCATTAAATTCAAAAGAAAAATATATTAAAGGAATCAAGAGGCTTTTTTCCCCCCAATAGGTTTATTGGATGTAAGTGGGAGTGGGAAAGTGAAAAGATAACCCATTAAAACAAGTCTTATTGCTTGAGGTTTTGTAACTATAATTGTATTCCCCTTTGTCTTTTTTTTTTTCATCTCATACACAAATACTCCATTCCTACGTTGATTTAAATTATTTATGATAAACTTTGAATCAGAGAAATATTGCATTGTGATAATTTTTTTTTAAACGGAGAAGGCTATTTATTCACTCATATACATTTAAAAACTGAACAGCTATTTCTCTGGTGTTTTTGACCAATTATAAAATGAAGTATGTCATTTTACTTAAACAATATGCTCATCCTGTCTGGGACAGATTATTTAAAAGACATATTTCTTTTAATACCTGCAGGAGAATAGTATACATTACAACAAATCAGATTCCTGTTTTATAAATAGTTAAAGAGTGATCAGAGAACATAAAAATTGGGAGAATTTTATTTAAAAACTGGACCTTTAACCTTATTTAAAGATTAATCCAAAACTTTTAGAAGTTTTCTCAGCCTGCTTCCAAATATATTTTGCTTTACTCTTTTGGGGATGGATACACAGTCAGACAAACCAATTACTTTCATCTTTATCTGCTAAGGGTAAAATATAAGTTATGAGTTTTGGCTTATAGATGACTACATAGAAGTTAAAGGGGAAAAATAACTTTTAATCAAGTTTTGAAGCCATGCTTGTTTTTCTAAGTCAAAATATAGATGCTATTTATAGTTTTAATGAAAAAGCTAGTGGTGAATTTTCAGCACTATTATGTAACTTCCTTTATACTTGGGAAGCCAACATTACATTGCAAAACCAGCTAAGAATTTGTCTCCGACAGCAAGATTTTCAAGGAGACATTTTTTTTTAAGAAATCCGTAATTAAACAGTAACAGTGCCTATAGGAAGCCAACTGCAGTTTTGTAAAATTTATATCTTTTCTATGACAACTGAGAGAGCTTATTTCTTTAAGTTGTGCGATATCCCTGCAACTCAAGTTAGGTAAGATCTTCAATAAAGGACTTTCTTAATAGGTATGTGAGTTTCCTTCGAAGACTAGGTGAGGCAATTCTTACCAGAAGAGCTGCAGATATTCAGAGGCATGCCCGATAATTTTATTTTATTCAACTTCTGTATCTGTATTTCAAGCATTGTCTACTCACCACCTGGACTACTTTACTTTCCTTTCCCCTCACTTATAATGCATGACTTATGCTTTTGTTAAACTGAAAAGTTATTGGTTATCTGATAGAATCTACCAAACTATCATTCTCCTCCTTTCAACATGCATTAATCTGTATATGTGTAATTTCAAATGTATAAACAGGAGGTATTTCTCAGATTTTTTCTCATGCCGGGTTTCCAACTGTACCTCACATCTCCAACCAAACTTCCTTCTCTTCCCTTACCCTTGAGGCCCTCCCTAGAAACCTTCCTCTTTCTCACTATTCTTTCATAGATAGATGCCTTCTCTCATAGAAGATATAATATCTCATTTTTCCTGACTATTCTTTCTTTAATATCTCCGTAATTTTATTTTTATCATTCTACTAAAAACATCCTCTCAATGATTATCAAAAGATATTTCTTATAAGATCCAGGGACTTTTTCTGACAGACTGCAAAATATTCCTTAATATATGCTCTCTCTTTCAAAACAAAGAAAATTCCTAATTTTTAGTTAGGTATATGACAACCGAAAATACACACATGTCTCAATTCCTTTTTTTCCCCTTTTCATGTTTTCTTTTAATTTAAATTCAATAGCCAAGGTGTAGTACATCATTAGTTTTTGATATAATGTTCATTGATTCATTAGTTGAGACTATCACCCAGTACTTATCATATCATGTGCTCTTTTCAATTCCATTTTAATTAAGGGTGAACATAGAACTTATTATCTCATTGGATATAGCCAATGGGATTTAATCAGAAATTACTTGACAAATTTCTAAGACATTTCTTTCAGAGGAGAGGAGGTCACACTCTGCTTCAGCACTTCTTGCTTGATATTTGCTGGATAAACATGATGGTTGGAGTTCTGGATTCTGATGTGGAGTCAAGAGAATGTGGAACAGCCTGAAAGAAGACTCAAGTCTTCATAATTTCATGTAATCACTACAGCTTGGAAATTTTATCTCTAAACTTCTTTTATGTGTGGTAAAAAAAATAATTTTGTCCATCAGCTACCTCTTCTTAAAAGAGCACATCATGACATTGACTCCTCTCCAAATCAACATTTCTAGTTTGACAATATTACATATTTGTTCCCTGTTCACTGTTTACTCCAAAAGGCAGTAAAATTCAACACAATGATGTAACAAATTTGACTCGCTACCCAAAAAATACTTGACAATTGTCTGTTTCCTCCTAACCATTCAGATAGTATCAGGTTCTCATTACCACACAAATTTGCCTTCTGTTTTTCTTTTTTTTTTTTATTAATTTTTTATTTTTTATAAACATATATTTTTATCCCCAGGGGTACAGGTGTGTGAATCACCAGGTTTACACACTTCACAGCACTCACCAAAGCACATACCCTCCCCAATGTCCATAATCCCAACCCCCTTCTCCCAAAACCCCTCCCCGCAGCAACCCTCAGTTTTTTTTGTGAGATTAAGAGTCACTTATGGTTTGTCTCCCTCCCAATCCCATCTTGTTTCATTGATTCTTCTCCTACCCACTTAAGCCTCCATGTTGCACCACCACTTCCTCATATGAGGGAGATCATATGATAGTTGTCTTTCTCTGCCTGACTTATTTCGCTAAGCATGATATGCTCTAGTTCCATCCATGTTGTCGCAAATGGCAAGATTTCATTTCTTTTGATGGCTGCATAGTATTCCATTGTGTATATATACCACATCTTCTTGATCCATTCATCTGTTGATGGACATCTAGGTTCTTTCCATAGTTTGGCTATTGTGGACATTGCCGCTATAAACATTTGGGTGCACGTGCCCCTTTGGATCACGTTTGTATCTTTAGGGTAAATACCCAATAGTGCAATTGCTGGGTCATAGGGCAGTTCTATTTTCAACATTTTGAGGAACCTCTATGCTGTTTTCCAGAGTGGCTGCACCAGCTTGCATTCCCACCAACAGTGTAGGAGGGTTCTCCTTTCTCCGCATCCTCGCCAGCATCTGTCATTTCCTGACTTGTTGATTTTAGCCATTCTGACTGGTGTGAGGTGATATCTCATTGTGGTTTTGATTTGTATTTCCCTGATGCCGAGTGATATGGAGCACTTTTTCATGTGTCTGTTGGCCATCTGGATGTCTTCTTTGCAGAAATGTCTGTTCATGTCCTCTGCCCCTTTCTTGATTGGATTATTTGTTCTTTGGGTGTTGAGTTTGCTAAGTTCTTTATAGATTCTGGACACTAGTCCTTTATCTGATAGGTCATTTGCAAATATCTTCTCCCATTCTGTCAGTTGTCTTTTGATTTTGTTAACTGTTTCCTTTGCTGTGCAAAAGCTTTTGATCTTGATGAAATCCCAATAGTTCATTTTTGCCCTTGCTTCCCTTGCCTTTGGCGTTGTTCCTAGGAAGATGTTGCTGCGGCTGAGGTCAAAGAGGTTGCTGCCTGTGTTCTCCTCAAGGATTTTGATGGATTCCTTTCGCACATTGAGGTCCTTCATCGGCAGGGATGTCCATTATCACCACTGCTATTCAACATAGTACTAGAGGTCCTAGCCTCAGCAATCAGACAACAAAAGGAAATTAAAGGCATCCAAATCGGCAAAGAAGAAGTCAAATTATCACTCTTCGCAGATGATATGATACTATATGTGGAAAACCCAAAAGACTCCACTCCAAAACTGCTAGAACTTATACAGGAATTCAGTAAAGTGTCAGGATATAAAATCAATGCACAGAAATCAGTTGCATTTCTCTACACCAACAGCAAGACAGAAGAAAGAGATATTAAGGAGTCAATCCCATTTACAATTGCATCCAAAACCATAAGATACCTAGGAATAAACCTAACCAAAGAGACACAGACTCTATACTCAGAAAACTATAAAGTACTCATGAAAGAAATTGAGGAAGACACAAAGAAATGGAAAAATGTTCCATGCTCCTGGATTGGAAGAATAAATATTGTGAAAATGTCTATGCTACCTAAAGCAATCTACACATTTAATGCAATTCCTATTAAAGTACCATCCATCTTTTTCAAAGAAATGGAACAAATAATTCTAAAATTTATATGGAACCAGAAAAGACCTCGAATAGCCAAAGGGATATTGAAAAAGAAAGCCAACGTTGGTGGCATCACAATTCCGGACTTCAAGCTCTATTACAAAGCTGTCATCATCAAGACAGCATGGTACTGGCACAAAAACAGACACATAGATCAATGGAACAGAATAGAGAGCCCAGAAATAGACCCTCAACTCAATGGTCAACTAATCTTCGACAAAGCAGGAAAGAATGTCCAATGGAAAAAAGACAGCCTCTTCAATAAATGGTGCTGGGAAAATTGGACAGCCACATGCAGAAAAATGAAATTGGACCATTTCCTTACACCACACACTAAAATAGACTCAAAATGGATGAAGGGCCTTCTGTTTTTCTTTTTTGCAAACATATATATGTGGTCTTTAACTGACCATAACTTTCCAACAATTAATACCATATACATGGTTAAAGAACCATGTGAGAGGATACTTTTTATGTGACAATTTTGTCTTGAAGGAATCTTTTTTTTTTTCTTTTAGTTATCAAGTTCTCTTTCTGAGTGGAACATTAATTTGATACTTCACATTACATACTTAACCTTATCAATTGCTTAATTTGAGTATGAAAATCAGTATGTTCATCTCCGATGCTCTAGGGTATGTGATAAAATAATTTCAAAAAAGGAAGAAGATGGCTACAAGAAAGTAAAAATAGTGGCATTGCAGGTCAGAGTAAAGAAATAGTACTATATTCATTGCAAGGAAATAGAGATTCAAAAAAATGTGGTATTTGAACACTTTAAAAGATTGGGGATTTTACAAGAAGTGATAGAGACAAGGGCACTTGGGGGGAAAAAAGGAATGAAACAGAATGAAGCAGAGAAGGGAGATTTTACTAAGAATGTTGGAAGAATAAGAAAACCCTACTTTACCTACATTCTTAGTTTTGTATAGGGAAGAGAGGAAAATTACATTGAAAATATGTTGGATTACACTGTTGAAAGTTTTAATTCCCAAAGGCAATACTTACACTTAATTGGATTTATACTCAATATAGACCTTGAAGATCTTTGAGCAGGGAGTTGTTGTGATTGGAGCTCTGTTTTAAGAAATCTCATTTTCAGTGATGAATAAGAAGGCTCAGAGAGATTGAGGATAGAGGTAAGGAACTCTGAGGAAGTTATATTTTTATGTAGATAGCCTCTTTTTGTATAGCCAAATTGTAATACATCTTTGTGATGGAACGTCATGATATTTTTTGTGTGTATTTCCAGATGTACAGTAGTATTTAAGTAAATTCTTATTACTCAATTGAAATAATTTCTGACCTCAAGAAGAAAAGTTATTAAAAAACAAAACAATAGTCAGGTGCCAAATCCAAAATTGATTAACTTCTCCTGTTTGGTGGCACGACTTGAGACATTGAGAGGTTATTTTTCTCTGCCTTCTAAAGACCAGATGCTGGTATTTATAATCAAGAAATATTTCTTGTATGTGTGCTCATTTAAGCATATAGCTAATGCATCTGGGAAATACAACTTAAGAAATAGAAAAATCCATATACTTAGGAATTTACCATGGCTCAAGGGTAAGCAATACAAAGGACATATTCACTGAACTGCGAATGGGAATAATTTATAGTGCAATTGCATAGTTTTGTTAAGCAAATAAATGAGAGAAATATGCTGCAATGTTAAGTATTAACATTGTGAACAAAGAGAAAATATGGGAGAGATTTTAAATTCTAAAGTTAGGTGAGTCTTTATTTTATAGTCTATCAATCTTATCACCATCCAGCATTCATTTGATTTCTTTATTTTCCAACTATTTGTTTCAAACAAAATCCTTGTCCTCAAGAACTTCATCTTGGCTTTAACAATTCTCCTAGCTCAAGAACATTTCCCCTCTCACCCTACCCCAAACACTACTAAGTTTTGGCTGATAAACCATTTCATTAGATGTAACAAAAAGACCATACTCTATAGTTAATTAGGATATTCATCCACAACATGGTCAGAAAGATCTGATCCAGAAAAGGAATTGCTATTTTAAAAGTTATAGGGTTAGAACTTTCAAACGACCATAGAATTTATTTAAGGAAGAATGCATGTTACTTATTAAATTTATTTTTCATATGTAAAAAATTGGGTGATATCTAGTCTTTCTTTTAATTTAATTTTATTTTTTTCAGTGTTCCAAGATTCATTGTTTATGCACCACACCCAGTGCTCCATGCAATAAGTATCCTCCTTTATATCCACCACCAGGATCACCTATTGTCCTACCCCTACCCCTTCAAAACCCTCAGTTTGTTTCTCAGAGTCCACATCTCTCATGCTTTGTCTTCCCCTCCGATTACCCCCAATTCACTTTTCCTTTCCTTCTCCCAATGTCCTCCATGCTATTCCTTATGCTCCACAAGTAGGTGAAACCTACTTGTTAATTGATAATTGACTCTCTCTGCATGACTTATTTCACTCAGCAGAATCTCCTCCAGTCCAGTCCATGTTGATACAAAAGTTGGGTATTCATCCTTTCTGATGGAGGCATAATAGTCCATTGTATATATGGACCACATCTTCTTTATCCATTCGTCTGTTGAAGGGCACCTTGGCTCTTTCCACAGTTTGGCAATTGTGGCCATTGTTGCTATGAACATTGGGGTACATATAGGTTAGATCTAGTCATAATAACATTATCTGAAAACAAAACATTATATTATTTGTGTATGTTTTAATTTTTTGTTTGGTTTTTAAATTTTAATTCCAGTATAGTTAATATACAGTGTTATATTAGCTTCAGGTGTACAATTTAGTGATTCAACAATTCTGTACAATAGTCAGTGCTCATCACGGTAAGTGTAATCCTTAATCCCCATCACCTATTTCACATGTTCTCCTACCTACTTCCCTTCTGTAGCCATCAGTGTGATCTCCATGGTTAAGGATCTATTTCTTGGTTTGCCTTTTTCTCTAGGCTCATTTGTTTCTTAAATTCCATATATAAATGAAATCATATATTATTTGTCTTTCTCTGGCTGACTTATTTCACTTAACATAATACTCTCTAACTCCATTCATTTCCTTACAAATAGGAGGGTTTCATTCTTCTTTTGTGGCTGAATAATATTCCATCGTGTATATATAGCACATCTTCCTTATCTAGCCATCAGTTGATGGACACTTGGGCTGTTCCATAATTTGACTATTGTAGATAATGCTACTATAAATATTGGGGTTTGTATATCCCTTTGAATTAGTATTTCTGTATCTTTTGGGTGAATACTTAGTAGTGCAATTGCTGGATCATAGGACAGTACTATTTTTAACTTTTTGAGGAATCCCCATACCGTTTTCCAGAGTGGCTGCACCAATTTGCATTCCTACCAACACTGCACAAGGATCCTTTTTTCTCTGCATCCTTGCCAACACCTATTGTTTCTTGGCTTTTTATTTTAGCTATTCTGACATGTGTGAAGAAATATCTCATTGGGTTTTGACTTGCATCTCCCTGATAACGAATGATGTTGAACATATTTTCATGTGTCTGTTGGTCATCTAGATATCTCCTTTGAAGAAATGTCTGTCCATCTCCTCTGCCCATTTTTCAATTGTATTATTTGTTTTTTGGGTGTTGAGTATTATATGTTCTTTATATATATTTCCATGCTAATCCTTTATCAGATACATGATTTGCAAATATCTTCTCCTGCTCAGTAGGTTGCCTTTCAGTTTTGTTCATTATTTCCTTCTCTGTGCGAAAGATTTTTATTTTGATGTAGTCTCAATAGTTTATTTTTGCTTCTATTTCCCTTGCCCCAGGAGACCTATCTAGAAAAATGTTGTTAAGGTCAATGTCAGAAAAATTACTGCCTGTTCCTCCTTTAGGATTTTTATGACTTCAGGTCTCACACTTAGGTCTTTAATCCATTTTGAGTTTATTTTTGTATAAAACGTAAGAAAGTGGTCAGATTTCACTCTTATACCTGTAACTGTCTAGTTTCCCCAGCACCATTTCTTGAAGAGACTATCTTTCTCCCGGTGCATGTTCTTGCCTCCTTTGTCAAAGATTAATTGACCATACAGTTGTGAGTTTATTTCTGGGTTTTCTATTCTGTTCCATTGATCTATGTGTCTCCTCTTGTGCCGTTTCCATAATGTTTACATCACCACAGCTTTGTAGTAAAACTTGAAGTCTGAAACTGTGATACCTCTGGTTTGGTTTTCTTTTGCAAGATTGCTTTTTATTTTGGGGGTCTCCTGTGGTTGCATACAAATTTCAGGGTTGTTTGTTCTAGTTCTGTGAAAAAATACTCTTGATATTTTGATAGGAACTGCATTAAGTCTGTAGATTGCTTTAGGTAGCATAGACATTTTAACAATATTTGTTCTTCCAATCCATGAGCATGGAGTATCTTTCCATTTATTTGTGTTATCTCTAATTTTTTTGTTTGTTTGTTTGTTTGTTTTCCATCAGTGTTTTATGGTTTTCCCAGTATGGGTCTTTCACCTCTTTGGTTAAGTTTATTCCTAGGTATCTTATTTTTGGTGCAATTGTAAATGACCTTGTTTTCTTAATTTCTCATTCTGCTGTTTCATTATTAGTGTATGGAAATGCAATGTATTTCTGTACATTTATTTTGTATCCTGATTTTACTGAATTCATTTGTCAGTGCTAGATATTTAGTGGAGTTGTCAGGGTTTTCTATATATAGTGTCTTGTCATCTGCAAATAGTGAAAGTTTTAATTCTTCTTTACCAATCCGGATGCCTTTTATTTCTTTTTGTTGTCTCTTTGCTATGGTTAAGACTTCTAGTACATGTTGAGTTAAGTAGCAAGACTGGCATCCTTTTCCTGTTACTGATTTTAGAGGAAAAATTCTCAGTTGTTCTCATTAACTATGATGTTTACTGTGGGTTTTACATATACGGCCTTACTTATGTTGTAGTATTTTCCCTCTAAACCTACTTTGTTGAGGGTTTTTATTGCATGAGTGTTTTACTTTGTAGAATGCTTTTTCTGCATCCATTGAAGAGATCATATAATTCTTATATTTTCTCTTATTATTGTGATGTATCACATCAATTGATTTGTGAATATTGAGCCAAACTTGCATCACAAGAATATATCCTGTTTGACCATTGTGAATGTTTTTTTTAAATGTGTTGTTGAGTTTGATTTGCTAGTATTTTATTGAGGATTTTTGTACCTACGTTTATCAGAGACATTGGCCTGTATTTCTCTTAGTGGTTTATCTGATCTTAGTATCAGGGTAATATTGGCCTCATAGAATGAATTTAGAAGTGTTCCTTTCTCTTACTTTGAGAAGAGTAGATATTAACTGTTCTTCAAATGTTCCATAGTATTTGCCTGTGAAGCTGTCTGGTTCTGGACTTTTATTTGGTGGAAATTTTTTTATTACATGTTTCAATTTTATTGCTGGTAATCAGTCTGTTTAAATTTTCTGTTACTTCCTGATTCAGTTTTGATAGGTTATATATTTTTTTAGGAATTTATCCAGTTCTTCTATATTGCCCAATCTGTTAGCATACAGTTTTTCATAATATTTTCTTACAATTATTAAATTTCTTTTGTAGTGCTTATTGTTTCTCCTCTTTCATTTGTGTTTTTGTTAATTTGAGTCCTCTCTCATTTTTGTTTTGTTTGTTTTTTGATGAATCTGGCTAGAGGTTTATCAATTTTGTTAATCTTTTCAGAAAACCAGCACCTGGCTTCATTGCTCTATTCTATTGTTTGTTTGTTTTATTTTTATGTATGTATGTATGCATGTATGTATTTATTCATTTTTTTTGTTTCTGTATTATTTATTTCTCCCTTAATCTTTATTATTTCCTTCTTCTTGCTTGTTTTGGATTTTATTTGTTCCAATATTCTATCTCCTTTAGGTGCAAGTTTATGTTAATTATTTGAGATTTTTCTTCTTTCTTGACATAGGCCTGTATTGCTATAAACTTCCCTCTTAGCACAGCTTTTGATGCATCCTGAAGTTTTGAACCATTTATTTCATTTTCATTTGTTTCCATTTAATTTTTGATTTCTTCTTTGATTCTTTGGTGGACCTATTCATTATTTAGTAGCATATTATTTAACCTCCATATATTTGTGCTCTTTCTAGATTTTTTTCTTGTGATTGATTTCTAATTTTTCTAATTTTATAGCATTGTGGTCATGAAAGATGCATAAAGTGACTTCAATCTTCTTAAATTTTTGGAGAATTGTTTTGAGTGTAGTAGGACATTCTCCAGAATAGGTCACATGTTAGGTCACAAAACTATTCAATATTATTTAACAACACTTTAGGAGGAAAAAAATAAACTGAGAAAGTTAATTCATTGCCTTTAAAAATACACATTTAAATGCAACATTACTGCTGTTGGTAATGTGTCTCAGTACACCTGGATCTTTACAGTAGAAAGCTCACACTAAATATATAGAGTATTGAAATATCATTGAAAAACTATAACTATCACCACCATAACTGGAAATTGGTCACTCTCCTCTTCTCTCCAGACTAATTCAAGGCACTTTCCTTTTACATCTAATATATGCCTCAGTCCTATTCATCTATAATTCTCTATTCCCTAAACTATCTTGTAACCATTAGGCATTTTTTTTTTCTGTTGCTCAAGACAACTGATTGGTAAAGCATTAAAAAAATTATCTTTAAATGTAAACATCCATTCAGAGCACCTGAATATTAGCATATAAAATTACACAGAGATAAAAAATTGTTTTACCTTTTATAACTTCTGTCCTGAATTTATATCTCTGTATATGAATTAAAATACTCAGAATGTTAGATTCCAGTTTTTCTTTCTTTTATCTCTTTTGTTTCATTTCCTATATTTTGAATGTACCCAATGTCTATTTATTATCTGGTTTCCGTTGCTAAAGATGAAAAAAAATCTCATGAGAGAGAAAAGTAAATTAAAAAAAAATGAATACATAAATCTTCTATGTCTACAGACACAGACCTCTTAATCTAAATCATGGGTATCCAGTTTTTTTTCCAATGGGAATAAAACTCAACAGATTACCAATTAACTATCAATTCCTAAAAAAAAAAAAAAAAAAAAAAAGATCTTTTTTTTAAATCAATCAAGTTATTCTCTTTAGCATGTGTACTAAAACATTTAGTTTATTGACTATCCTTTGTGACCATACTGTAATTTTTTTTCCCAAGATTTTATTTATTTACTTGACAAAGATCACAAGTAGGCAGAGAGGCAAAGAGAAAGGGAAGCAGGCTTGCCACTGAGCAGAGAGCCCAATGCGGGGCTCAATCCCAGGACCCTGAGATCATGATCTGAGCCCAAGGCAGAGGCTTAACCCACTGAGCCACCCAGGCGCCCCCATACTATAAAATTTTTAAAATAGCATATTTCCTCTTTAAAATCACTAATAGAAAGGTAACAAATAGGGACACCTGGGTGGCTCAGACACTTAAGTGTCTGCCTTTGGCTTAGGTCATGATCCCAAGATCCTGGGATCTAGTCCTGTATGGTGTCAGGCTTCCTGCTCAGAGGGGAGCCTAGTTCTCCTCCCTCTGCCACTCCACCTGCTTGTGTTCTCTTTCTCTAATAAATAAATAAAATCTTAAGAAAAAAAAAAAGTTGGGGCACCTGGGTGGCTCAGTGGGTTAAGCCTCTGCCTTCAGCTCAGGTCATGATCCCAGGGCCCTGGGATCGAGCCCCACATTGGGCTCTCTGTTCAGCAGGGAGCCTGCTTCCTTCTCTCTCTGCCTGCCTCTCTGCCTACTTGTGATCTCTGTCTGTCAAATAAATAAATAAAATCTTAAAAAAAAAATAGAGAAAGGAAACAATTACACACACACACACCCTGAATTACAAAGAATGCTGCCATTCTTTTGGAATTTTATTTCCTTCTTTAAAATTCATGTTAAGCCATGAATTCCTGTCTGTTAGAGATAAAAAGAAGAAAAGAAGAAAAGTTCTGCTTTGTTTCAAGATTTGGCCTTAATATACGACAGTAAATTGATGATAGTTTACTATGATTCTCTAGGCAGATATTAAAGATCTCATGGTACATAAAGAAATAATGTGAGTAACACCAGTGCCATGCCATACACTTAATAAAGTAGCTCCTGATAGCATTATTAATGATTTAAGCATTCTTAGAGGGTTTCATCTCTTCAAACACATTTTTTATAATGTTTAATGCTGTTTCTGTCCTGTGACTAAGCAGATAATCATGGCTATTTTTATTCAGTAAGTCACTTCTTGAATTGTTCAGTGTTGCCATGGGTATAAAAAACATCATGTAAAACACAATTCTATTCAATAAACATTTGCACTTTTTTTCCCCTAAGAAAAACTGTTTTGTAGGAAAAAAGACCGCTAAACTAAGAAGGTTTTTCAGTGGAATGCTGACTCCAAAATCACTATTTAGCTGTTTGCCATACACCTCTCATATTCTGGTATAAATACTAGTTCAATTAGTGAATTTATCATTGTTCTTAGTAAAATTCCCCTTAAAGTTGCCATTATCATAAGCATTTCAAGGCACTTTAAGTGGCAGTCTCCTGGATTGAATTCATTATCTCTAAATGTTCACATAATTTTCTACTTTTGAAATCAATACCTCTGCTGATTATGGCTATCTTTGTGTTTGGACATGTTTGTTATGGCCAAAAGAAAACAGGGTTATCCAAATGAGACTCTACACACTGAATGTACAATCAAGTATCCTTAGATTAGCAATTAAAGCTGTAAGTTTGGCTTAGAAATGCAGTTTAGACAACACTAGCCTTTTTCACTTTCTGTGAAAAACATCAAACCTAAGAGATTTGACTATTATTTTTAAAATCTGAAAACCTGGGACGCCTGGGTGGCTCAGTTGGGTAAGCAGCTGCCTTCGGCTCAGGTCATGATCCCAGCGTCCTGGGATCGAGTCCCACATCGGGCTCCTTGCTTGGCAGGGAGTCTGCTTCTCCCTCTGCCTCTGCCTGTGTTCACTCTCTCTCCCTCTCTCTCTCTCTCTGACAAATAAAAAATCTTTAAAAAAAAAAAATAATAAAATCTGAAAACCTATTCTCACATCAATTTCTAGGTCACTATTTAGATTTGACTCATTCTGTATTAACAATTATTATGTGCCTGCAACACATCTTGGATTTTACTTAATAAAAAATACACAATCATTTTTCCTTTATAAAACTTACATACATCATGGAGATAATTATAGAATTATGTATACAACTATATATTATGGTAATTCCTAGGGTTAAAAAAGTATGCAGCATCAATGACCTGTAACATATTGCTGATAAGAATATAAAATCAGGCAACAATTTCAAAAAACAGTCTGGTAGTTTCTTATAATGTAAAACATACTTATATAACTATCAACCTTAATTTTCTGAAGAAAAATGAAAACCTAAGCCCACCTATGGATTGATGCATGAATATTTCTGCAATTTCATTCATAATATATAAACATTAAAAATAGCATAAACCTCAGTTCGTGAATGAAGAAATAAATTGTGGTATATCAGTACAATGGGGCACTTCTCAACATTAGTAAGGAATGGAGCACTGATACACCCAGTGACATGAATGAATTGCATAAAATGTTAAAGAAGCCCAGACACAAAATAAATATTTGTATGAAATTCTAGAAGAGAAAATCCTAATCTATAGTGCCATGAAGGAAACTTGTGGTTTCTAGGGCAGAGGTAGTGGCTTTCACTGAAAAGAGGCACAGAGAGACATAAAAAGAAACTTGAGTACAACGCCTGGTGTGCTGGTGAACAGTGCCCCTCTAAAATTCATGACCATCTGGAACTTCAGAATGTAACCTTATTTAGAAATAGCGCCTTTTCAGATGTAATTAGTTAAGATGAGTCATACTGTATTAGGGTAGGCTGTAAATCTTAAAACTGTTGTTGTAGTAAGACAGTCATGTGAAGAGACAGAGAGAAGGCAGTGTGATAACAGAGTTAGAGAACAGAGTGATGCACCGACAAGCCAAGGAATCCTAAGGATGGTCAACCACCCGAACCTGAAGAGACAAGGAGCAGATTCTCCCTTGGAACTTTCAGATGGTGTCAACCCTATTGACACCACAGCTTTGAACTCCTCGCCTCCAAATTGAGAGAGAATACATTCCTGTTGTTTTAAACCACTGGCTTTTAGTAACTTCTTACAGTAGTCTTGAGAAACTAATACATCTTTTTGTAATGTGAAATGTAAAAATGGATGTTTTTCTATATAACTAGATAACAACTGGGAAGAAAATACAGGGGAAGAAAAATACCACTCAAAATAAAATAAGTTAAATTTTAATTTAATGCAATAAATGTAATTAAGAATTAACCTTGCTTAGATATGTCCAATACATATTTGAGTAAAATTCTAAAATGCTAATGAGAAAAATATGCAACCTTTGAATAATCAGAAAGTTATGCTTTTGGTTAGAAAGTCACAGTTGGAAACAGGAGATAGTTCTCTTGGAATTAATTTATCCATCAACTGCTATCGCAATAAAAATAACAAATTAAGTTTTTGTATTTTGGGGGGAATGAAAAGTACTGAGACTTATTTAGACAAAAAAATAGATGTGCAGGCATGAAAATCTCAAAAAATAAGATTCACAATTAGGAAAGATTAGCACCTCCATATGTTAAAATGTATTATGAATCTTCTAGATTTCATATTGCTAAAAATGAAATTAAGGCAGAGCAGGGAGCTATAAATAGATCAGAATACATTTAAATTGTTATAAAAAGGATATTTCTAATTAATGGGAATAATTCAGTAGTTTTGTCTTTTTTTTTTTTTTTTAAGACAGACAACCCAATTTTGTGGAAAAATTAAGTTGGGTTTCCCCTGTTATTCCTAATATCAACACCCATATTTATTAGTACAATAAATATTTCCCTATAAGGATGAACATCTTTATTTCATTCAGCAATGTATCCGAAGCATCCAGGAGAGTATCTGCCACCTAAACACGGTCAATGCATACATGTTTCATAAAAATGAAATGTGTAGGAGAAAAAAATGGAATTTCTATAACACAGTCTATGCAGAAGACAAAATATATTAATATTAGAATAAGCAGCACAGAAAGAAAAAAAAAAACCTCCCCAAGAAAAATTGACAAAGAGCTAATTTCTGTAGTTTACAGTAGATTCAAGAAAAGTAGCATCCCAGAAAAACAGACATATTGAATAAAAAGAAATTACAAATGCTCAGTAAGCATTAGAAAATATTTCCTTCTTATTTAAATTTAATGAAATCAAATAAAAATTAGATACTACTTTTATTATTTATTTTTTACCAAATAGATGCTGAAACATGCAAATGTTTGATAATATTTGGAGCTTATGAAGGAATGGAGAAATATACAGTTTCAACTACTATTGGTGCCAGCTATTTGGAGGAAAATTTGGCAATATCTATTAAAATTAAACATATGTATACCAACTG
Organism: Mustela nivalis; assembly: GCF_964662115.1. NCBI lineage: Eukaryota > Metazoa > Chordata > Mammalia > Carnivora > Mustelidae > Mustela > Mustela nivalis. The sequence goes on from NC_139029.1 coordinate 64,737,935, forward strand.
ACTTAGATTCCACTGCTAAAAATTTTCTCAACTAGTATTCACACAAATTATGTAAATGTATTTATTACTAATATATAATGTTTATTGAAGTTTACCTATTAACAGAAATATTCTTTCAGCTGATAAGATAAAGGTTAACAAGGAAGATAAGGTACTTTAATACAATATGTGTTAACAAGGGGAAGAGTTCACATCCTAATCCGAAGGTAGTATGATATCTAAGTATGGTCAACAAATAATTGTTTATAGTGACAAAAGAAGCAGTAACTACATAAATTAGCCATCTGGATAGTACTGGTTGATTAATTTTGACATATCCACTCAACAGAATATTATATAGCCATTAAAAAGTGTCATAGTTATATACATACTGGCTCAAAAGGATGAAACAATAGGCACTTAAATGAAAAAAGCAAGATGTGGACTAATAATGCACCCAGTGTGATTCCTTTTATGTATATCCAAAGTTCTGCAAAGATGAACATAGATTTGTCAGTCAACACTTTTACTTTTTTTGGAAAAGTATGGAGTGAGGGAAGACAGCTTTTGATGTCTATCTGTAACGTCTGGATTTTTAAACCATGTTCAAACAACTGTCAACAGAGATTTTTAGACAGTGACTGATATGCCATTTGTTTATTTTTTTCTGTATAAACATATAATTACTTTTAAACACTAACAAATGTGGTACAATAAATAAAACTATAGAGAAAAATAAATTTTGTCTTCTTGAAGCAATGGTTAAAAGCAGAGGGGGAAGCCCTTTTTTTTTTTAGACTGCAGAATTATGCTTTCTCAAATTTTTAGTAAGAAGAGAATGCTTCATATTCTGAATTTCCCAAGAAGTTGACCAAAAAAGTACACTTTATTTATTGAAGTCTGAGTTGGAATCTGAAACGAATCTTTCATTCCATTCGCGTAATCAGCAGAAGCAGGAGTCCTGGAAATGCTGACAGGACGCAAACTCCCGTCTGGGGCTGGAAAGGCACTAGTAATGAGTTGGGCTCCTTGTGTCTTTCCAGGCATGAGCTTTTTATTTATTTTTAAAGGCTTATCATGTTGATAACCTGCATGAGTCACACTAATAAAACTTCATGATAAAATATTGCACCAGTTCATATGAAAAGAAGGGGAAAAAAAGATCATTTTGCTTGATTAGCGTTTAGTTTGCCAAAGACTTTACTAACTGGACGGGCAGACTTGTTTTTACGAATTACTCAAGAACAGAAAACAAAAACATCTTTTCAGATTTCCATCAAGTTCCATCAAGCTAGATGTTCTCCACATTTATTTATTTATTTTTCCTAATGAGATGTTGTAGATAGCTGCTTTCTGTGCTCTGTAGTTCATGGAGGGTAGGTGTTATCTGCATTATTCATTATTGAAATGGTGGCATATCTTGGTTAGGTTCTAAACTCAAAGCAGTTCTTATGACTAACCCTATGTCTCCCATAAAAATCATGAATTATGTAATGTGCAAATCTTTTCACTATAACACCACCGTTTCTGGCAAGCAAGGCAGCTATTTTTATTAAATGTTCCTCATCTGCCATATGGACTCCCATTTTCAAGTTAATTATGAAATAGAGATGGAGAGATATTAAATCTGTAAAGTATCTTTCCAATTAAAAATATTTTAGGAGACTACACAATGGTTTCTATACTGCTCCACACATCAAGAGTGAGTGTTCATTTCCCTAATTATATGTGAAATAACACAAAATGCTAAAATGTTTTATTCAGGTAGAGTCACAAACTATTGGCAATATACTATTACTTCAAACTGAAAAAAAAAAGTTGCTGCATTCTGTATTACACAGTCTATAGCACTTTTAATTGGCCATAGTCTTTATAATGATCGCTTAAATTATTGTTAAATATTTATAAGATGGAAAATTTGTCATATTATAGATTAAGCAGTGTTGATGTGAACCTCCAGTCATTTTAATGAGTCAATAACTCATGATTCGTTCTCCTTGAAATCCCAAACATTGTATTTCTTTCTTTATTTCAAAATCATATCCTTTAACTGCATATCTTTTTTGAAGTAGATGTCTTTATTTTACGTAACTTTTTTTTCCCAGTTTGTATTCTAGAATGTATTTCCCAAATTAGAACTCTCTTCTTTTCTTCCTTATGGATCACGTTTGACAGAGGAATGCTGATCTCTCCAGCCTTGCCGCCCTCATGAGAATTGCTCTCCCTCATTTACCTGTATTTTCTGTTTATACATAATTCTTTAATTACTTGTTAGATTGGTGAAGAAGAATATCATTGCTTCTGCTAAGATAAGAGTGAATTATTGTTTTTTTGTTTTCTCCCTCAGTTTACAGAAGTGCTAAATTGAAAGCAAAATTTATAATAATTTATTTTTGAGTAGTTACCAATAAAAAAGAAGGAATTGAGCCAAGAAAAAAAAAAGGATTTCTCAGAGCAGTTTTAAGTTCTGAAGCTGGTAGTTAACCAGGATTTCTGCCATTAGAAGCATGGGTACTAATTACGTTTCTTTTCAGTTATTGACCTATTTACTTTTAAGAAGGGCATCCTTGTACATTGAGTGCTAATAGGTTCTAATTACAGCAAATTATACATTACAATCTTATTATAGTTTCACAAAAAGCCCAAATAACTTCCCAAGTCATACAATAAGGACTGATGGATCAAATACATTTGATTCCAAAGTCCATGGTTGTAGCCTTTCTAAAAGACTTTGTTTCAAGAGAGAGCCATAATTATCAATATGATTGCTATTTTATTCTATTTTTTATTTTTAAAAAACATCTTAAGAACTGGTATACAATCGGTTATATAAGAAGCCAGTGAGGCATGAGGGTCAGGGCTTCCTATTCCTATTCTGCAGACATGGAAATTAAGGGGCATGCCAGGATATCACATAATATAAGTTAATATAACTCTGCTCTAACATATGCCCTCAAATATTAACTGTTTAACCTCACAAATATGTAGTGCTTTGTCGAGCTAGTCCAAGCTTCATTTGTGCTGGTTGTCGGGTCTCTGCTTTACATAGTTCTTCAAAGCCCCAGTATGACTTAGACTCTGACTTCTTCACCATGTGGTTTCCAGATTCATCTTGTGTACCAACTTCCAGAAGGAGAGAGAGAGCATTGGATTATGTGGCAGTTTTTTTATGGGCCAAGTCTGAAAATAGTGCCTACCATCTCCAGTGCATATTTCATTGGCCAGAACATAGTCCTAACCATGTAAATCGTTGGAAGGGTTCTTGTGGTTATCTATTACTGCTTAACAAACTTCCCTAAATCTTAATGCCTTCTAAGGAGGATTCCATCTTCTCTCTCATTATTCTGAAAGTTAACCAGACTCAGATGGACGGTTTTCATGTAGGGCCATTTGTGGGTTGTAGTTTGATGTTGGCTGGCTTAGTAACCATAAAAGTCTAGCCAATGATCTTCAAATTCAACATTGCCTCCTCACCTAATTGGCAATTGGTACCGACTGTTTACTGGTAGCACAGCTCTGGTTGTTGACCAGAACATCCCCAAGAAGCCTTTTCATGTCATACAGGATTCTTACAAGATGACAGCTGAGTTTCTAGAGGAAATTTCTAAAAGCAAGTATTCCAAGAAGCCAAGAAAAGCAAACTGCCTGTTCAATATAAAATTATGGAATTGCCATATTTTATTGGCAATATTAGAGAAATATATACCATTTCTTCAACCGGAGAGTGACAAGATCACGATGAATGAGAGCATGGGCATTGGAAGGTACTGTTGGTTTCATCTTTAGAAAATGCAACTTGCCGGGGCACCTGGGTGGCTCAGTGGGTTAAAGCCTCTGCCTTCGGCTCAGGTCATGATCTCAGGGTCCTGGGATAGAGACCCGCATCGGGCTCTCTGCTCAGCGGGGAGCCTGCTTCCCCTCTGTCTCTGACTGCTGCTCTGCCTACTTGTGATCTCTCTATCTCTGTCAAGTAAATAAATAAAATCTTAAAAAAAAAAAAAAGAAAAAGAAAGGAAAATGCAACTTGCCACACTAATGTAGCTATGTGCCTAGCAAGAAACAGATTTGTTAGAAGTAGCTAACCTATTTCTGCCACATTCAGTTAATGAGATATCCACCAAGGACATAAACCCAATAATCTTGATTTCCCAAAATAAATACTGGATAATCAAGGTGGAATAAACTTGGATGATTATTTTATTAACTATTAATCTCTTCAAAGAGCCAATGAGTAATAACATTGGGCTAATCACCACTTGCACTGGATTAGCTGCTACCTTCTCTCTAAACATTGGAACTAAGTAACCATATGGTAACCAAGTTAATTTAAATTGACCTCTTTAATCATAGCAGGAATTTCTATGCCTCACTATAAAAGAAAATTATTCTGGATGTGTATTTGCCTTTTCTTCCTGTAAAGCTTTTGTTGGCACAAACATCTATAGACATAGTTCATCATTATAGTTTCACGTGAAAAATTCTGCTTCTGCTGATTTTAGAGTAAAATAAATGAAGCAATCATTTCACCCAACACAGTGTATGGGTCTTAAGACTTACTCTATTATTGAGATGTAGCTGGCCCTAAAGAGTATTGAAATAAGCTTATTGAAGACTCAGGTACTGTCTAATTAGGAGAAAAACATTGGAAGTTCAGATGCCATTCTAAATATGTCTAAATGAGTAACTAACATATGGTGATCTTTTTCTTATAGCTAGAGTATATTTTCCGGGGTGCCAAAGCATGGAAGTCAGTATAGCTATAGTGTATAACTCATTAAAGAATTTTTCGCTCACTGTCCTCAAAACTTTGGATTTTGCTAGTTTAGATTTCATAGTAATTTATTAGTTTTGGTCATATAGCAAACAACCTCCAAAATGCCAATGGTTTAACTCCACAAAGTTTTATTTCTTGCTCATGTAAAATTTGGTGGAATCTCTCGTTTATCTTATTATGTGGAAGGACTGGCTTTAACCTTTTTATAGAACTTTTTTCTTAATACATGGCTTCCAACACTTAGCAGGGAAAGAAAATGAAGAATACATGTCATCTCTAAAGTGCCACAGACCAGATGTTATAAGACTCCAATCACATTCCCATAGGCCAGAACTCAACCACATGGCCCTAAATCAACTTCAAGGAAAGATGTTAATGGTTGTTGGCCCTAATATTCTCTGCCACAAAGACTATTATCACCAAGAGATGAATGATTCCACCAGAAGACACAGCAATTCTCCCACTGAAGTAAAAAGAGACTGAAAATTATTGGACTTTTCATGGCACTGGACCAATAGGGGAAAAAAAAATACTGGTTGAAATAATTAATCCTTATTATTTTGGACAAATAAGATCACTACTATATAGGAAGAAGTACTCAGCCAGATACTCAAAAAAAAGAACCTCTAAGAATGCCTTTTATCATATTCAGAGGAAAAATAAAGGTGAATATAATTGAAGACTAAAGTAGTCAGTACGACCAACAAAACTGTATTAGTTTTTGCTATGTAACAACAGAATAAAAACAAAAACAAACACAAGAATTTCAGTGGCTAATAAAAACAAACGCCACACTCACATGTTCACTGGTATTTAAGTCTTCTGAGATTAGGCTAATTGGGACTAAATTCAACTGAAGAAGGCTGAATCCATAGTTCTGGAAGGGTGTGGGCCTTCTTTTGAGTTTTTTGAAAAAAGGCTGAAGGGGTAGCAAGTTATTCCCCTAGAATATGATCTTCTTATGTCAAACCAAAGATAACCAATCATATTTAAAGCTCCTAATTATGTCATGTCTGCCAACATTCTACAGGTCAAAGCAAGTCATATGGCCAAGTTCAATATCAATAATAGCAAAAAATATACTCTGGCTATCCTAACAGGAGGTACAATTATATGTCACGAGGTATGAATGAATACTTCTGTAATAGGTAGGGATGGAAGATTTGGAACCAATACGCTTAAGTTATAGCATTTGCATGATAATGCTATCTCATGTAAAGAAAATTTCAATCTGTTTCTAAAACAAGTCTTCACAGATATAGGTTGGAAGTAGAAGAGCATAGTGAAAGCACAACGTGAATTTGTCCAAGACACAAAAAGATTTGATTTCATGGAAGCTGGCTGCTCTCCTCTAATAATTAAAGCACTGTCTTGGTCAATTGCAATCCTTGGACTACAGTTCCCTTAGTTACATCAGGAGGAGAGCTAGTCCTCACTCAGTCATGATAAAATAATGAATCATGTCATTCGTTCAACAAGTTTTTTAACTGCAGTCACAATGCATGCAACACAGTCTCCCAATCATACCAGGAGAGAGGTTAATGCTTTCAGTACCATGTATGCTGAGCTTAAAGGATGAGATTACAACTAAGATTCTGACCCATCACACTGCGATTACCTCCTTGTCTCTCATCTTGCCATTATTTTCCTAACCAAGTCTCTAACAAAACCCCCACAGCTGAAGTTTCAGTCTCTTCCTTAAAATCTGACATTTGCTCCTGCCCAACTAGTGTGTACTACCTCTAGAATTCCAGGGCAAGTGAGGGCCCCCTCTGCCTTTCTGACTTTTCACCAATAGGCTTCTTGTATATGCTCTCTATCAATGGCCTCTATTTGCTTGATGGCCCTCCAGCTCCAATTTCCTGTGGAAGTCCTGATACCTTTCAGGTTCTGCTAAACATGAAATGTACTAACGAGATACTTAGAAGACAGAGGGAGAGGTAGAAATCCTTTTTTTTTTTTTTTCCCCTTCTGAAAGATGTAGCAGATATTTGGATAGATGTGAGTTTTATTCAGTTGCTGACTCAATTTCTATACTCTGAAGGTCATGCATAATTGAGTTGCTGTGATGTCAGCTGCAATTTTCTATAGGTTCCTGACCTTTAGGTGACAATTGAAACTTTCCATCTCCCTGGACCATAGAGGGACCTTGACTCGTACCCCATTCAGATTTATAGTTCTCTATTTTTCCTTACATGTTGCAACATTACATGTTTCATTACATGTTGAAACATTATTTTCTATATTAAACCCCTTCCTACTTGAAATAGATGTAGGGATTTTTTTTTTCCCTGATTAATCTTAAAGGATGCCATATCACTCCCTTATTACTTTGCATCTCATGGCAAATTTTCCCTAAATAGTTGTTTCTGTCTTCATGGATCAGAGTTAAGGACCCATCTTCTCTTCTGTTTTGTTTAGTTTTGGGTTTAATGCCTAATGTGTTTTTTCCTTTAAATTTTTTTTTCCTTTTAAATTACTTTTGATGTCTGGCATAATTTTCTCATAACCCACTTCAATCACTGAGGTTTGGGTGTCAGATTGGAGTTCACCCTGTGCACATACTATGTTTGTTAGAACCTAAGGGTCTGACATAGTTTGGCTCCTAAAATGAATTAAGCATATAAATCAATTTAACCAGAATACTCACATATTCTACCTGGAAATGCAGATCAGTAAAACAAACAGATACAGTAAATTCAGAACATATTTGATTATTTAAACTATCCTTTTTTCTCCCAGTTTGTGTCACTATGTGGTGTAATAAAAAAAAATTAAATTATTTTGGAAATAAGCTGATTGTATGTGGACTTTTTAGCATTTATAGATCTATCTTTGGCTCAACCCATCAGTTAATACCTGTATAATGAGTTACTATTTGAAACCAAAAAGACTGACATCATATCTCCATGAGATGCAGGTTGAAAAGATAGGTAGAAGCTCTCCATACAATGGAGGTGCCCTTCATATAGTGGAGAAGCAGTAGAGGAGGATCAGGTTACTGTGGTAGGGATTCAAACAAACAAACAAACAAACAAACAAACAACTAAATAGTATGAGCTCATATGTGAATAATATAGATATAGAACTAGTAATGCAATGTGAATTATGAGGAAGGACCTAAAAGTATGATCACATACAGAGCAATTGTAAAAACTCTTCAGATAGAACATTTTACAAGTAATTAAAATGGAGAAAAATGATATCTTACTTCTGACCTTTAAAAATTCAGTCTTACCTATCATAACTTTCTGAAATCCCTATATGACCATTCACCATTTGCTCTTTTCTTGCTTTCTAAATTGAATTCACTGAACATTTTTTTAAGTGCTTGCATGGAAATCATCATGTTAGTACCATGAGGAATACAAAGTTGAGTTACACAAAGTGTATAAAGTCCTAAAGAACTTACCATCTAATGAGGAAGGCAAATACACCTGTTGATTTATTGAAAGGCAGACCTTTAAGTGGCCACTGAATGAGAAAAGCCCATTATACCACTCTTGAATTTTATGATTCAAAGAGTACTTTTGATTGTGGATATAGGGAAGGATGAATAGAGTAGATGAAATCTAAATTTGGTAGAATTTAGGATTGAAATAATAGCTTAATGAAGTTTTCACATAACATTTTAATATCAAGCGATGTATTCCTCATAATCTCATAATAAGTTGAAAATGATTTAAAAGCAACTTAGCAGGGGAAATCATATTTGATTCATGTTACTGCATATACATTATTATTTCCAAATTACTGTGGCAATCTATTAGTGAACCATAGAGCTATTTAGTAGCTCTCCATCAACATCTAAAAAAAAAAATTAAGGGGTAAAGATCAAATGGCATTGGCTATATTTAGCATAAAAACATCCATGAACTATTACATTAATGTACATGGATGCTATGTGTATGTGTATGTGTAGTGAATTACTGTGTAAAATGACCCTTACTGTTAGTTATGTTCAAAACATTTAACCTATATGTACACCATGCTGTATATGTTTACTATCTGTATATCTGTATACTATGTTATAATCTCTCTATATACTGAGATCAATGCATAAATCTTAAGTTCTGGTAATACAAAATACTCCCAGTAAGACTTATCATTGCTTGGTAGTTTGTGTTGCCTGTGCACCAGCACTCTGGGATGACATTATCTATTATTTAGGAGCTTTACCACTTGTTATTTCAAGTACTTAAATTTGAGTAAATGCTTTTGAGTGAGTCATTCTATTTTAAGAGCTGCCTTTAGCTACTTTTCCTCCCTCTTCTGCTCAAGTTTCTTCCTGTTGTTGTTGTTGATGATGATGATGGTGAACCATCAGGGAGATGGATAAAAGGAAAAACATGAGAAGGAGAAAGATGGGATACTCCTCACACTGCATAAGTGAAAACTGGCATAGATTTTGAAACTCTTGGACCCCAGGGTGATTGTTTTTCTTTCCTGCTGTCACAATTTACTGGACTCAGTTATAACTTTTGTCATCATAATAAAACATAGGCCTTGATTAAGAAAACACTATTTGGGGGCACCTGGGTGGCTCAGTGGGTTAAGCCGCTGCCTTTGGCTCAGGCCATGATCTCAGGGTCCTGGGATCGAGTCCCGCATTGGGTTCCCTGCTCAGCAGGGAGCCTGCTTCCCTCTCTCTCTCTCTCTGCCTGCCTCTCTGTCTACTGTGATCTCTCTCTGTCAAATAAAAAAATCTTTAAAAAAAAAAAAAGAAAAAGAAAACACTATTTGTAGTGACATTATGAAAAGAGGGGGAGACGTTTCCACTAGCCAAATGGGCCCAGTGTCTTCAAAACATGTTCAGGGCAGATGCTACTTAGCACTTGACCTGGAAGTTTTCAGAGTCCTAGCAGTTTTGCATTAGGAAATATTTGCAACATTAAATCTTGATAATGGAAACCTATTTGAACCCAGGTTCTCCCAGAATGCAAGCACATTGTCATTGGGTCATCCTTCAGAATGTTCCCATATGAATTTTCTCAAGAGTGGAGATAAAGGCAGAGAAAACCTAGGGGAGTTCTGGATTGAAGCTGGATATTCTGTCTCTAATACAAAGGCAAAGGCTTTATCATAGGGGCAGATTTTAGGTCAGAGACTTTTATAATCAAATAGGACAAATTTGGGCTCAAAACACTGAGCCTGTGACTTGGTCTTTTCCCTATACAACATGATTATATATTCACAATGACAGTGTATATTTATACTTATACTTCTTTTCTAATAAGACCCCTAATAACTTTATTCTTCCTGGAGATTTTTTAAAAATTTTATTCTTAAGTAATCTCTACACCAAGTGTAGGGCTTGAACTCAAAATCCCACAATCATGAGTTGCATGCTCTAGCAACTGAGCCAGCCAGGCACCCCACTTCCTAGAGATTTTAAAATGAAAAATATCTATTCAAAAATAGAATAGAATAGCAAAATATGTAATCTGTTAGTATACTTTTTGGTGGGATGTTAATATTCAAGAGTTTTTATTGACCTAAGAGGAAAAACCGTGTGTAATGGCATGTGGAAATGCTATCTATTGAAATGTTATTTATTCATTAGAAGTCTAATGAATAAATGAAATCTAACAATGACAATGATTATATTTAGATCTATTTTATTGTTATTATTTATATTACTGTTATTATTTCAAATAAGCCATTAATTGAAAATCTCAACTTCAATGACTCCATGATAAAACCATAAATACATCTAGAAGTAGTTTAGCCTTGGTCTTAATATACTGTCTAGTAGTCTCTTTGAAAAACAAAAAAAAAATTATAATTATGAAAGTATTAATAATCAAATTGTAAATTTCAAATACATATGAAATTATGTATATGAAATTCCAACTCTTTTTTTATTATATTGTTAAGAAAAAGGTAATCTATAATAGAAACAACTTATGAGTCTGGAGACTAGCTTTTAAGCTTCATCTCAACTGACTTTAGAGTTTGGGCCTTACTTTACTCTTCCATGTAATTTTGAAAAACTCAAACGTAATAGTCTCCAATATTTTACTAAACTCAATTGTTTTTAGGAGATGCAAAATGGGTTTGTTTATGAGTCATTCAACCTCATTTTTCTTTTTGTATTGGAATCATAATCCAGTAGATGATACGAAAACTTATGTATTCTTGGATCATAATATAGACACTTGAATGGAATGAATGTATTATATTTATAAGATCTTTATTACCACTCTTTTATTTAAGAGGAAATGGCAGAAGTATTTTGCTCTTTTAAGAACTACATAGATTCATTATGGGCAGCACACATTTTTTTTTTAATTGTGGAAAAATACATATAATATTTACCATCTTACCCAGTTACTTTATTATTCAATAGTGTTAAGTAGATTCATAGAGTTGTGCAACCAATCTCCAGAACTTTTTCATCTTGCAACACTGAAACTCTATATCCATTCATTAAGAACTCTTTCTTCATTTGTCTCTCCTCTCAAATCCTGGCACCACCATTCTACTTTCTGTTTGGTTAGAGTTTGAGGAGTGTAAATAACTTGTATAAGTGGAGTCAAATATATTTGTCCCTTTATAACCAGCTTATTTCAGTTAAAATAATGTCTTTGAGTTTCATCCAGCTTGTAGCATGTGTCAGATTTTCCTTCCAAGGCTAAACAATATTCCATTGTATGTATATACCATTGTGTTTATCCTTTATCTGTTGATGGACACATGTGTGTCTTCCACATTTTGACTCTTGTAAATAATGTTACTATAAACATGTTGTGCATATTTCTGTTTGGGCCCCTGTTTTCATTTCTTCTGGATATCTGCTGGATCATATGGTAGTTATATTTTAATACTGAAGGAATTGACATTTTACATAGTGACTATGAATACTTAGGACACTGCTTAAAAATTGAATTATTCTATTTCATTCATCCTCTAATCTTGCCAATTAGATCATGATCTTCATGGTTCATGTGAGGTTTAGTTATGAAACTCTGTGACTATTACAATTATAGTGACTTAAATAAGCATAAACAACAATGGGTAAATACTAATTAATCTCTCCAGTCAATAAACAGTCATTGAACATTTTCTATGTGCTAGAAATCTTTTCAGAGGTTAAGGATGTAGGAGTAAGGTAATCACAAATTTTTGTTTTCCTTTAGTGTGGGAGACAAATATTACACAAACAAACAAGTATATAATACACTGTCAAGTAAATTACATAGAAATAAATAAATACAATAAGGAAGCTAGTTTGAATAAGGATGGAGTTATGATGAGATGGACAGGCAGTCTCTTGGATAGGTGATATTTGAGCAGAGTTCCTATAAAATTTATTAACCGAAAGGGTCACAGGTCTCTAGAGATGGGATTAGGAATGGATATATAAGTGGTTTATCTTTTTCCACCAAAGTGTTTGTTTTTATAGAGCTACTTTCTGCTGTGTATATGAAGGAGTTAATTCTAAATACGGGTCACGTCTTAAAATTGGAATAGCAATAAAACCCTTATAAAATTTGGATTTTATATTTTTCTTTGATTTTTTTTCTGTTAGGTTGGACATACTGTGGATCAGCAACAATTTGCTCCGAAAAATACTAACAATTTTATACATCTGTGATAATATTAGACATCTCATTAAATTTCTTCATTTCTTTTCTGTGGTGTAACTAAGCTTATTACTAATTTTAGCTAGTAAATAATGAACTTTAATATAACTTGCAAATACTTAATATTCAAAAGGTATTATGAAAACACATTGGCCTTCAGCTACTAAATATTTGTTATATATAACACAGCTATTAGGTATTTGTTATATTTAGCACTGCTTTTTTTTCTTATAAAATCTCTTTCTCTCTTCATATATATGTATATATTTATATAAATTATTAGCATATATTATTGCTGTTAGTTAACTAGAGCTGCCATAACAAAATACTGCAGATTAGGTCGTTTATGCAGCGGAAATGTTTTTCTGTGTTTACAATTTTTTCCATATTTTTTTCTGTTTTCTATGTTTTTTCTGTGTTTACACAGCGGAAATTTGCTCACAGATCTGGAGGCTGTAAGTCCAAGATGAAGGTATCTGCAGACGTAGTTTCTTATGAGACCTCCCCAGTTTGTTTGTAGATGGTGGCTTGTTGTGTCCTCACATTGTCATTTCCCTGTGTCTTCATCACTGGTGTCTCTGTGTTCAAGCTGCTTCTTACAAGATTGGATTAGAGTCCACTCTAATAGCTTCATTTTAATTTAATCACCTCCTTAAAGGCTGTATCTCCAAAAACAGTCATATTTTGAGATATGGGTGGTTGAGGCTTCAAAATATGAATCTGGGGACACACAATTCAATCCCATAAACACACACACACACATAAACACCTGTGTGTATGTGTGTGAATGTGTGTGTGTGTGTGTATACACATTTTGAGTTATTGGTGGTTGAGACTTCAAAATATGAATTTGGGGACACACAATTCAATCCCATACACACACACACACACACACACACACACACACCTGTGTATGTGTATATATATGTATACACACACACACACACACATAGAGAGAGAGACACACGTGTGTGTGTCTATACATATACCTGTATAGCATAATCCTCTATGACCCTACTGTGAATGACCCCTTGTTCTCAAAGTCAGTTATTTTAAACCAAGATGATATTTGTGAAATATTTGACTTACTTGTTCTTAAAAAAACAAACAAACAAACAAACAAACAAAAACAATAGGTGAAAAAAGCATAGTCCTTGAACAGAAAACAGGGAAGTGAATTTGTTTATTAATTATTCCTCTCTGAAATAGCTTTTAAAATGTTTATGCTAATTATTATATTTTTAACATAAAGTCTCAAAATATACTACACAACAATCTAAAAATACAACATTTGCAAGGCGAAGATAAAAGTTAAACTGAAGAAATGAACAATTTTAATAAAACTATGTTTCTTTTTAAGAGGAAAACAAAATCCAATGCACCTCTATAGGACGACACTGAAATGTTAAAAGGGACGTTGTAGTGCTAAAATATAACCTGTAATATTGTTGGTTAAAATTGTATTAGTTCCATCAATTTATGCTTTGTGGTTTTACATATGGCTGGTTATGATTACTTACGTGTGGGTCATAAAAACCCAGTGTGTTTTCCAAGCAGTCAAATTGCCTGTCAGCTGCTAAAGGGGCAGAATTAATGAGAAACTTACTTTATAGTCTAAAGAATAGCAGCTGGGGTCTGTTTTAACAAGTCCCGGGAAACATACATAGAGCGGAATTCTTTGTGGCTAGACTTATATCCTGCCTTGTCTCTAAAAAGTTCTGCTCATTGAGTTGAACAATCAGACAAAATTCAAGGACGTAATAATAGCTTTACACATCACTGATTACTAGTAAAAGAGTAAAGGATAATTTGCTACTTATTTTCCACTATGGCAGAGTATGCCATGCCTTCACCAAAGCCCACGTCCTTTTACTCTTGGCATATAGCTGGAACACATTTATCAGCCTTCTTTGCATTTATATGCGACTGTGTAAATTAATTCCTGCCAATGGGCTACAGGAACAAGGGATATTTACTATTTCCAGACCTTGACTATCTCCCATGTAAGTATCTTCCCCCCACCTTAATTCATCCACTGGATGAACAGAAAGTACCACAATGACCTAGAAGAGGACAGAGCAGTAATATAGAAGGAGTCTGATCTTGGCATAGTTAGATAGACCACCTGCCAACCACCAGTACTACTTATGTAAGTTAGAACAAAATTCTATTGTGTTAAGTACCCATACTTTCAGATTCACTGTTAATCATAGTTAGCCTATTCAGAATAATATAACTATTCATTATAAGAATTAACTTATTAATGAAGCTGCCCAATAATCTAAAACAGTGCTAGGGATGAGCAAAATAATCTGTTGAATGAATGAAAAAATGTAATAAATGTAATAAAATGTAATAAAAGTTCCCAAGTTTTTTACTAATTTAAAAGAAAGAAAACTTTACTGTCATTTAAAATATGACTTATTGGTAATATTTAGTTATTAAATGCATCACATATTTTGTTTAGGATGAAAGTCAAAAGAATTCTGATGGTAAACATGATTAAAAAGTTTTAGACATCTCTGATCAAAGATCCAGCTCTAGGTGTGAAGTATAGAAAAAAAAAATCCACTGGTGAAAATTTGAAGAATGGAGCATTTTAACAATGCTATGCTAGCTCAAGAAGGCTGAAAAAGTACAAGACATAAGGTCACTTCATAGACTTCATTTATCAAAATCACATAGTTTATTTTAGCACCTAGTTTATATTTAATATAAGGGACTGTAACTGTTCATTCTCTATCTCAGGAATGGCCTTGTAACTTGCTTTGATTAATAAAATGTAATGGATGTGTCATTGTGTGAGTTCTGATTCTAGGTGCCATGGTGTCTGCATTTTCTACTCTTGTCCTTTTGGATCACTGTTGCCAGAAACACAAGTCTTGCCTAGACTTTCTGAGAATGAGAGACATTTGGAGAAAAGGATCCAGTCTTCCAAGACATCTTAGCCATCCCAGTGGAGGTCCTAGAGGAGCAAGGTATCCAAGCTGAGCAGAGTCCAAATCAAAATCGTAAGCGTATAAAAAATTGATATTTTAAGTCACGAACTTTTGCATGATTTGTTACATTGCAAAGAATAACTGATACAAATGTTATTTTAGAAGGCAAGTATTCCATAGGTGAAAAATGGAGTGGAGTAAGAAGCTCAAAGTTGTTATTAGTTAAAATTAATATTTTTAAAGAGCTAATTATAAAAATCACCTGACAGACAATTGAGATATAGTATCTCTTATAATTCCCAAACAAGCTATGTGTAAATAGCAATATTGCTTACTTATTAAGAATGTGATCCTTTGATCATTTGAGTTAATGATCTCACCTAAATTTATACTCCCTAGGAATAGAACTATACATCTTTACTCTTGCCATAGCGTCATTGTAGATGAAGCAAACTTCCATGCTCTGTGACTTTGAACTTGGTCATGTTATTCATTTTGATCAGTGAGATATTAGCAGAAATGAGGTGAACAAATGCTTAAAATGTGTTTATATGGTTGGCCTTGTCCTCTTATGCTTCTGTTACTGTCATGAGAAAAATATTCCCTATGTTTCCAGACTGAATTCTAAAGTGAGACATGTGGAGAAGATTTGTTCTAATCTACCCACCTATCAGCATCTTGAAGCAGACCTGCCCAGGTTGGCACCATCCCAGATCACTTGCAACCTATAAACACAATAATAAATGTAAACCACTCTATTTGGGTGTATTTGTTATTCAGTATTACAGTGAGGGTAGCTGTTAAAAGAAAGTCTAATGGACACATCTACATTAAAAAATGAATGTAGGTACAAAAATACCCTGTAAAATTCTGAAAAATAGAAAAAGATATCCATGTACTTTGTACATGAGTGCTCTGTGCTTACTTTGTTTATATAACAAGTCTACTGATTGGTTAAGAATCTGGTCAAGAAAATCGTCATAAGAAATAAATTAGTCTATCAACTACTATAATATCTGGATTTTTCAGAATCAGCATCAACTGAGTATTTATCAATTGTATTTTTATGACACCAACCATTAAAATTTCATACTCTTCTAGACAGAGAAAACTATTTTAAATTCATAAAAAACAAAAGCATTTCTAATGTAAAGATAGAGTCTTATGCTTCTCTACTAATGCAATCGGTAGATATGATACTCTAGTCGCAGATACGATATGTCTTTAAATTACAGATTTCTGGGCCATGTGGGTGGCTCAGTAATTAAGCGTCTGACTTCAGCTCAGGTCATGATCCCTGGGATCAAGCCCCACATCTGGGTAAGGGAGCCTCCTGCTTCCTCTCCCATTCACCCTGCTTGTGTTCTCTCTCTCGCTGTCTCTCTGTCAAAAAAGAAATAAAATATTTTTTAAAAAAATTAAAATAAGTAAATAAATTACAGATTTCTTTCAATTCAAATTTCAGTTTTCAATTGTTGTTAAACTCATTTATTTTAGTAACTTTCTATATATCTCTATATCATGAAAAAGAACATTCTCTATTATCCTGTGATTAATTTTTGGTAAATTGTCATCTGTGAACTGATGTCAAGATCACCATGGTTGATACCAGAGCCCCATCCCAGATCTACTGACTCAAGACCTCTGGGGTTGTATCTTGGCATTTGCATATTTAGCAAGTTTTCCAAGTAATTTTTAGGCACAATAAAGTTTTGGAGCCACTAACCTATATATTTCTTAGTGAGTCACTTGACACACTTTGCCTCTTTACCCCAAACATTCTCTCTTCTTACTCCTGCACAATACATGTATTTGACGGGGCAATACTTTCAAATTCATTCTCCAATTTAATACTGGCCCAAGCCCTATAAAATGAATATCTGTATATGTGTTCCTATTACTAAATACCAGTATCTATGTAGGGAGAATGACTCACGGAATTATGATTATTTGATGATTTTACTTATTCATTTTTACACTTTCATTTATTCAATATTATATAAAGTAAAAGACCTTTATTTTACTATTTTAATTAAAAATTTTATTGAAATAATTGTGGATACACATGTAGTTATAAAAATATATATATAGACTAGAGATCCCATGAACCCTTTACCCAATGGTAAGATATAAAACCAAGAGCTCGACATTGATGCAATCCATAGATTTTAATTATATTTTCCCAGTTTCACATGTACTCATGAATGTCTGTATGTGCAGGGGTGAGGGATGTGACAGTGTATATTTAAATGTATACAACTTTATCACAGGGATAGGTCTATGCCTCCACCAACACAGTCAGGATACTGGATTATTTCAAACACCACAAGAATCTCTCATGTTGATTTTTTTTTTAAAGATTTTATTTATTTATTTGACAGAGAGAAATCACAAGTAGACGGAAAGGCAGGCAGAGAGAGAGAGGGAAGCAGGCTCCCCGCTGAGCAGAGAACCCGATGCGGGACTCGATCCCAGGACCCTGAGTTCATGACCTGAGCCGAAAGCAGTGGCTTAACCCACTGAGCCACCCAGGCGCCCCTCTCATGTTGATTTTTATGAACGGAACTTCCTCCTTCCAACCCTGGCCACTCCCTAAGCCCTGGCAAACATAATCTTTTCTAAATTTCCAAAATATTATCATATCAAATGTTATATAAATGGAATCATGCAGTATAATTGTCTTATGGGAATAGCTGTTTTCGCTCAGCATAATTCTCTCTTCTGCATATCAATATCCATTCTTTTTTTTATTTTTGAGTAGTATTCCATGGTGTTTAAGTGCCACAGTTTAACTGTGCATCATTTTGAAGGGTATCTGGACTGTTTATAATTCTTGGCTATCACACACACAAAAGCTGTATGAATATTTACATACAGGTTTTTTTGTGTGAATGTGTGATTTGGGGGATTTTTTTTTTTTTGAATTTTAAAAATTCCAGTTAGCCAATAGATAGTGTAATATTAGTTTCTGGTGCACAATATACTGACTTGACACTTCCATACAGCACCCAGTGCTCATCACAGGTATACACCTTAATCCCAATCATCTATTTAACCCATCTCCCCACCCACCTCCAGATGGTTCTGGCAACCATCAGTTCTCTATGTTCAGGGTCTGTTTCTTGGTTTGTTTTTTTCTCTTCCTCTTTTTCCTTTTGCTCATTTATTTCACTCATAAATTCTACATCTGAGTAAAACCAGATGATATTCACCTTTATTTGACTGACTAATTCCGCTTTGTGGAATACTCTCTAGCTTCAACCATGTGGTTGCAAATGGCAAGATTTCATTCCTTCTTATGGCTGAGCAAATTCTATTGCCTACATATACCACATCTTCTCGGACACTTGGGCTATATAATGTACCTATTGTAGATAATGCTGTTAAAAACGTCAGTGTGCATGTATCTCTTTGAGTTATGTATTTTTGTATTCTTTGGGTAAATACTTACTTGTGCAATTGCGGATCATAAGGTAGTTCTATTTTTAACTTTTTGAGGAACCTCTATATGCTTTTCCAAAGTGGCTGCACCAGTTTGCATTCCCACCAACAGTGCCTGAGGGTCCCGTTTTCTCCATATCCTCGCCAAAATCTGTTGTTTCTTGTTTTTGATTTTAGCCATTTTGACAGGTGTGAGATGACATCTCATTGTCGTTTTGATCTGCATTTCCCTGATGGAGAGTGATGTTGAGCATCTTTTCATGTGTCTGTTGGCCATCTGTGTCTCTTCTTTGGAAAAAGGTCTATTCATGTCTCCTGCCCATCTTTAAATTGGATTATTCATTTTTGTGTGTATGAATATGTTTTTCTTTCTGTGGGACCAATGCAGAGGAGTGGAATAATTAGGTCATATGATAATTCAATATTTAGCTTTTTAAGAAACTGCCAAATTATTTTCCAGAGTGGTAGTACTATTTTACAATATTGACAGTGATATGAATGATCCAGTTTCTCTGCATCCTCAGTAGCATTTGGTATTATGTCTTTTTTTTTTTTTTTAAGATTATTTATTTATTTATTTGACAGAGAGAGAGAGAGATTACAAGTAGGCAGAGAGGCAGGCAGAGAGAGAGAGGAGGAAGCAGGCTCCCTGCTGAGCAGAGAGCCCAATGCAGGACTCGATCCCAGGACCCTGAGATCATGACCTGAGCCGAAGGCAGCGACTTAACCCACTGAGCCACCCAGGCGCCCGTGTCTGTTTTTAATTTTGGTCATTCTAGTGGGCAATTAATGATATTTCATTGTAGTTTTAATTTATATTTTCCTGATGACTAGAGGTGTTGAATACTTTTTCCTGTGCTTTATTTACCATGTTTTTCAGTGAAGTAGCTATTCATGTCTTTTGCTCATGCTATAATTGGATTGTTTGCTCTTTACTGAGTTTTCAGAGTTCTTTCCATAGTTAAGATAATATTTCTTTGTCATAGTTTCCAAACATTTTCTTAGTGGTGCTCTAAGTTAATAATCAAGAGAAAAAATAGGATTGTTGAATCTTAATTTAAAAATAAAATTAGTGGTGCATCTGGGTGACTCAGTCGGTTAAGGGTCTAACATCTTGATTTCTGCTCAAGTCATGATCTCAGAGTCGTGAGATTGAGCCTCACATCCGGCTCTGTGCTGGGTGTGTGGCCTGCTTTAGATTCTCTCTCTCCTTCTCCCTCTGTCCCTCTGCCTCCCACTTGCACACACATGCTCTATATTTCTAAAAAAATAAAATTAAAATGAGTTAAGGGGGGGTAGGACGATGGGTTAAATGGGAGATAAGGATTAATGAGTACACTTGTCATGAAAAACCCTGGGTTATGTAGGGAAGTGCTGAATCACGATGTTGTAAACCTGACACTAATATAACACTATATGGAACTAACCAGAATTAAAATAAAAACTTTAAAAATAATAAACAAAATTAAGTTAAGTAATAAAGAAAAAGAGTGAAGATAGAGAAAGAAACCAAAAGAATTAAAAAAGACACAGAGTCCCAGAAATATAAAGATAAAATTCTCTTTTTCAACTCAGTGTCCTCTTAGGATTTTGTCTCTAGAACCAGAAGTTAATACTTTTATAAACATCAGAAGAAGATGAAGCCAATATTATCTACATGAAATTGAGGAGAATTAGACAAATCAGATACAGTCCTTCATTACAATACTTAAGGACAGTTAAGAATGCATTAAATGCCGAGTCAGGAATAATCAGAATAACTTTGAGTTTGATATGTTATTCATAAACAGCACACAGAATTTGGGGGGAAATTTTGTGTTTAATTTTTTAAAATCTCCACATAAGTCAAAATAACTGACAGAAAATTGAGAAAAGTTTCCATTTTTCTAAGCACTGATGGCCAAATGTTCTGGAAAATATGTGTCTATGTGTGTATTTTATTACCAAAGTGTTTTTATAATGCTCCAGGATTTATTTTCAAAATATTATTAAATTTATGATTCACTTTATAATTAGTGGTATCTAAGAAATAAGAAAATTCAGTAAACTTTTTTCATAGTTTATAAGATGCCCTAATACTCTCCTATTTATTTTCTAATATTGGACATATCACTAGTTTGAAATGACTGCAATGCAGCTAAGATAAGAAGTGTATTAATGTTTCATTTGGTCACTGTGTGTCTAAGTTTTAGAAAACAAAAAGAAGCGTAAAATATATATACACACATATATATATGTATACATGTGTGTGTGTGCTTGTGTGTGTGTATTTATTTGAAAGACAGAGATCACAAGTAGGCAGAGAGAAAGAGAGAGAGAAGAGGAAGCAGGCTCCCCGCTGAGCAGAGAGCAGGATGTGGATGTGGGGTTTGATCCCAGGACCCTGGGATCATGACCTGAGCCAAAGGCAGAGGCTTTAACCCATTGAGCCACCTAGGCGCCCCACATAAAATATATTAAACATTTCATGAATGCACAAGTGCTACTAAACAAAATAAGAGATTTTATTAGATGATAAAAATAATGTATTAAGAAAAGTGAAATGAATGAATACTATTTCAGAAGTCAATAGATTTATTGTAATTACAAGCAAGGGCTTTGAAGAGAGTCAAACAAAACAAAACAGCCAAGAATCCCAGCTTTGTTACTTTGAGCAATCTTCTTAACCTCCCTATATCTTAGAGTCTTATCTATAAAATCATATGATCCATGTACAATAAATAGGAGACCATATTATTATAGGCAATAATACAGCTTCAGGAAGGGAAGTCAGAGGTGTCTTTTATTAAGGAGGAAGAATATGAGCTGGGACTTGAGAGATGGTTAAGATCAAGATGAAATAAAATGGCCATGGGAGTCTTTTATAGAAAGTGGGAAGTAGGTTGCATCCAAAACCAAATAAGTAAGAAATGGAAAAGGAAGAGAACCAGTGAAGGTATTTTAGACTGTGGAAACCTCAAAGTCAAATCTGAAAGAAAGATTGACAGGGACAGAAGATGCAGGCCTCCCAATGCCAGACAGTGGAGTTTGGATTCTTCGGGTAGTGATGGGGTTCAGGACATGATACCTCAAAATAAGTTAAACAGCATATTAAGTATTTTAAGTGAATGAATGATTTTGACAAGATGGCAGAAATGGGAAGGTCACCCTGACTTTCCCTCTCCCTGCCCTTCTTCCCTGAAAAAGGTTATAAAACCTTCTTGTGAGATGTGCCCTCCCTTTATTCCAGGAAAAGAGCATCCTTATCTCTGAAGACAAAGGGGTGCCAAGAAGAATCTGAATGAACAAACAGGCATTGCTAATTTTCCACAGCTCACTACACCTGCTCATACTCCAACACTGTCCACTCTTCATCAAACCTGGCATTAAAAGTAATCAGTTTAACAGTTTCTTTAGATCTTGATATCCTTATAAAGGCTCTCATGTTGTGAAAAATTATATTAAGTAGCTCTTTATGTTTTTTTTGTATTGATATGTGTCTATCATTTTAATTTTCTGACCTTGCCAGAGACCCTAAGATGGCCAAAGGAAACATTTTCCTCCCCTGCAATAATGGATAGTTGTCTCTAAAAGTTTTTGAATGGCATTGTAGCAAGATAAATGCAACATTTTGGTGGTAGTCCTGAGAAAGAAGTCCACTTAAAAAATAAATAAATAAATAAATAATCAGAAAATCAGAAAACATATGCTTAGATTCCAGGTCAAGGAAAACAAAAACAAAAAAATCATCCTATGGCAAAGAGTAAGCTCCAGCTAAGTACCTTAATGATTTTAAATATCTAAAACCAGCATCAGTGAGCTCAAAAAATTTGATTAAATGTACTTTGTAGCTCAGTATTTAGCACTTTATTTACTTAACAGGGCCCAGATAGTAAATAAATAGCAAGGGTAGTTCTACAGGATGGGCTATATTTCCAGAAAATAGACTTTTCTTGAAAGAAGAAAAGTTGGGAGTCAGGTCAGACTACAAGGGCATGCCATTACAGTGTAAGAATTTCAACAGAAAATGGAAAGGAAAATCCTCTGAAATATGTTTATCAGCAAATGACCTGATCAGCTATGATCCATCACTGGCAGATCATGGCACAGTAAATCAGTACATCCCAGGAAGCAAGTTTAAATGGATTTGAGATTATGGACACATTTTATTAAAGTTCCCTCATAACTCAGGGAAGGAAAATATAATGTCCCAAATGTTGCACCCTTTAAAACTTTGTAGGTTATCTATTTAAAACAGAAAACTTTCTTATTTAGGGACCCTTTATAAACAGCTTAAGCCTCGAAGGTTTAAAAGAGGAGCTGATCATTTTAGACTCTCTTTGGGGTTGTCTGCCATTTTTAGAGCACTGAATGCTTCCTATCAGGGCTTGATCTGTCCAAGGCAGCTCACTTTGCCTCCTCAGCTGCCAGGCAGGAGGATATAACATGCCATCTCAAGACAAGAGGGAGTCCATGAGATTAGCAGCCCCAACACACTAAAAATGTTTAGGGGGATTCCTACTTTAACACTGGGAAGTTGACATTTGTTTTTACAGAGTCAGCATCTTGGAAGCCTTTGACTATTAAGCAAAGCTCTTTGAAAATGATCCCTGCTTTGGGACAAACATCCTGCTGGAGTCAGATTTCCTAATTTGCAAACTTTAGATGGCCTCAGTTCTTTGAATGACCTGAAATGTGAATCTTGAATACATTGTTTCCAGTTGTACTAATTAGTTTTACATATTTAAGTAGTATATGCAAATTTATGTAAATCAATGTTTAGTGGAGGTTTTTTTTTTTTTTTTTAATGTAAGGCAATATAAATATGTGTGACCTAGAGTCCTTGAAAGGGATAGGGCTTCAAGATTCTTTATCTTGGAGTTTTCCTTTAGTTTTCCAATACTACTAGGAAAGAATCTCCTTGCATACTTTAGGTAATCTTGTAACAATAACTCTAAGCCCTCTGACTAACTTTCATCGAAGGCAAGTTTCAGTTTTTTCTCAATTTTAGGATAGAATCTGATGCTCTGCTTTTATTAATTGACTTTGGTAGCCTCTCTTGCTAGATTTCCAGGACACAGGATAAGCATATTGGAAAGTTCAGCTAAGATCATGAAATGTAAAGATACTCATATTTCCTTATTATTAAGGACCCCCAGGGTTCTTTTATATCTTTGCATAGACAGTCAACTTTTATTTGTATTAGAGTCTATTAAGCAAAATCTCTCCAAATAATGAAGGCAAAATAAGCTTAATAAAAATGTACAAGGAAGTATCTCACTAGGCTAATCCTGATTTAAGCCTAATATTTGAAAATAGTGTTTTATGTAAATTATGCAAAAACTTCTTTAAACAAATGTTTTACATTTATATGGTATATGGCACACCAAGCACAGTGTAAATTTTTTAGTTTATAATTCTTTGTATGCAGAATTCAAAGTGGTCACCTGAACCTTGGTTGTAATTGAGAATTAGTTTTCCAGCTTTGAAACTGGAGACATTTTTCATGTTCTGATTACAGCAGAAAAATGTGTAAAACATACAAACACAAAGTGTAGAATGACCTAAGGGAATTTACTATGTATTCAGTTTTGATGTGAAAATATGTAAACTAAAAATAACATACAGAATAGATTAAAAAAGGACAATAAATATCACTTACTGGGAATAAAGAAGTGACATGTAGATAATGGCAATCTCTTCTGGTCTAACCTGAAACATTTTCTCTCCGTTATGGCCTTGTGGGCATTTGAGTGGATATTTTCTAGTATCAGATCTTACACATCAGCTGCAGTGAATTTTGATTTTCTCTTTCTACAATTAATAATATTTTTCATATTGATACATCTCCACCATCTGTATTTGGATACTTCTATCATGATTGTTTCCTGAAATTAATCACATTTCCCTAATACAGAATCAAAATAATGTCTTTTTCAACCATCATTATTTACCGTGCCATGTCTTGTTTTTCTTTGTTTCATTAAGAAGTTATACAATACTTGGAAATAAGCAAAAAGAGGGTGTGGCACATACTTTTAATGTTGTTAAACATTAAAGGACACCTAAGAATTGTTTATTATTTTACAAGGACACCTAAGAATTGTTTAATTTTCCTAGTGAATGTATTTGTATTTGGTTTTGCTCTTTGACAGCACTTAAATGTTATTTGTAGATGTCTATCCAGTAGAAAACAGTGTGATTTTAATTAGTGCCCTGTAGGATATTAATCAGTTTTGTATAAAATCTAACAACTTTATTTTAAAGTCCATTTAAAAAATATATATTTTCTGAAGGCTATATAAAACTCAGTCTGTAAAGGATTTCTGAAACCAGCTTTATCATATTCGTTTTTTATTAATTAATGAATTTGCTAAAGGAGCTGACATGTATCCATTCTATATTTGTAGGAGAGCCATGTTTTTAATCTTTGAAACTATACTTTGACAATTCAGTGTTCTATTTCCTTCTACACTGTGAATGCCTCATTCATATGAGAATGAATTCTCCTTTGAGAAAATGAAATATTCTAGATAAGCCTAAATCTATATAAAGTGTAAATCCTCCCCCCACCCAAACCCTGACTCTGCTCTAAACCTACCTTATGCCACTCTACCAGATCATATCCCAAATGTAACTACTGTTACTAGTTTGGTGTTTATCCACTGTAACATTTCCATGCATTTACACATATCCATATGTGCCTATGTTAACTTAAACAGTGGTAAACTATGTGAAACAGACTGCTCTATATGTCACGAAGACCTTTCCATTTTATTCCTCATTCTTAACTGCGACATCATGGTCTATGATAAGAAAATGCCATAACTTGTATAAGCATTCATCTATTAAGAAGCATTTAGCCTGCTTCCAATTTTTCATTATAAATAATGCTAGAATGATCTTTCTCACAAATATTTCCCTGTCTTCATATTTATGAGCATATATCTAGGGTAAATATCAAGAATTGGAATTGCTTGGTCATGCGGGTAAATAAGAAAATATACATTTTAGTTGCCTTCTAAAGGAGCTCTTTTTTCTAGGCACATAAGCAGTTAGCCTCACTGGTAAATATTGAAAACAAATATAATATTTTGGCATTTTTGAGAGTTAAATGCTAAAGTCATCACGGAAGAGGGAAAATAATGTATAGAAGAACATTTACCTCTAAAAATATATTGTCTTCTCTATCTACAACACCACAGAAATTTTTATCAGTGTTTCTAAGTTACCTTTAATCTATTTGTTTAAAGTATTATTTACCGGTTCTTAGTTTCTTTGTGTTTTTTTTTTAACATTTTATCTATTTATTTGATAAATAAATAAAGAGAGAGAGACCAAGAAGGGGGTTGGGGGGCAGAAGGCGAGGGAAAGGAAGAAACAGGCTTCCCACTGAGCAAAGAGTTCCATGTGGGGCAGGATCCGAAGATCCCTGGATCATGACCTGAGCTGCAGGCAGACACTTAACCGACTGAGCCATCCAGGCAGTCCCATGTCTTTAGTTCTTATGGAGAAATCAAGGATAGTACATTTTTTTCATTGTTTTGGTTTTTTCTTTCGTTTTCTTCCAGTAAGTCTGTCAGAAGCATTTTATCTCTTGCCTGTGATACAAGCTAATTGAGCTAAGGGATAGGCACTAAATTTTCTAGTCTTCTATTTTATATGTAAACAATTAAAAAATTTTGTGGAACTTTTTAAAGTTAAAATTATGTTTATGATTCACTGCAGCAGACTGATCCTTTTGAAACGTAAAGTAAGTCCCATTTTTCCAATCTTTTTACCCTGGCATTTGTCATCTTACTACAAAGAGAGCAGACTGCGTTACATAGAACATACCTAGTAACTATCTGTCAAATCAATAGACCGTTGTTAATTGAAAAGAATCAACAAATAATTACCTTATCAATGTTCTCTGATGTTTTTAAAAAGTGTGAAATTTCTATTTGTTTTGAAATGACACTTATCCACTTAGTGGGGTAAACAACTCAATTGCTTTATTGAAATATTTGATATGCTGCTTCTTTTTTTTTAATTCTCTTTGATCTATTGGTTTCTGAGAAAGATGCAATAAAATATCTTCCTAAAGATTTCAATTTTTCATCTTAGTTGTCACTTTTTAAATTTTAAAGTAATTTTAAAGATTTTTTTTTTTTTTCCCTCAGGGGCATGAATATTTGTGACTATTGTATTGTCTTAGTATGTTGCTATTTCTATCAGTATAAATTATATCCCTTTACAGAATGAGGCCATTTTGCTATGAATTTGGTTGTGGATTTTTGTTTGTTTAAATGCTGGTTTTAAACCATTAACAGCGGTATTGAGTACTGATAATATATCTTTATCCCAGCTGATACATACTTTGTGTTTCCTATTTGCCATGTCTTATTTTTATGGCTTAGCTTCCTGCCTATGTTTTGTTGCTCTTTGAATTGATTTTTCATTCTAATAGTTTGAATGGTATACCTTCTTCTTCTAATCTCTTATTTTATATCCCATAACACAGTTACTTCAGCTTGTATTTTTCAAATGTCAACTGTTAATGAGTATCTATAGCTGTCTCTTACCAAGACAAGTTTTGTGGCACGTTTTTACTTACTTTGGCTTTTTGCCGTACCCACCCCACAAACCACTGTACATATTACCTGGGGGATTCATTGTATATTATTAGAAACAATACACACGGATTTACTTTACATCTCTGGGATTCAATTTTCATATGACTCTATGCCAGTCCCACTGTGTCCACAGTAGCATATAAATTCAGTGAGCTAACTCATAGGAATTAATTTGCTATCTTACAAATTGTTTTTATGAATACATTTCTTTGAAGATTTTTAGGGTTAACTTGGATTTAATGAGTTCTCATTTTTTTCCAAACCTAACAAAAATGAGGCTTAAGTGAGTATATGAAGGACTTCCTCTAAAAAGGAATGGCAGAGAGGTAGGACCAAAAACTACTACATCACAAACTCAACAGTTGAGCATGACTATGTGTTTAACACAGTTGTGAAATGCAGTTCTGGTCTAATTGCTAGGAAAACCAGAAAGGCTTCCTTTCCCAAAAGCTGCCCCAACTTTTTTTACCTGCATGGATTTTGCTTTTGTTTTTGTTGTTGTTTTGTTTTGCTTTGGTTTTTTCCTAACTTGATCACAGAGTGTTCCACCAGCAAAACAGGAATCTGCCTAAGCAGTTCAAACAGAAAAGAGAACTAGGATATTAAACTGCTGGGAAGAGTAATAAGGTGGGGAGGCATTACTGAGGTCTGGAGCCATAGGAAGCTATGAGTGCTTCTGCCTGTCTCTGAGTTCCTTGGTGGCTGCCGTGTTAGAAGTCAACACGGAGCAGCTAAAGGAGTCTAGTTTGTTGCTTTTACTGCTGTATGAGTACAAACGGGGCCTGCCGACTGCAGCCACTGGTACTAACGGTCTCCTGTTAGAATTTAAACGAGAACTTCGGTGGCAAGGAGAGCTAAGAAATTCAGTTTCTCACATTCAGAAACACAGGAGAAATGTGGAAAATGTCAGAAATGATGCAAAGATACCAAAAGAGAATTTAACTCACCCAAATGATAGGGAATGGATTTTTTCTTATGTCTTCCAGTTCACACTTTATTTCTCCTTTATACTTACTTTGAAGGCCACTTCTCCCATGAAGTTGAATCCTGCACCTCTAATATAATGCAAACTCAATGTTGTATAAACTCTCTGTAGTACCATACACATGTCTTACTGTATTAGCATATTTTTCTTTGTATTACGGTAGTTTTTGAAAGTCCTATCTCTTTTCACGAGTCTGTAGACTTCTGGAAGGGAGACAACTAGTATAAACCATGAACATTAGGGATTAAATACGTTTTTCAATATTAGCTAGGAAATGAACATTCAAATGTTACCACCCCTAGGTGATTTGGTATAAAAAACCTTATACTAGAGCTAGTATATGGCTTAAAATTAAGATAAGTATGGATTCAAACTCTCTTTGTTTTCTACCGTTGTAAAATAGGTTAACATAAACTCATTGATGAATGCTCAGCAGGAGGAAAATAATTTTGCTATTCTCTCTGTTTCAAAACACAACTGAGTTGCTCTATTGACTAAACAACATCAAGTGAAATAGATCTACTAGGCTTCTATGTCCCAAATCATGACACTTTGCTATCATGGCTGTTACTGATAAAATCTGTAAATGAACATAAACCAGAAGTCTTTATTCAAATGAAAATAATTTAGTAGCAGGCTTGTTTTTTCAAGTAGTTCATGAGGGGAAGTGTTACATAAAAAAAACATAGTGATGTAAGTTTTGAAGTCAGAGAAATGAATTACCAAACATCAAACTTAGCAGTTCACTGAAGCTCTGCAGGACCTCTTTCTTATCTACAATAATTAATTAATAAATTAATTGAGAATTAATTGAAATATTGTACATAGACATTTTGCAAATTGTTCACATCTCTTCAGTTATTCATTCCCTTGTCTACGCTAGTCACAGACAGAAGCGTTTTACCATCATTAATTCATTTAGTTTTAAAAAAAACTAATCATGTAAGTTTTATGAAGACTCCTGTTTTGTGGGTAAAGAAATAAAAGCTTGGAAACAAACCTTCCCAAAGTGCCACAGGGCCTTGGTGAAAGTAGTACAATCACCACTCTCTGGAGCAGATACGTTTCATCATTATCCCATACATCTGAGTAAAAATGCTTTATCTGGTAGTAGCATGGGGAATGAATAGCAAATTAATTGAAACATGGGTTAAAATGGAAAATAATATACAAAAATTCACATTCTTAAACCTAAAATATATACACGTATACTTTGCCAATCTTTTAGAGTTATGAATCATTTCTTTTATTATTTTTTTTAAGATTTTATTTATTTGTCAGAGAGACAACAAGCAGGGTGAGCAACAGGCAGAGGGAGAAGCAGGCTCCCTGCTGAGCAAGGAGCCTGATGCGGAACTGGATCCCAGGACTCTGGGATCATGACCTGAGCAGAAGACAGACATATAACTGATTGAGACACCCAGTTGTCCCAAGTTATGAATCATTTCTTGCCTAAACAACAAGAGATATTATTCATCTACAATTTTTGGTTTTGAGTTCTTTCATTTGGAGCAAGGAATTAGACACTTGCAGATTTATCTTAATGTAGAGTCTCCCTTTGGTGCTACCCAATAGAACTTTCAATGGTAATGGAACTGTTCTGTATGTGTTGTTCAATTTGGTAACCATAAGCTGCATGTGGCTATTGAATACACAGCAACTGAGAAACTCAATTTTTAATTTCATTTCATTCTGATTAATTTAAATTTGAATATGGAGAGTTCTATGTGGCTAGTGGCTATTGTATTGATTTGAATGTTCCCAACTCATCCTCCTCCACATCAAATAGTTTATTATTTCATTGTTCATACCTAAATTAAATAGCATATGGGGCATTGTGTGAATGGCTGGGCTATTAGAAAACATTTGAGTTTTTTAATGGGCAAAAATAACCAAATACTTCACATTCCTTTTTTTTTTTTTTCTTTTAAGTTCATGCAGTAATTAATATGTTTACCTAATCGTGATAGAAAGTTCCGTTGGTATAAATGGTTTGAAGTAACGATTCTAACTCTTGGAAAACATACAGCTCAACTGGTAGAAGCTCAATCACAGAGAGGGGCAGTGAAATGGCTGCAGATATCCAGTGTGTTTGAACACCTGCAAGTATGCTTGACAAAAGTAAGAAATGTGCCTGATCTTGGGGGAACAGATCAAATGAAGGCGGGGTAAAATGAGCCCTACTACATTATGAGTGTTATTGTCAATCGTGCACCATCAGCACAAGTCAAATAAGTAAATAAATGGATGAAGTAAAAATGTCACAAGATAATGCAGTGATATAAAAGTCTTTTGCCCACACACAACACTAACATGCAAATTCACATTTGACAGTGTTAACAAAAAGGGGTAAAATAAAGTCAAAATATTACACAAAAGAAAAAAAGAAAATTATTTCAAAATACCTGTTCTCATTTGAAAAACACATTAGAGGAGACGTTCTCCCTCTAAGTGAAGCCATACTGATATGAAAGAAAAAAATCCTACTAATGCGCTTCTTGAGAAATTCCCAGAAGCTGCTTGCTGGGCCACAGTGAGGAAATGCCTAGCTCAAAATGAATCCCAGGTAGTCCTTTCCCTCCATCCTAAAAATGCCTTCTCTCCATTACCACACCTGCAGAAACAGGTGTAGCCAGGTTATAAAAGGCAGCTTGATTGGTTCTGTGCCAGATCCAAGTACAGCGTATATTTGAAAATAGAAAAATGTCTGGAAAACAGGAGGCTTAAATGAATGTGGCCCTGAGGGCAGTAACAACAGATGTGCTGACAATTTATGAATATTTTCCTGTAAGTGCTCTCCATTCTTCTATTAAATAAGGAATTACGTCGTGCCAGATTCCATGCCACAAACGCCTGATGCTCACTTAGAATAACTTGCAAAAAAATGAAATTCTCTGAAAAAGAAGATGCAAGGATATGTGCATTTGACTTCTGTGTGTTTCGGTAGGGAATGCTGATGTGTGCACACACAGGGACACGCACACATCTCTAGCATAGATATATGTAAACAGGAAATAATAAATACAGACTCATACACATAACGTGCACACCCATCCCCAATTACAGAGTGGAGAAGTTGTTTTTGGTGGTCCACTGCTTCTATTTTTTGCATTTAATACATTTGGTGAAGGGTAAGTTCCACAGCTCTTTGGAGAACTTGCTAACATTTGCTTGAGGCACAGCACAGGCTGGTGGTCTTGCAGCTTCTCCAAAGAGCTGCATTCATTAGGTCAAGATTTACATCTAGAACTGCATACAAATAGGCCATATCAGGAGAAAGTCCTGAAGCACTTCCGTGTCTAATAGCAGGGTCAATTTATTCTCGCCTTCTCCATCCATACAAATCTAACCTGAATTTGAAATCTGAATAACCCAAGAGTGTTATTTTATTGAATTAAAAGTGGCTGTACAGCCTAGTGTTTGGGTTGGTCAGGTGTTTGCTGCGCTGATTCCAAAGAATGGAAAGGCAAAAAATATAGTCTTTCCAGAACACTCATGCTATAGATCATCGTAGATTTGAAGAAAATATCATGGACCATTAAGTTCTTAAAATTAGCAGGCTCACCAAAACATTCTAAATGACTATGTGGGGACCTTTGGATGTTACATGAGATTCCATAATTAGAATGTGATTTAAACAAAATATTAATACATTGAGTAAAAAGCCACCAGATCCACAAAATACTTTCATAAAGTGCTAGTTTATTTGTGCTTTTCCTGAAGGAGAGCAAAGATTGAATTATTGAGAAATGAGAAATCCATTATCTAAGGCTGATAGTCTCCAACTGATGCTTCACCAAGAGTCCTAGCTTTCCATTTTAATTGTTATTTAGAAAAGCGAGGGAATTCATAGAGATAAGGGCAACATTTTGATAATGAAGCTAGAACTCGAATAAAAAAAAAAGAAAAGAAAAGAAAATGAACAAAACCGAGGTTAGAACCCTAAACAGAGGTTAGAATCCTACCCTTCCACTGAATCCTCCCACTACAGTGACATGATCCAAATTAAGAGTCACCACTGTTGGTTTGAATCATTTAAAAGATTTTCTTTTTCTTCAATTGTGATTATTTAAACAGAAGAGAGACTATGGAGCACAGAAGGATAAACACCATCAAGAAAATACTTGGTGTGGTAAACATTAATATAGGCTGTAGAAAATAATCCTTTCAAAATCAGCTAAATTTCCTTCTGTTTCAAATCCTATGCCAATCTCTCCTTAGCATTCTGAAGTATTAAGGATTAATTTCAGAGGTTTATGAAAAATATCAGTATTTTGAAAGGATTTATCAAAAGAAATACATGATCAAAAGCTGATTTCCCTCACATTTAGTGAAAATAATGCAACAATTTCCAATTACTGCTTTTCAATTATTTAACTAAAAAACAAAAAGGCTAAATTATATAGGTTAGGTCAGCTTTACAGATTATATCAATAAAAAAAACCACCCCAATTCACATTTTGTTCAAAGAAATTTCCCCAAGATTGCAGTCTTATTATTCATTTGTGTGTGTGTGTGTGTGTTTCTTTATTTTTGTCTTGTTTTGTTTATAATAGCAGAAGTCTCACAGCTTGATAAATTACATGTCAAAATAAGTTCCTGCTTATTGTTCAGGGGCTTGGAGGTTTATTTAAAAAATGTGGGGTTTGTTTTGTTTTGTTTTGTTTTACCATCACTGGTATATGCTGACAGAAAAACAAATAAATACAAGTATATATATATTGGTCAGTTTACGATATCTATATTATATCATTACTTAAAAATCTAACAGTACTTCTTAAATTATTATATATTATACAGGGATACCAAAGAAACACCTGTTATTCTTGTCTTTAAAGAATAAAATGGGTTTTTCATTAGAAATAATTTTCTAGGGCGCCTGGGTGGCTCAGTGGGTTAAGCCGCTGCCTTCGGCTCAGGTCATGATCTCAGGGTCCTGGGATCGAGTCCCGCATGGGGCTCTCTGCTCAGCAGGGAGCTTGCTTCCTCCTCTCTCTCTGCCTTCCTCTCTGCCTACTTGTGATCTCTCTCTGTCGAATAAATAAATAAAATCTTTAAAAAAAAATAATTTTCTATGAACTACAAATCACAAATATGCACAGCCCTGAAGGTAAATATTATTTAGTAAACAAATAAGCTTAAAGTCAACAAAGAATGTAGTCCTAAACTCAATACTAGCTTTGCCCTTTTTCTTTAATCTTTTAAGTAAATTAAGCTATATTGCTAACAGTTTTAAACTTTCCTTCCTATATATATTTTTTAAATATAATCAATAAACATATCAAACTATATCATAACTGTGTGTGTGAGAAGGAGGAGGACACATTACTTAGGAGCTATGTACTGACAGTTCTATATTAATGGACCCATGAATAATGTATCCGCTAATCTGGGAGGTTAACAAAAACAGAAGAATGCAAAGCAACATATTTTTAAAAGGATGCTTGTTTGAAAAGAAATAAATTCTTATGTAAAAAAAAGTTAATTTGTTACTAGAATGGTTGAACTTCTCTAATATAATTGTTGTAAAAACCATCATCATTATAATAACTACCACTAAAATGGTGGAAAATATGAATGAGTGATTAAGTAGGAAACCAACTGATTTATAGCTCAACCAAAATGAAACTAATAAAGTTTTGATGGTTATGATTGAATTACAGGCCATTTATGAAATTGCTGAAATATGTTTCAGAACCTATACAGTGTACTTCTTATTCCAGCCACATATACGACCACCCCATTTTGTCCTCTATAGCTTTCATTTTGAAGCCCTAAGGGAAAGTGATAGGGTAGGAACCAGATACCTCATTGACATTAGAGAGTAGGCAAATTGTAACTCCCAGCAGTAGTTATATGTGGGCTTCTGAGATTGTCATTTATTCTCTTTTACTTTTTAATTTAATTTAATTTAATTTAATTTTTAAGGTTTTATGTATTTAAGGGGACTGAGGGGGAGGGAGATGGACTCTCAAGAAGACTCCCAGCTGAATGTGGAGCCAGTGATGGGGCTCCATCTCACAACCCTGAGATCATGACCTGAGCCAAACCAAGAGTCAGCACTCAATAGATTGAGCTTATATATTTATAGATCATATATTTATATAATTTATATAAATTTTATATATTTATATACAAATATTTATATAAATAAAACTATATAGCGAGTATATAAACACCTGTATTATATATGCATTTTTAAAGATTTATTTATTTGAGAAAAAAAGGTGGAGGGTGGTGCAGAGGGAGGGAGACAGAGTCTTAAGCCAGCTTTGTGCTCAGCAGGGAGCGGGCAGCCTGAAGTAGCACTTGAGGACCCCGATATCATGACCTGAGTTGAACTTGAGTCAGCAGCTTAACCCACTTACCGGCGCCCTACGATTGTCTTTTAATTCAACAAATAGTAGACTTTTTTTTTTAAGTGGTCAGTACTGTGCAGGGCAAATTCAACCCGAACAGAAGAAGGAACTCTGTAAATATTATATATACACATGCAACTGCTAGGCTGCTATTCCAATCACAAAGTCTAGTTTGGCGTTTGGCGTTTTCTCATCATGAAATAGGCCACTTTGGTTTCTATGACTGTTGTTTCATAGTGGTTGGGTTTGAAATAGCCGGAGATACTGGCTCAGTTTGATTTCGAGACACTACATACTTACAGTCTGCTCTGCAAGATTTTGACTAATAATTGATTTCTTACTTATAATGACATCCACTATTATTAATTCAAACACTCATTCAAAAGATATTTATCTTGACTGCGTGAAAGGGACCACATTAGGTACTGAGGATGAGTTTTCAATGAGAAGGACAAGATCTAGCTGAGAGCTACATACCTTAAACATGATGGTGAGAAGGGAAATCTGTGTTCTAAGGCAACCCACCAACCAAGCAGGGGAATCCCAGTCCTGGCCCTAGATCCATTCCAGGTTTTTCCTCCTTCCCCACCTGCTTTAGGCGAGTAATGCCACATATAGGGAAAGTTAGAGCATGTAAATTATCCATTTAGTTTGTGCTTAGGGTTCAGAACTTTGGAAGTCATTCTCTGAGTCCAACAGCATTAAATAAATCTCCTGTCCTCCAAGATCTCCAAGCATTGCTTGGTTCTAATGTGAGGCGATCCAGTTCAGGTTATGTTACAATGGGTCCACATTTAAAAAGAAAAAAAAAAGAAAAAGAAAATAAAAACAGAAAAAACAAAAAAAACTCCTCATCCATTAAATATCTGTCACTTTAAAATTCCATGTCCATTTGAACTCATAAACTGTAGGTAAGAAAGTTTAAGCCGAAGGCTTTCAATTCTAAGATAACAAGAATCTAAGTTTTATATTATTCAACCCACAACATTTGAGAACACTCATCCATACAATGCATGTAATAGATACTGTGGAAAGCAAAATAATAGTCTTTTCAGTTTATAAAGCTTCATTTAATCCTAGTAACAATTTGAAGTTTATAGATGTAACTATTGAGTCTAACAGCAATTTGAATTAAACCTTTAATTGCCAAGTATAGATGAAGCTGAGGACATTTGTTTTCATTTTCCTGTTCTTTTTCCTTTCCCTCCCGCTTCTCTTTCCCTCCCCTCCCCTCTATTCCCTCCCCTCCCCTCCCCTCCCCTTCCTTCTTCCTTCCTTCCTTCCTTCCTTCCTTCTTTCTCTCTTGCTAGCCTCCAGTAAACGTCTCTTTTAGTCCCGTTTTTCCGTAGCTCCTTTTTTTCAACCAGTCCCCGATATTGGGGTCCTGCACGCTTGGCCTTGCTGGAACAGAAAGCCTTTGTCTGTCCATCAGCCCTGGATAGTATTGAAGCACTTCTTCACTTACTGTTTTATGTACTCCTCTTGAGTTGAACTTCAGTGTTCCAAACTAGTATACTGTCCTGGGGAAAGAATTTATTTTTGTCCCATGAAGGGAAGCTGGACATTGTATTCCTATCCCATGAAGGGAAGCTGGTTTACCCATCCCCTCTTGATGTTTTGGTTCTCGGTGATTTTTTTTGAACTTCAGTGATACTCAGGTCTGTGCTAATGACTCAGATACAGGATGACAACTGGGTGTCAGTTTTATGATAGACATTGTACTTATATTGTACCTATATTTGCTAGAGACAGAAAATACTCCTGTGTGTTCTTTTAAATGTTTTTACATTAAAAAGTACAATTTATCCTATACTTTGTGGTGCTCTCTTTTGAATGGATTACCATATCTACTACTCAATGAGTTAACCGAACAGTCATCCAGACTTCATGGCCCATTCCCATTTCTGCTATGTTAACAAAGTCCAAAATATGTTTGGTGCTGGCTGAAGCCTTTATTGCCGGTAGCATATATTTAAAAGAAATAACCACTGCCGTCTTCTAATTTAAGGACATGAAATTTAGAGGGTTTACTGAGATTTGGAGAAATTATAAGAACTGCAAAACAGGTAAGTTACACATGGGAAAACATCTGCTGAGAAAAGATAAACAGTAGATGGTAATATTGTGACAATGTTAAATAGACCTTACTGAAAAACTTGAGAAAAATTTCACTAAGTAGCAAAATATTTGTTTATGACCTCAAAAGGTATTTATGCCTTCTATCTGTCAAGAACTAAGTCTGCAATGTTGTGGGATAAGGATGAACAAATTCAAGTTCTTGCCCTCGGAGAGCTCAGAGTCTAGTGGGAGAATCCATTATACATGTAGCTTTTTATGCATACTTGCTTTCAAAGCAGTCCTGGAAACACTGATTTGGTCCTACTATCTCGGCCTGGGGCCTTTGGTTAGTAAGTCAACATCTGTTGTTTTTGATTGCATGGTGTCCCTTCTCTCTTCTTTAAGAACACTGTATCAGTTTTCTACTGGTAATTAATTCTCTTCACCTACTACATGCATCTGTGGGGACTATCTATCAGGGTTTTTTTGCCCTTGTTTGGTCAAGAGGTAAAATGTATGAATTAGACAAACATATGGTTAAAAAGAGAGAGAGAGAGAGAGAGAGAGAACTGATTTTTTTTTTTCTTGTCAAAGCACCCTTGGAAAGTATGGCTCCTTTAGTCAGTGATTGCTTTTGAAGGAGGAGGTGGTGACTAGAGACCAATGATGAGTGAGGGACTTAATTTTTCCTGTACAATGCTGTTTTGAACCTTTTAATTTTTTTTTCCAAGATATGCATATGAAATCTATCCATTAAAGTAAAACCAAAACAAAACAACAACAACAACAACAAAAAAAAGCCAAAAAAACCCAACAACAACTAAAACATTACATAGCTATCAAACCCGAAACAAAAAAACAAAATCCAAACTCCATCAAAGCAGTAGGGAAGATGACAGCTTCAAGTCATTGTAAGAATTAGATGGAACCGCATGGAATTGATGATACTTGACCATTTACTCTGAAACTTTGCAGTTTTAATATAGGTAAGCCAATAACTGCTACTTACTCTTACCAATCACCCAAAGCCCTGGTTATTTTATATTTTTGTTTTGTTTTGTTTTGTTTTTGTGGCTCATATTTCATTAAACCCCATCTCTGCTGAACTATCTGGGTTTTTTACTTTCAGGTAAAATAAGACAGTTGGCCTCCCTAAGTAATAAAACTAGTTAAAGTGGTGGAACAGGATCCAAAACCCAGGTATTGGGGTGCCTGGGTGGCTCAGCGGGTTAAAGCCTCTGCCTTCGGCTCAGGTCATGATCCTGGGGTCCGGGGATCGAGCCCCACATCGGGCTCTCTGCTCTGTGGAGAGCCTGCTTCCTCCTCTCTCTCTCTCTGCCTGCCTCTCGTCTCTCTGCTTGCTTCTCTGCCTACTTGTAATCTGTCTGTCAAATAAATAAATAAAATCTTAAAAAACAACAACAACAACAACCCTCCCCCCCGCAAAACCCAAGTATTTTTTACTTGAAGCCCAGGCTTATTCAATTAGGCCACCCTGCCTAGAAACCAAGAGTGGAATGGCAGATGATTGGGATTCCAGATCCTATAAGTATAAGCCATTTCCCCCTTACAGGTCTTTGGCAAGTCTCTTCAACTCAGATTCCTTAGCTTTAAGATATAGATACTATTCCTTATTCTGCCCACCTCATGGTGCTTATAAAACCGAAATAAGAGCAGGTATGTGGAGGACTTTGTAAGCTGTAAGCCTTATCGAAATACACCTGATTATTACTGGTTGTTAGCTTTGTGCTTCAGACTGAGAAGAGTAGCGGCTTGTGAGAGGAAACAATAGTGTGGATAAAGGGAGAATCATGAGCTAGAATGAGATGATGCATTTTATTTTCAACAGAAAACAATAAATACCAGTGAAGGAAATACATCAAACATCTACCATGTATTCCCAAACAAACAAACCAATAACTACTCTGAGGCACTGAAAGAAATTGAGAATAATATTTTGTCAGTTCAAAACAACATGCCTTTATTTTATGCAAAGCGCTGAATAAACATGAACTCTGAGGGCAATCAAAAGCTTCACAAATTTTATAAAGTTAATTTGCTAGAAACAAATTTCGACGAAAGAATGTTAACAAAAGGCTTTTCACTTTTTCTCTGACTCCACAGTTGGAATGATGACAGTGTTCGAATGTAAGCACAACCGTTTTAAGATGAAATAAGACTTCTGTCAGCAAAAGAAATGACTAGTCATTCCACTTCCTCCCAGGCTCTTTCAAGCATGGTGCCAAAAGGACTGGTGATCTGTGGGCCCTGAGGCCCAGAGTCTGGTGGGGGCCTGGAACAGAGCGGCCGCAGCTGCAGCCATCCCCTCAGGTTGGGAGGCCCAGGAGTTAGCTGTAATGTGTGCAGCTGCAACACTTGGGGCTATCGACTCAGCTACAAAACCCTTGGGAGAAGCTTGCCTTTGTTGGCCCTGGGCTCAAAAGTAGCTTTCTCTATATTGCTCACCCCACAAGACAAGGTGGCTGCTGCAGCAGACGAGGGCAATGGAGAGCAGACCCACATCATGGCTCAAATAGGTATTTTCCTCTGATCCTGTGGCTGTGACAACCTCTGTCTGCTGTACCCATCATTACTGAAATGACATCAGCTGCTAATTAGGAGTCCCTCCCTGGAGCAGAGTGGACGTTTCTCCGAAATTTGGGTATAACTGTAGTTTATCCTGTGCTTCATTTGAATTCACTAAATCGTCAGGAGCAGTGGTGACAGGAATTTTCTGGTTTTGCAGAATATATGTTTGAGTGTTGTCATTATAATGCCTAGCGTCCTTGCAGCACTTTCTCTATATCAGAGTGTTCTAAATCCTTCACATGCATGATTCATGTAACCATAAGACACCCTCTAAAGTAGGTAGATTACTATTCCCATTTTCCAGGTGAGAAAACTGAATAAGGCACAAGGTTGTGCAGCTAGTAAATTGAGGAACAAAGTTGTATGTTTTCTTTTCATCTATCAAGCTTGCAGTCTTCTGAACCACTATACCTTAGTGTCACTCTTTGTAATTGGAAACTGGCTACTGGTAAGAAAACCACAGCTGTTGTATCGACAATGAAAAGGTGATGGGAAACATATGACATGTATGTGTTTCTTTGGGTTGCTCATTCTACATTATTTTTGTCTACTGAACAGGTTGGCTAAGTACTTGCTGAGGGCTCCTACCAAAAATAGCCAACAAAGCACAAACTTTTGAAAGAATACATTATTTGAGAGCTATATATGTGATAGCATATATATTTATCATATATATTTAAAATTAAAATTAAAATTGTGTGTGTGCGCGTGCTTTAAAGTATCAGGTAGTCACTTTGGTGTACCTTGGAACATTGTTGAGAATTTTTACATATATCTTATGATTTGGCAGTCTTTCCATTTTCAATCACATGGGATAGAGGACGGTCATTTTTTTCAGTGTATATGGAGGCTAAATTCTTTATATAAGAAGTAGCCATTATAATACGCCAAGCCAAAGTTTCTGTCGATTTTTTTTTTAAAGATTGTTTATTTATTTATTTGACAGAGATCACAAACAGGCAGAAAGGCAGGCAGAGAGAGAGAGAGAGAGAGAGGAGGAAGCAGGCTCCCTGCTGAGCAGAGAGGCGGATGTGGGCTGGATCCCTGGACCCTGAGATCATGAACAGAGCCGAAGACAGAAACTTTAACCCACTGAACCATCCAGGCGCCCCGCTTCTGGCGATTTTTGAGAAGCAGTAGGCATAATGGTTTAAATACTATCATATCAGTTTCTAAAGGACACTAGTTTCCTTTCTTCTGCTTCAGAATTATTAGGAAAGGAATTTCTATTGTGTATCATTTGATAACCTCAAGGAAGAAAGAACAATATGAGGTGAAAAATTATTCTATATACTATTACATCCTTACTGTTTATGATTTTCACCCAGTATAGAAACTTAATTAAGTAAAAATAATGAATACAGAGGGCAATTTCAGGTTATAATGACTGCTTGGGAAAATCTGAGGGTTTTGCAAAAGCTGAATCCAATAAAGCTGTAGCAGTCAGTAATCCCCAGGAAATGTCCTTCACTGAAGTCATTACTGCTATTCAGAAAAATGCCTGCTTTTGGATTTATTTCAAAATTATGGATTTGTTTTTATGGCTGATGCCATTTTAATTGCTACTGCAGAATATTTGTAGAGAATGAATGTCAAATACATTGGCCAATCACATTGATCAAGTTGCCTTCCAAATTCC
This sequence comes from Mustela nivalis, assembly GCF_964662115.1. Classification (NCBI taxonomy): domain Eukaryota; kingdom Metazoa; phylum Chordata; class Mammalia; order Carnivora; family Mustelidae; genus Mustela; species Mustela nivalis. Next base: position 64,778,878 of record NC_139029.1, read on the forward strand.
TTTGACTTATAATCATTTACTAGAATTCTTCATTAAAATTCCAAAGAAGGCAAAGAGTAATTAGATACGCTATCTGTTATCATTCAGCCGTCAAAGAATCTATCATTTTCTACTGGGAGAACGGAGCCTATTTAGCTGAAATCTACATTCCATTGACCTAAAAACTACTGGAAAGAGCTATTTTTTAAAATGTTTTTGTTTTTATTTTTTCCAATTTGCCCTATTTTTTTAAAACCTAATATAGAAAGTTGAAAATCTGTTGTAAGATCTTGGAAATCCATTTCAGATATCCGACACGTTAAAAATGATTTACAATCCTTTCATAGTTTTGAGGTTTTTAAATATTTTCTGTCAATCACTGATCAACTTGTTAGAACATTTATTAAAGTACATCTGATGGTGACAATTATTAGGTTAAAGAACCATATATAATTCTGTTAAGAGTCCAACTTGTTTTTCCTTAAAGATCACTTGTAACAGAAAAGCAGTACTCTGCTCATACCTTCTCTGACTGCTCTAACCTACGGTACTCTTTTGATTTTGGTAAGCTTTTAGGTTTGTATGCTTGTGAAATGGAAGATAAAGGTTGAATATTTTGTTTTTTTGCTTAATGTGAGCTTGGTACCCAATACCATTGCACCCTGAGCATAAGAAGTATCCAAGACAGACTTTGTTAAGAGAAGGTCACCCTCTGGCTTTTACTATATCTGTTATGCCATGTTAATTCTTTCAGAGTGCTCTATAGATTTAGGATAGATTATTAAAATAAGTTGACAAGGCTTTACCAAATCCTGTCTAATGATGTCAGATCCTCCTCTACCTTGGTCATCTCAGGTTGGAATGCTATTTCTGTGTTTTACAGAGCCTCTTGGCTGCTGCTAGGCATGCAGGCAAGAGCAAACGGGGGGTTTTTGTCTAAGTCTGGATCAGTTAGTGAGCATTAATGTGTGGATGTTGGTGAGCCCCTACACCTGGCACCTGTGAAACTAGAATTTTCTACTAAATGTGACCCTAAATTTTTTATGCCCGTGTTGAATTTACAGTTCATCTCCAGAGGAAATGGCATGCACCTTAAGAAAAAGGAGGAATTTGCCAAAAATAGAATGGGCCTCTTTAAAATCGTAAGAAACCCATTCAAGGAAACCTTCTTTAGAAGGAATAAATCAAATTTTAGGATCCAAATGTCTTAGAGAGAGAACGGGTTACATAATGATATGCTTTACATGGTTTTAAGAATCCTGACCTGAGAAACATTTCAGATCGTTTCATAATATATGTATTTGGTTTTTCACAGAGTAATGTTTTTTATGTGTACAGAAAAGGGGATGTAGGGTCAGCAGGGGCACCAAGAGCAACGAGGGATAGAATGAGGAAGAAAACTAAAGTGTGGAAAACAGCTGGAATGCGCATTATGGTAGAGCCGCTCTTCGATGCTATCATGTGGCAAGGACTACATACCTCCTGGGAGGGAGAAAACAGTTTACACGTATATAGAAAATATATCGCTCATCTGTTTCCAATCTAGTTGTGCCATTGGCCTGTATATTCATATACATAATATGAAATCAGATGTTTCCCAGTGGATAAGAGCGTCTTCAATGACAGTTTTCTTTTTAAATTAACATACTTAAAGTATTTCTTATGACATAAAGAATATCTTCATGAATGTATATTAATTGCATTATGCCTCTCTAAAATATTTTGACAATTATATTGCATTTATTAAAAGTTCCGTTATTTTAAATTTATTTCTAGAAACCAAAAAAATTATGAAATAATGTATGATATGTGAATAAAACTAAGTCTCATGTAAGATTTAGTAAAAGCCATCTTACCAATCCTACCAAAAGACGGAGATGGAAGGAAATATAAAGAGGGAGGCAGGGAGGCAGGAAGGGAGGGATGAAAAAGATGAAGTCTATCATGACAGCATTCCATTCTGGTATATAAATTTTGGTCCCAACTATTATATTTTTAATGATGAACAATACATAAACTCTCTATGTAACCATTCATTTGTTATAATTACATAAATTTTTGATATTGATGTTTACTCCTGATATTCTTTAATTCGTAATGCCTATCCTCTACTATTTTTTTCTCAATTCCATGGCTCTGTAGGGTTATAGAGAAGCCTAGTCATACACCATTCATAGGATTCACAAAAGTGCAGTTAGGTATTCAGTAGGGAATATATATCCATTTGATTCTTTTGAAGGTCATGAATATAGGGGCAAAACTGGTATTATATATGTATAACATATACTATATGCAACACCTAATACAATATCTGGGATGTAGAATACAGCCCAAATAATATATTTTCACATGGAGTAAAAGAATTGGCTTACATGTATTAGAGTTATTAGCCAGCTCAACTGAATCTGTATCACATTGTTATTTCAACTTTGGGCTCGTATCTATCAGCTCCCATGCTTTGAATAGGATATGAGAAAAAAAAAAAAATACCTGGAAGATTTTTTGGAGCATTAGATGAATTCGTAAATGTCAGCATAATAATAGGAAAAGATTTTACTAATGAGAGGTGCTGTCAAAATTTTTTGAGTGATTATCCTTATGTGACCCACCAGCCCTCCAAGCTAATTATCAAAGGGATGGGTATGAACTCTCTGCTGAGTTTGCTTTAGCAGTACTGAGAATGAATGAAAAGAGATCTTGTTCTTAATATGATCTTTTTTGTCCAGAGTCTTTGTTTATCTAGTTCCATTTCAAAGCTGCATTTTTGTTAAGTTACCACTGGCCGTGGTCATAGAATCCTGTGCTTTCATCAAAGGTGATCCCATCATAAAAGGTGCCATTTCTTTAGGACTACACAATTAGAACTCTTCCAGTGATCGGTCTTAGTAAGCCAAACCCCTCTGACAGCTGCCATTCATGGATCCATTTTCTGCAAATGGAAAATGTGAAACTTAAGAGACAATACAACCCTTATTATTTGCATTTAATTATGCTCTAGTGAGAAATAATGGCATAGACTCTTTCCCTTTAATGGCCAATTTTAAGCATTTTGTGGCATACTACCTCTTCAGATCGGCTTCCTGACAAAGTCCAATTTTGCTGCCTCAGGGTAAATGTTCAATTTTCTTAATATTAATTTAGACAGTTGCAGTTTGCCATCTAAATAATTAGTCTCTATATGAAACTTGGGTAATAAACAAAGTTTAAAATAAATAATGAATGAATCTCTTAAGTCAATAACATTGATCTAGCACTCTCCTAAAATCAAATTGTGAAACAGCAATTTCTTTTGATTGGAATTATAGCATACAGCTAGAAAACATGATTGACATTTTGCTTTTTTGGTCAGTTACTGAATATAAAACGAATTTTAAGGTTCTGAGTAGTTTCTACATTTGCTTTAATTGTATTTAAAGAGTATATAAAATGTGTATCCATTCATGCATTTCAACAAATACACAATGAAATGTGCAAAAGTCTATATAAATGGTCATTCTTGGAACACTGTAACTGTTTTTTATGAAAATGTAAACTTTAAAATACCTTTTTAAAAAATATTTCATTTTAACTTTCCAGAGACTGAACCATTCATTAGATTAGGGAGACTGAGGATGTGTTTTCTGTGGTTAGTATCTATGGTCAAAATAGCTCAAGCTTCCAGTTGAAATAACAGCATAAGCATCATTTTTCCCCTTTTTCTTTCACTTGAAGGCAACATTATAACTTTTCTACCTTGTAGAATTGTTTCCTGTGCAAAATGATATTAAAATGGGGTCTAGGGTTACCTTTCTGGATCTGATATCATTCATTCTTTCAGTAACCTGAATCCTTTTTTTTATAACTTTTCTGAGATTTATGACAGCAGAATTGTGTTTATTAGCATTAAAATGGAGCTTTATGTCTCTATTACTGAGTCTATTTCTGAGATTCAGAACTGTCAAGCCCTCTTATCTGATACCAGCTCTGATTAATATACCTCAAAGAGTAACCCCCAGGGCAGCTTGGCCTCGGATATAATCGGTGGCAGATGATTAGTAAAGAAGAGTTTGCTAAAGGACACTGGAAATCTTGTACTATGGGGAAGCTTAAGGAACACTTAGGTCACTGTGAATGTCTGGAAATCTAATTCATCTCTTTTCATAATTCCTATGAATATGCAAATGGGTGTAATCTATCCAGCCCCTGGATATACCTTCCAGAGCTTCTATGCACCATATGACTATGACTATTCACCATCCCAGCCTCCGGGTAGCTACTGTCCATAGCATTCTACTAATCTTTTTGTCTTTTTTTTTTTTTTCCCTTTTTCTCCTCAGACTTCTCCACTCCTAAACGTAAGTAACAGCCTTTATCTTTTTTTTTTTTCCCCTCAGAACACCTGTTTCCTGATCTATGAAATCAAGATAACCTGCTTAAAATACTTAGCAAGTCCTGTAGGATCTTTTTTTTTCTTTTTTCTTTTTCTTTTCCTTTTTTTTTTTTTTTTTTAATTCCTAAAGACATCCAATCACTACTATCATCTCTTAGTTCCAATCCTGTTCTATTTATGCCTTTCATCCTGGTACTAATTTTCTTTTTAGGTCTCACTTAACCTCCGAGCTCTGATTTACATGCCCATTACTACTGGAGTCGCATGTGCTCTGTCCTCCTTCTAAACTCCTAAAGCTTTTATTATTTGTAGCAATAAATGGTTCTTAGTTTTTACTATCTTAAATTATTCATGAACCCATCTTATCTGCCTTACTAAATTGAAATATCTCTGAGGGAAAGAAATATGCCAAACGAGTAATTCCTCCTTGTATAGCACAGGACACAGTGACTCTTCTGGTCAGCACAACTGTTCCTGAAAGGTCGGCTGTTGGAATTTATATTTGCAGTATACTTTGTGTTTTCTTTGTTGAAATTTTGGTTCTCTATCTCAGTTACAAGGTCTTGTAGGATAGGGACCGAAGTGTCTGTTGCAAAAGGAAGAAGTGAACTTACTTGGCATTCACTGTTTCTTCCTCATTTGTATTTTTCCTGTGCTCTGTGTCTTAATGCTCTTCTAGGCCATTAAATTAGATCCCACAGGAGTGGGATCCAATTTTTTTTTTTTTAATTAGGTACTTCCACTTGTATGCTATTTTGAGCAGTTGTCTTGACTTTTTCATTACTTTAGCTTCAAGGGTTTATCCTTTTATTTTATATTTATATGTTTATTTGTTTCCATCTTACAGTTGCTAGGAGTATAAAGTATGAAAGTATATCAGACTTTCTAAGTTAGAAGTCAGCTTTAGATACCTGTAGCTGTGTGACATTTGGTAAATTATTTATTGCTGGCATGTTTGTATAATGATCAGTAAAATTCAACTGGTAACGGTACTGGTTTGAAAAGGCCACTGTGAGAACTAAATGAGAAAATGTTGGTAAGTAGCTTAGCCGGGTGATAGACATATAGAAACTGTACAGAAAATATTAGTCAGTGACTATTGAGAAAGTTACCAGGTACAGATTCTAAGAAGATAATGGTGGCAGCATGGATTCTTATTTTTGGAATTTTAAAGCCAATGCTCTTAGACAGCATTAACAACAAAACTAGGTGGCAGTGTGTCCCAGTGGATCTTAAAACACAAGAGAGTGAGGACAAATTCCCCATCATTGCATGACCTACATGTTATTGATGTCTACTCAGGAGGAAAAAAAAGAAAGCACCAGGTGATAACTGACTGTCCTGGCAAAGGAGAGTCCCAAAGAGCTAATACATATTTGCTGGAGATCACAGTAGGTTTACATGAAAAGCCATCAAAACTCAGAGGAGTTTTCCCCATGCTAAGTAGCAGATGAGTGCAAGGGGCAGAGAGTAAGAAAGTCTGAAGTAGCTGAAGCACCATCAAAACTGATAGTCAAAACTATTTTATGTTTCAAAGCTCCATATCTGAGGAGAAACTCTGAGAGTGGAATCAAAATTGTAGATGATAGGGAAGACAAAGATGAAGAAAAGGAAACTCCCGACTAAAATGGGAGAGGAGAACTCAGAAAATCCAGGAGAAAAGGCTACCATATATTGGAACACTGTGCAAAAGCAATAGATGAGAATACTGTGAAAAAAGTGGGGCGGGCGTAAAAAATCTTGAATATCAACTCCAAAAATTCATGAAAAAGTAAATTAAAATGACATAAAACAGAATAACCCAACTATAACAATAAAAATACCCCCCAAAAGATATACCCACAAAACAATCAAAACTGTAACCTAGTGGGGCTGATATAACTAAATACCACAAACGGGTGGCTTAAAACACCCAAATTTATTCTCACCATTTTGAAGACTAGTAAGTGTAATATCAAGGTATTAGCAGGTTTATGACTTTAAAAGCTCTAAAAAAGAATTCTTCCTTGCCTCTTCTAGGTTCTGATGGTTGCTCACTATCTTTGGCTTGTAGGCCCATCACTGTAATCTCTCCGCTGATCTTCCCTTTGCATTTTCTCTGTGTGTCTCTATTTCTGTGTCTTCACATGGTGTTCTCTGCTCTATATAAGTCTTTGTCCAAATTCTCTCCTTATAAGAACACCAGTCATTGGATTTGGGCCCACTCAAATCCAGTGTAACCTTATCTTAACTTGAATATATCTGCAAAGATACTATCCCCAATTAAGATCCTATTCATAGGGGTACCTGGGTGGCTCAGTGGGTGAAAGCCTCTGCCTTCAGCTCAGGTCATGGTCTCAGGGTCCTGGGACCAAGCCCCACATCAGGCTCTCTGCTCAACGGAGAGCCTGCTTCCTCCTCTCTCTCTCTCTGCCTGCCTCTCTGACCACTTGTGATCTGTCTGTCAAATAAATAAATAAAAATATATATAAAAAAAAAAAGATCCTATTCATAATGTCAGGGGTTAGGATTCAAAATATCTTGAGTAGATACAATTCAAACCAAAACAGGGATATAAGACATGAATAAATGGAGATAATTATATAATTATAACTGTAATTCAGGAAGTAATTAGAAATAAAGAGAAATTATTCTGGAAATGAAAAACAAATTAGAAGGAAAAACAAAAGGAATAAACATTGTAGATTATACCTTATGAGATATATCAGATAAAAATTTCAAATGAGGGAAAAATTAATAGAATGAAAAAACTGAAGGAAAAATTTGCAAGCTTGAAAGTGGCAAATGCTAAAGACAGGCAAAAAATGATCCAAAATACTGATAAAGGGAGTCCATGAGAAAGAAAATAAAATCATCAAAGTAAAAAAAAAAAAAATTCTAAAAACTATACTTAAAATATACTTAAAAAAAAAACCCTACAAATTGAAAAATTATGCTATAAACCCAAGAATGTGACCCCAGATAAACAAAACCAAGACATATTATGATAGAGTCAGTGCACCTTAAAGGAAAAAAAAAAAATAGATCTCAAAACTAAACAAATCACATGATTATAACATGACAAGACATCACTGGAATAAAATGAGTAGCACATTAAAATTTCTAAGGAAAGAATCTGTAAGCAAGGTTTAAAAAGGGAAGAGATAAACTGCTATAACATACAAGAACTCAGAATATTTTATTTCCTTCCTGAAAAATCTACTAGAGAATGGTATTCATAAAAGCAAAATGACTGCAGACGTATACAAGAGGACAGGTGGTGAGCATTAACTATGTAGTTCCCTGTAGAATAGAAATAAGCAAGTGTTAAGAGAGAAATAGTACAGAGCATACTTACCATGTACTAGTAAAGTGCATAATGATTATACTCTAACTATATAGAGAGTACAGTATAAAAAAGGCGAGTGAGAATGGAGAAAACAGGCATTTTTTTTTTTAACATTTCCAGTAATAATATCAGTGGTAGGGTTTACAGGGTTATTTTGAGACTATTTTATTCTCCTGTTGGAAGAAGGAGTTATAGATATGTTAAAGAATAAATAGGCTAAGCAAAAACTCTATTTGAAATGGTGGTGTCAGTAGGAGCTCATAAGGGATTCCATCTTGGATGTATATCAACCCTTGTTCTACTTACTGAAAAAGTCTAGACACAATGACCAGCTTAGTAATGGGGAACACCCTTAGTGAGCAGATTGTGATCTTAAAATATCATATGGCACTAAAAGTAATTACAGCTTCTTAGAGAAATTGTTGGTTCTAGATGTGGGGCAGGAGATATGCTAATCTTGGAGAAGGTCATGTGCTGCTAGATAATAAGGAAGGTTTCAAATGCTATTAGGGTCATGTCAGAAGGATTCAAGACATCTTGAGGCTTCACTGGCCAATGATAGGACAATTTGAACTTCAAGGATAAAAACAATTGCAATGCTATATTTAAATTTGTGAGTCCATAAAAATGAGTTGAAATGTGCTTAGTAGGGATAGGGAGCTAGATCATATCTTGAAAACTGGCAATTGCAGGAAAGAATCAGGCTTTATCCTACCGTTCTCTTGTATCAACTCTATCCTTTGGTAACCAGATAGTAAATGAGAAAAATAAATGCTTATAAAAGATTCCAGCTAATAAATGAAAAAGAAATATAGAATTAAAATATCACCATTTTATAATCCCCAATAAAATAATGGATCTTGGTATTAACCATCAGTACCAGTAAACATCACAAAAACACTAGTGCACAAAAACATGTAGTGCTTACTATATGCTTTCTGTTGAAAGAACACAATATCATCTAGAATCTTGCCAAATGGTGAGAATATCAATTCTATCAAGACTCTGGATTCAGCTGCCAATTTGAGAAAAATGATCAGGGCAGATGAACACAGAGTAAAAGAATCAATAGAATCCAGAAGGTCAAATGACTTGAGTCTATCACTTGATAAAAAGTTAAATGTTGGGGCACCTGGGTGGCTCAGGTGGTTGGGCAACTGCCTTCCGTTTGGGTCATGATCCTGGAGACCCTGGATCGAGTCCCACATCCAGCTCCCTACTCAGCAGGGAGTCTGCTTCTCCCTTTGACCCTCCCCTTTCTCATACTCTCTCTGTTTTCTTTGTTAATCTCTCTCTCTCAAATAAATAAATAAAATCTTAAAAAAAAGTTAAATGTTTAGCTTGCTACTGTATGCACAAGAAAGGGAGAAAAAGGGAATTTGTAGAAACGGACCTAAAATACATTAATTTATACGTTTTGGGTTTGTTTTGTTTTGTTTTTGTTTTATGATAAAGGTTAAGCAATGGTTTCCAAGCAAGAAATTTTGGGCAATAAAGCTATAAAGTAATGTAAGGAGGTCATTGTTATAAATGGTGATCACTTAGAGAGAGGGAAGATTAAGGCACTTTGCAATTGGAACCAGGTACTACTTGCAAGACACTTTTGGAATGATTGGCAAAATTCTATTTCTTGATCTGGATGGTAATTAAAAAGGTATAATAATAATTCATTAAGCCACATACTTAATTTTGTGTTTTCTGCATTTTATTTTGCAAGTTTTAAAGGCATTAGAGGTAGCAGCAAGTAAAAGGGAGAAGGTTCAATGGCCATTCCCTCCCAAACCCCAAATAAACTGAAGAGGAAAAATCTGTGTCCTAAGATGACTGACCAAGCTAACAGGGGAGCCCCAGTCCCTGCTGCAGGGATTTTCCAGGTTCTTCTCCCTGCTCTGCTTCCCACATGCGCCAAAAGTGACAAGTATGCGGAATCAGAAGTGTATAAATTACCCCCGCTTGCTTGAGCTCAGAGCCCAGACCACTGGAGATCACTCTTCCCTGAGCCCACCGGTGTTAAATAAACCTCCGATCCTCCAAGGTCTCCGATTGCTGCTTGCTTCTTCCATCGGGTAACCCAGTCGAGGTTTTATAACAAAATGATTACACATTTTTTTTCTTAAGCATCACTGTTCTGTGCCCACTTTAAACAGGAAATCAGGCAGAACCAATGATATCCTAAGACTTCTGAAATACTCTACTCTCATCCTTTTATGAAATGAATTATATTATAATATTCAAGATTTTCTCATCCAGCTAAGAGGAACTGAGTAGTATGATTTTAGATTATCTAAATTTTTTTCATCAAGATGGCCAATTAAAAAAATCTCATCAATATCAAATGACTTTAATTAGCTTAGCTTACATGACATCTATAAGTTTATAGAATAATGATATGTTTAGATCTGGCTAGAAATCCCTTTAGGCTCCCATGATGCATTAAATTAACTTTAAAATGAGGGAACACAAATCTATATACCCATCCAGGCTAATTTCCTAAAACTTTTTGTTAGCTTCCCAAAAAGCAGATTCGCTAGATATAAGATAATTAAATTAAAACAAAACAAACAAAAACAGAAAACCTTAAGATGTGTACGATGTTGGGACGAGGTCTAAGAATGTGCATTTGCATACATGCATCAAGTGACCTTTTAAAAGTTACAGTGAATTCCTTCTCATTCCTTAACTCATTCCTTCACTCTCTTACTTTTTCTCTCTCTGAATATGTGTACTTTAAATTGTAATATAGCACATAATCTTTATTTGAGAAACTCAAAGAAATTGAGAAACTAAGCACAAGCTATAATTCTAAAGGATGATTATATCTAGGAATATACAATGGGATATGAAATTGAGAGAAGATTCCTGTTGCATTTCTTCCTGAAGCCATTGTATTAACTGGTTTACTTGAGATATTCTGAATTTTTAAAATTTCTTTTTACTTTAACCAGGATTTTTATGACATCTCCTCACTTACTACAATATTTTTACTCTTGTGTAAAGATATGTGGTTTCCATTATACTTGTCATATACCATTTTTTATTAATTTTATTCTTATTTGTTTTATATAATTGAATTATGAAAATGGGATTTTGGGGGGTTTTGCTATATTTGTTAGTTGGTTTTTCTTGATATAGATAAAAACTATTGAATATGATTTGTTTTGTAATCAGTTATCTTACAAAACAATAGTATATCCTATATTTAAGACATTATACCTTTTAAAGTACAGTTATTTTAAAGTAAAGTTTTACCTTTTAAGGTGCACTATTGGTTTGATAACTACTTTTATGAGAAACATTTAAACATGAAGATAAAAAATCTATTGGATCATAATTACACATAAATTTTAAGGCACATTGCAATTATGGAATCATTTGAAATATTTCCAGTTTTGAAAGCATCAATGCATAAAAAGAAACTTTGCATCTTGGAATTGAGGACAATTCTGTATATTATAATTTTTTCAAGGGGCATTTCATGGTTAGTTTTAAGAAGATATGACCAGCAAATATTTTATCCTCTTTCTTCACTTATTTTTCTAATTTCATTTGCAAAGTACATCATCAAGAACTTTCAAAAACATGTTAAGTGATCTAATTGTTAGTTGGTAGTCTTGTTTCTGAATTTTGTGAAAATATATCTAAGATTTTCTCTTAGATTGATATAGTTTCTTAGTGTATGCATGTATATACATGAAACACATGTGTTTATGTACATGTATATAAGTATGCAACATATATATGTGCATATTTAAATGTAGTATATGCATGTTCTTGCATGACCATTTCATTTTTGCATTTTGAGTCTATTTACTCTATTATTATCATTAGCAGCTCTTTTAATCCATTCATTCAACAACTCTATATTGAGTGATTCTTATATATCAAAAATAATAGTCATTTTTAAGGGATATAATATGATTCTTATCTCATATACCTATATACCTTACATACCTATATAGAGAGCACTTGAAGGCACTTGAGATGTTGATCCAATAATCACAATAATGAATGTGAAAGCAAACTATTACAAATATATCAAACTCTTGTGTGTCAGTAAATTTCTTAAGTGTTTTTAAATATATTATCTTGTTTAATCTATAAAACATGGTAGTGAAAAAGATGTTATCATCATTATCTATTTTAGAATAGAGAAAACATAGGGAAAAGAGGTTAAGTAACTTGCTCATGATCACACCATAAATCAGGGACAGAGCCAGGATCCAATACAATCAGACAAACTGAAATAATGGCCTTAGGAAAAGGAACATAGCTCTCTGAGAATATTTAACAAAGAAACTATTCTAGAGTGTGCCTTGAGGAAGAGTCATCTGTAGGAAAAATTTAACAGGAGAAAGAAATTGTGAAAGGCATTCAGAACACAGTGAGTGGTAGATTTGAAGGCCCTGCAGTGAGAAGAAATAAGGCCGCACCTACAGGGTGATAGATAACTCAGAGATAACAGATAAGGAAGGGGAGAGTGTTCCAGATGACACTGCAGACAGAAATAAGGACCAAGCTCTGCTTTGTGGGTTGGGTTAAAGATTTTGATCTTTATCCAAAGATCATCAGAAAGTAACTGACAAGTTTTAATTCTCTGTGGACAGTGAGGGACAGTGTAAATACAAGGAAATGACACATGTTCAGAATGCTTTTTAGAAAAGATTATTTTGTCTAAAATGGGAGAGGGTTCAGAAGATGTGATATGGGGAAATCACATGGTAGAGCATTATAGTAGTTACAATGAGAGATAATGTCAGTGAGAGATAATGTCAGTGATTATTAAGGTGGTCATGCTGAAGATGGGGGGAAGTAGTTTAGAGATAGTCTAATATTTAATGATATTCCATTTTAGGATTTGAAGATGAGTTAGAAATGAGAGTGAGGGAGAGTTCGGTGATAAGAAAGGCTCAATAATTCTTTTTTTAAAGTTTTTATATTACTTCCAATTAGTGAATGTATAGTGTAATATTAGATTCTGGTATGCAACAGAGTGATTCAGCACTTTTATACATCACTCTGTTCTCATCACAAGTGCACTCCTTAATCCCCATCACCAATTTCACCTATTCCCCCATCCAACTCCCTTCTGGTAACCAACAGTGTATTCTCTACAGTTAAGAGTCTGATTTTTGTTTTGCCTCTCTTTCTTTTTTTCCTTATATGCTCATTAGTTTTGTTTCTTAAATCCTACATATGAATGAAATAATATGGTATTCCTATTCCTCTGGCTCACTTTTTTTCCTTAGAATAACACTCCCTAGCTCCATCCATTTTGATGCAAATGGCAATATTTAATTCTTCTAATGGCTAAGTAATAGTTCACTGTGTGTGTGTGTTTGTGTGTGTGTGTACACATGCATCTTCTTTATCCATTCATTTCTCAATGGGCACTTGAGCTGCTTCCATAATTTGGCTATCATTGATAATACTGATATAAACATTGAGATGCATGTATCCCTGTGAATTAGTATCTTTGTGTTCTTTGGGTAAATACCTACTAGTGTAATTGCTAGATCATAAGGCAGTTCTATTTTTACTTTTTTGAAGAACCTCCATACTGTTTCTCAGAGTGGCTGCACCAGTTTGCATTTCCACCAACAGCCTAAGAGTGTTCCCCCATCTCTGCATCCGTGCTGGTGTGAGGTGGTATTTCATTGTAGTTTGGATTTGTATTTTCCTGATGATAAGTAACATTGAGCATCATTTCATGTGTCTGTTGGCTCACAGATTTCTAAGTAAAAGGCAACTGGATGGATGACAGTGCCATTTCCGAGGGTAAAACAAACAAACAAACAAAAACAAACAGGAAGATGACCGGTTTTGGAGTGGAATGATATAGGGGTAATACACAGTTCTTGATCTACAGATTGATTTGCCAGTGAGTCATAAAAATGAAGGAGACAAAGATGTTGATGAAAAAATGAAAAGGACCTACCTCTGACTGAGCCTTGAGGAACATGGCTATTTCAGTGTTTGGGAGAACATGGTACGCAAAATGCAAAGCAAACATGTACTATCATTTAAAGGAAAGGAAAGAAAAAGTGGATGGGGTGATGTGATAGAAGCCAGGGGAAGATAATGTTTCAAGAAGTTGTATCAAAGGCTGCTGATACGCTGAGGCAGATAGGACATGGTAAATGTCCATTGGGTTAAGTAACCTATTTCTTGGAAACTTTAGTTGAAGTTTTTTGATGAAGTGTTAAGTGGAACTCAGATAATAGTATATTGACTTGTAAATGGGAGGTGAGGCAATGAAAATAGTAATGAGAAACCATTTAAAATTTTGGCTATGACGAAGAGAAAAAATAGAATGTTAGCTGGAGGGGCACATTCCTCTAGACCTTGCCAAATCATAAAGAAATATTGTAAATAATAGAGTGTTTATAGATGTCATAACTTAACATGTGTTATGATGTAACTGATAAGAATGATTTTAACAGGTAATTTCAATGATATTTAAATGTAAACAATAAGAGAATGATAAATATAATTTTCAGTTTTGTAACCCCATTTGTCCAGCACAGTTAGTTGCAGCAAAGTAGGCACGGAATAAATATTCGTGTGACCAAAGGAACTCGGCATTCTGCTTATGTTTTAAAGAGTAGATAGAACATCTTGGAAGTTCTTGCCTTCCAGTAGTTTTGAATTACTTCTAATTAGAAATTATTTTATCACCATCTTATGTGTTTTTTTTTTAGAAAGTTCCCAAATGATTTCTAAAAACAAAATATAATTATCCCCTAGCGATTCTTATTATTGTTATTTGAAAAGGGAAAATGTTCAAAGTGATCTCTGCAAAGTAGTTATCATAAATAAAATGTACAATGATTGAGGGCAAAGAAATTTTCAAGAGTTTGGGGTTAAGTAACTGAGTATTCATATAATCTATAACATGCTTTAAAACATTCATAAATATATATTTCCCAATAAACTCGAACTGTACAAGTAAACAAAATGGTTCTTTTAAAAACATAAATATGTATAGCCACCATAAAAATGTACAAATCTGTGTACAAATATATAAAAACTGCTTAAATAATCCACAGTATTTACTGGAGAGCTCAGAACAACACCACAATGGAATATACCTCACTAATACTACTATACAACATGGTGACAGTTTCCAGGACCAGGGTCGAACAAATCAAATACTCAGAGGCTCACTTAAGAAAATAAGATGGTCCCCGAGACTCTCTAAAGGCATAATAAAGGGAATTAGAGGATAGGTAGATTAACATACAAACATAGTAATTAACATCTTTAGATAATCATATGAAGATATAAAAAACAAAAGACCTAACACAGCCCTCCATAGTGTAGCTCCTTCATACTCCCAATTTTAGAATGAACTTTTGATAACCACCTGGGTGGAAATGCATGCTATTTCCTTCTTCCTATTCAGAAAAATAATAATAGCAGTTGTAAGAATAATGATAATTCTCTGAGCTCTTCATTTTTTCCCCCTACTTCTTCAAGTCAAACACTGATACAGAGTTTTATGTCTGGGACAATGTGAATATTTCAAACACATTTTAAAGATTAACTAAAGGTAAATTTAAAAAGATAGCAGACATGACATTTCTGTGAAATACAAATCCAAAGAAAAAGGAGCTGTATTTTTGTTTGCAAATTTTACCCAGAAATAAAACTATACTTTTGGATTATGGTTAATCATTTGAAACATTTTTTACTCCAATATCTCTTATGAGACTTCAAATATTTTCTAATTAATCAGTTAGTTAATATTGGGCCAGTAGATATCTTCTGGGTATATGATGGCTAATGATGCTGGAACGTTAGGCATTTGAAATCTGCTCAATGAGTCCTTTACTCAATTCAAGTATCATTTATTAAAAATCTTAACCTGTGCATGACTATTTTTCCAAAGATTTGAAAGATGCTTTTTTTTTAAATGCAGTTCTTTTTTTTTTTTTTAAGATTTTATTTATTTGATAGACAGATATCACCAAGTAGGCAGAGAGGCAGGCAGAGAAAGAGGGAGAAGCAGACTCTCTGCTGATCATAGAGTCTGATGCGGGGCTCCATCCCAGGACCCTGAGATTATGACCTGAGCCGGACACAGAGGCTTTAACCCACTGAGCCACCCAGGCACCCCGATTTGAAAGATTCTTTAGAATGATACAAGTGGCTCTTGCCCTCAAGGGTCATCCAAATTTTAGAATAGTAAAGACCTGTGTAAAATTGACTAATATGATAAAACTATATTATGTACTATAAGGGAATAAAAGAATAATTCTTACCAATAAATGTCCCATGAAAGAGCTATGATTATTGAACATGTACTTTATGCCAGGAACTGTGCAATAGGTGTTCAATAGCATCCATTAGTCTCATTTGCTAAAAATGGTGCATTAATTAAGTTAATTAAGTTGAAGATACAGGTCCATATTTAGCACATTGTGAAATCCTTTACAAATTGTCTCAATAAATATTTGTAGCAATGCATAAATATATTAAAGTAACAATATTAAATAATGATTATTGTTAAAAATATTTTAATCACAATGTAAATTTCCTGTTTTGAGATATAAAGGATACCACAAAAACCTAACTTAGCTGAATACAATAATGTTTACTCTCTTTAATCTGGTTTACATATTACATAAAATTTACCTAGATTAATTGGGATGAAAATGAATATGATGAACATATATTATAAAATAGTTTATTACTATTTTGTAGATTGCTTTTAACAGAGGTTTAGTTTTTTGCTTTTTTTTTTTTTAATGAAGAAGATAGGTTTGTAGAAAGGACTTGATATATTCAAAATGTAATTGAATGTCATCACAGTTAATCATTTCAGGTATATTAGGAAGGAGGAAGATCACCAAAGGGTAGAATCACTGTCTAGGTTATGTCCACAGAGTTGACCATTAGTGACCTCTCTTCCTCTATTCCTCCTAAGACAGGATCAGTCTCCAGGTCTCCTTTGACCTCGATAAGATTTCAAAGGAGTGGAAGGGGCATCACAAGGGAGATCAAAGAAATGAGTGTGCATAAATTCCAACCGTACTGTAATGGAAATGCACGTGTGGATTTTGTTAGAGCTCTTCTCATTATCTCACTTTATTTTTCATAATTACTCTCACTCTTGTTTTATGTTTCCAGATCCTTTTGTGTGGTTATCTGCGTCCATTATTATTTTAATAAGTACATCTTAGGAAGTGGTATTCATAACTGGAATTTGTTGGATAATCACCCCCTTTCTTTATTAACTCCTGACTTCATATTTCTTTTAATAACGCATCTCACATCCTGCTGCCCAGAAGGTCAAGAACTGCTTGCCATTTAGAAGTATCTTAACTCTTTCTGGTCACTAGAAAAAAAAAGCAATTTATTAAACGGATTCTGGGTACTTGACATGAGTTAATGCAGTTTGAAAGAAGAGATTTGTTTCTATCTCACTCAAAGGATCAGGTCAAATAGCCTTTCTCCCTTCCATTTCCTACAATTGCTGAAGATATAATTTGGACTCCATTTTAGACTAAATCCTTGGATGGGGAGGGATGTGAGTCTGTCCAAACCCAGCGAGCACTACATGTAGTGCTTATGTTTTATGAGGCACAGGGTTATAACATTCTGCTCCTAAGGTTAAGCTCTCAAGATGGGGGAAAGCTTTCTCTATCAGAGACCTGAGACTTTAAACTCTCTCTCCACTCAGGGGCACCTCATCCTCAATATGAAAGCATTTAGAAGGAGATGCAGAAGTTATTTTCACACTTAAGAACTCCTAAAAGAGGCTAGTTGAAGGTCACTCCTTTTTGCTTCGCTCTTTTTAGAATTTCTCATAGCTCAGATGGTAAGAAATATATCTCCTTCCTCTTTTGTTTTCTTACTTTAATAGATTTCTGGGGGTTTTAAGTGACATTTCTAAATACCAATATCTCCACCAAGCAAAAATTGAATTCCTATGTAATTATTACTGTTATGCAATTAAAAATTCCATAGTAACCACTGATATAATTTTTTTCATCTTGTAAATGTCTACATCATTTATATTGTTTACACTCAACTTTCTTCCCCTACATCCTTTCTATGATTTCTTGGTTTTTCCATTAATTAAATTAGTCATCCTCAATTCTTGTATATGATCGTGCAGGTGTCACTACAAGGTAATGTTTGAGATTTTTGTCTGAGCAGCCCAAGATGGAGCAGGTGAGTTGCTCTAGCTCAGCATTATAAGAATGAAACAGAGCAGGGGCTAAGACCCAACAGGGAAGTGAAGCAGAGCTGAGTTAACTGGAATCAGGACAAGCAAAAGAATTGCTCGTGGTTTCAGGAATGTGCTCTTAAACCAAAATCCTGCAGGGATCTCTGAGCCAGAGTAGAAAAACAAAAACAAAAACACAATGTCTTGTGTCTCAGTTATCAGCACTGAAGCAATGAATTTTGCCAAGTGAGAATTCTCCTCTCTTGTTCTAGTCTTACACACAGTCGAAACCAAAAAGAATTTAGTAGAAAATAACGGCTGGAATGCAGGACGACATGAAGCGGGAAGGAGAATTGGGCACATTACAGGAATAGCTTTAGGACTAGTTCGACCAGGCCCAATTTCACGTTACCAACATTGGGGACTGCCTGCTGGAAACAGCTGCTTTCCTCTGCACATATTTCTGCCCTCCACCTGAGTCAGGTGTTCTTAATTACCATTTCTGCCAGGCAGAGCACGCTGGGATTGCTTCTTGCATTCACAGACACTATGTTCAACCTCTGAGCTTGTGGCCAAAAAGAAAGTCAAACAAATAGACAAAATCCTGTCTCAGTGATAAAGGTGCTTTCTTAAGAAGTGACTGGATATCAGCCCCCTTACTCAACCAACTTCCCTCATTTCCTACAGGTCTGCATGACCAGTGAGGGTGAGAGATGAGACTGCAGCAAGATGGCGGGCTGTGTTTGGGTTTCTGTACCCATTTGATTGATCACCTCACGTGATAATTGTACGATGGCAAAGTTCTACAATGATTAACCTGTGTTAAGTGCTTTATTTAATTTCTATTAATTTTCACAACAACCCTGGGTCACCTCAATTATATCCCTTTTTATATGGAGGAAAAATAAAGTAAAGCACAAAGGGTTTAAGTGTGCCAAAAGTATTTCCCATATACATGACTGAATATGTTCCATCAATATGAATATTTGTTGAACACTTTGAAGAAGCCTCTGTCTTCATGGAAATCATGTCTTATTACATAGAAAGACACATGGGTAGAAAGGATGAAGTGAACATTGCATTCTGGAGGTTGATGGAGGACTCAGGGGAGAACAGGTACCACTGCCCTAGGCAGATTTGAGTTGTGAAATCAGTTGTGGTGTGAACACACAAGTTTAGACTCCAGAGAAGTCAGAGGAAAAGGGGGGGGGGGCATTTTAAAGCATGAGTTAGATGAGTTCTGGTTCTCTCGCATGGACGTTTAATCTCTGCCCTATTTTATAATACCTAGTGCCTGTGGCTGGCCCTCAGGTTTAGTGTGGCCAGAAAGGGCCCTGAAGACTATGAGTAAATTTTTCCTGGAAGAGAGGACCCAAGTTGCTGAGAATAATTCACAAATGTGAGGTAGGGATTGTGTTGTTGTTGTTGTTGTTGTTTGTTTGCATTTGGAATATTCTACCTTGTTCTGAAGGTAGATTCCTCTGAAATTCACATGTTTGGGATTCTTGTCTGTATTTCACTTCTGGCCTTTTTCTTTTTTTCCTTATTCTCTTTCCACTTGCCAAGAACTGCTTTGTAAATTAGAACTCGGTAAGTTATTTTGCTAACTGGTGATGGCTCTAGTTACTTTTTGGCTAACTAGTCATGACTCCTAGATCCTTATTTAAAATTAAAAAAAAAAAAGAAAGAAAGATAGAAAAGAAAAGAAAAGAAAAGAAAAGGAAAGGAAAAGACATTCCTGCTCTGTCTCAATGACTAGCCACTACGTCCTACCAATATTTACCTACCCTTTTAAAATCATTGGACTGAAAAGTATCTGCTATTTTCTCTAGTGTTAGTCCTGACATTTATATTCTAGTGGAGAATGATTTCTAGGATAACTTTTGTGACTTATATCTCACATCTGCGTAATTTGTTCACATTAGTCAAGTAATCCAGTGCTTTTTAGCACCTGATACATGTGCAATGTAAAGAGAGCCATTCCTTGGTTACCGGAAAAAATGAAAGACAGAAATGGCTTCAATTACCCAGCACTGTCCACGTTCCCTTCTTTGATATGAACATTAAGATCCTTATGATCATAGGGTTATTCTTCTCAAGGTCATGTGGACCTGTAGTGGTTGACCCTGGAGCTCCTCAGATCTTCACCTTTCTTGTCTCAAGGAGAGGCTGTCTTGTAGGTCTATACTACAGGACATGAATTTAACATGACAAATGGAAATGAAGCCACAGAGTTCAGACTTTTTATATTTTTCTCCTCCTCTCCTCCATTCCCACTTTCTATCCACCAAAGAAAACCTGCTCACACTGCTATCAGATTAGAACTGGAAGAGTCTCCTATTTTGTAATAGCTTAATTTCTTGCCGAGGTTCTAATACAGCAAGGGGATTTCATTATTGGCTCTAATTACTACTTTTTCTTCATAAGTTAGACCCAGTTATTCTACTGGCTGTATAGTTATGTTTTGTTTCATGGTAATATTTTAACCAAATCTTACTCAAACATAGCACCTTGATTACATCAATGCAAATTTCTGCTTCTTTCTTGAAGGTTAGAAATTCCTACTATTTGAGTGTTGATATTTTTCTTTTTTTTCAGTATTCTCATCTTTAAAATGGGGAAAAAAGGGGACCTACTTCAAAAGGTTTTGGGGAGAATTCAGTAAGTTTATGTATATAGATCACTTAGAAAAGTCTGACACATGGTATATTTAGGTATTATTGTTGCTGTTGTTTCCTCAAACCAATTCCCAAAGTCAGATAAACGAAAAGTTCTTTAAAAAAATATCCTGAAAAGTTACTGATACCTCCTTTATGCATTTCTGCATACCATTCATTTTTGTAGTACAAATCTTGGACTCAGAAGAACCTGGGCTAGTGTCCCACCTCTGTTACTCACTAGATGAGTGATCTTGGGTAGATTATTGTCTTCTCTGAACTTCAGGCTTTTTTTGTATATAAAATGAATATATGTATCTGTAATGAACTGGATTGTGGGAAAGAGTGCATGCAGCACTGAGTACATGAAGTAAGTTGTGAATATATGGTAGCTGTTATTACCCCATATAGTTTCTTTAGGTAAAATTCAGTTATCCCCTGAATGTTTCAACTGTCCAAGTCTAGGAAGGTCTAGTTAAATATACAAATCCCTAGGACTACAACGGAGCAGCCTCAGGTGTTAAAGCAGACTTGAAATGATTTTTTTTCTTATATAAATGGTAGTTGTTGTTTCTATGGTATACCCTCAGTGTTTATCACAACTTCAGGGATAACTCACTACCCCTCATAGAGTTGGACCCTCATAGATTCTAGATGTGAGCTTGGAGTGCCAACCAAAAAGATCAACTTGCTTTGATGTGACATCTTTAAAAACCACCTATTAGCAAAGTAAAAAGGGTTTCCCTCTCTGTCTCTCTATATTTCTCCTCTTTCATAAGCACCCAGTCTCTCTCTCTCTCTCTCTCTCTCTCTCACACACACACACACACACACACACACACACACACACTTAGGTACACTGTGCTTTTTCCACTATGATTTTATAGAAATAATTGGATTGCTTTGGATTCTTCTCTGCAAAATACGTTAAGTTAAAATGTAGTTTAAAATGTAATTTAAAAAGAAGGAATTCATTTAAAGACAGAGAAATATTAGTGATCTGTTGAGAATGACCTCTTTTGGAATAGAGATGGGAATGATCAATACTACTAGGAAATAGTTTCTTTCTGATTATGTTGTATAAATGTGAATGTATGAAAAATTATGTGAATCTTTGGTCATTGTAATAAGAACTGGTAATATTTTACAAACATTGGGAATAATAGTGACATTTTGCTCTCAATCATATTTAGAATAAAGCTAATTCCAATAAATGTATGCTTCAGAATTAGTCTACAGTATCACTCTAAAAGGCTTTTTGCTTCACTTGAGGGAGGCAGAATAAGTAGACCATTTACACATACATCATAGTACAGGGCACATATTAATTTAAAACCATTGCTTTGAATACTCAGAAAAAAAAATACAAAAATTAATCTCTGTTAATATTTTCCCTTCTCTTTTGGCTTTAAGAAGATTCAGTGTTTCCTCATGATTTTTTTAAACCTCTAAGTTCATTTACTTTAATTTGGGATTAATTCCGAATGAAAATCCACCTTCCCAGGTAAAAAGTGTGAACAATAGAGTAGAAAGCATAGACAAAACTCAGGTCCTCAAATACCTTTGAATACCATATATTCACAACTACAGTGGTTGACTTAAACTCACTGTTATCCCAGGAAAATCGGAACAAGAGATGAATGTGTTGAGATGTGGAACAATAAACATGTTTTAACAAGGCAGAGAGGAGAAGGGTTGACGTGAAGGTTGTTTGTTTCTGTTGTTGTTGCTGTTATTGTTTGATGTTTATTACCCGAGGTACCTCTCATTCTGAGCAAATAATAGTTTAATATAAAGCAATTTAAGCATAATGATTGTCACTTACCATGTCACATTGTCCCAAGTATATCTGTTTTTCAAAACACAAAGAATGGGGAAAATTCCATTCTAACTCTACAAAAAGGTAGACTCTTATCATATCATTAGTGATATGTTGATGGTTTTAGAAATGTCTCTATATTCAGTTTTCTACACTTGTCAGACTCCAGTAAAACAAATGATTTTGAATAAGAAGTATACGTTGGGTGACATTTTACCATAATTGGTTATCATAAGATTTGCATATTAGCCTACTCGTTATACCCCGCTCTGTTTGCTTATGCAAAATTTTCCCATTTCTCTATTCTTCAGGTACTTGAATTTTCAGACAGGAAACCATAAAAAACACAAAACATTGGGAGTAACTCTTGAGTGTGTTAAAAAATATATTTTGTGTCTTCTATGTATTTTATAGTTCATCATGGGGAAGCAAACTTTAATTCCATAAATTTTTTTCATTCAAGCAAATCAAAATGAAAGAATGTTAAATTTTCCTTTGTTGATTGACTAATCCAGTGGTTCTCAATGTCAACAAGTTTGGCCCCTAGGGGACATCTGTCAATTCTGGAATTTTTTTTTTTTTTTTTTGGTCACAACTGGCAGAGGGGTTGGGCAATGATATTGGTATAAAATTGGTAGACGCCAGAGATGTGGCCCCCACACCGAAAAAATTAATTGGTTCAAAATATCAGTAGTGCCAAGTTTAAGAAACACGATTTAGTCAAACCTGATTTAATCTGCAGGAGAGAGAAGGAGGAAATTAAATTGAATCCAGGAAAAAATGGCTAAAATCAGATCTGGGGGCATTTTCAGTTCAGATACATATAAAATGAAATCAATATATTGATTTCATTTTCTGTAGAATACATCCTGTTCCTTATTATCTGCAATGGAAATTTTAATTACCTTATTACATTTGAATTTCTTTAGATTCTTTAAATCACAGATTCTTTAGATTAATGTCTCCAGAATAATCTCTTTCTTTCTTGAATTTCCTTATAGAAAAATGTATCATATATTTCATATACCCCTTCAAAAAAAACCAGAAAATGTTTCTGAATTAGTATTACTTATAGAGAAATGAAAGTAAGTGATATTCTCAGAGTGTTCAAAGCATTAGACCAGTGGGAGGTAAAGAAAATAGATGTCTTAATTTCTGCTCCCGGTTCTGAGCACAAAACTCCTAAAAAACCTGTGGGCTTCCTGAGTGGTAAGAGCACTAGGGAAATCTTTTGTTCTAATGAAAGGATTCTGGGTGGGCTCGTGGTTGGTTCCTGGATGGAGCTGGTCACCAGAAATCTCAAGCCATGATTAGAAGCTTGAAATCTCTAGTCCCACTCCCCATTCTTCAGAGAATGTGGAGGGTTAGAAATGGAGTAAATAATTGATTGTTCCTATGTGAGAAAACCTCCAGAAAAATCCCAATAGGTTGCGGTTTGGAAAACTTCCAGGTTGATGAACACATCCACGTACCGGGAAGGTGACTTAACCGCAAATTCCCAGGGATAGAAGCTTCTACTTTTGGGACCTCCAGACCTTACCCTGAGTATTTTTTAATCTGGTCATTCTGTATATATATTTTTTTCATATTGTGTAATAAACTGATAAATATAAGTGTTCCTCCGAGTTCTGTGAGCCTCTTTAGCAAATTAATAGAACTCAAAGAGGCAAGCATGGGAACTGCAATTTGTAGCCAAATCAGACAGAATTGTGGGTAACCTGGGAATCTAGTACTTTCTATTGGTATTTGATGTGGGAGGCAGTTTTATGGGACTGAGCCTTTAATTTGTGGTATCTGAGGCTATCTACAGGGTTATTCCCCTAACAACTAGTAAACATGTGCTCTGAAGCCAGACAGACCTCAAACAAATATTGTTCTTGCCATTTGTAATTGTTTGACTTTGGGAAGAATTCACCTTCTTCCTATCTATAAAATGGGACTAATAATATCCACTTTATAAGATCACATAAGTAATATAAAATGTATTACATATTGTTTAGAACATAAGCACCCAACAAATGAATTTTTAAATTTTAATATACTTATATGTGTACTTATAATACACTTCTCCCCACCACCATCCATAGACATATTTACTCATCCTTAAATAAGTATAGCCATAATTAAGCAGTTGCCAATGGAAACTATAGGTTAAGTGTACTTACATACCTTCACTGTCCACTTGGGTCTTGAATGCTTCTTCTCTCTCAGTTCTAAATCTAAGAGTAGCTTCCTCTCTGCTAAAGTGACATAGATTCTCACTTCAAAACACCATCAAATTGTATCTTCTTCTTTCTAAATTATTTTTCTAGTATGAATCAGTAAAATTCTCTGATGTGTTTTAGAAGCGTTTTGACTGATAAATATACATAAACTCAGATCGGGAATAAATTACCCCCAAATGGGAAACGAATGGTATTTCCATTAAGATATTAGAGACATTGCTTTTTCAAATACATTTCCCAGAAAGAAATGTTTACCACGTAAAATGTGTTTCAGTGTTAACAGATCAAATTAGTACCTTCTTTCTATTTTTTTTCAGTTTGAATAAGTAAGATTTCCTGAACGTAACATACATAATAAAAACCATGCATATATACATAATAAAATATACATGAACATACATAATAAAAACCATAAAAAATGAAATGTATGAGAACATATGTTAATTATAAATAAAAGTGACCCAGAGAAATGGAAATGTGTATGTTTGCATTGCAGTTGTATTCATACAACCTAAATGAGATAATTAAGAAATCAATTTTAAATAATGATGACTTAATCACATTGTGTGGATATTGTGAGAGTTTCTTTGGTTTAAATTGTTTAGATTATTAATTAAATTAAATGTATAGAAAACAAAGTAAAAAATAGTAATTAGTCCATATACTTAGAAATACTCAATGGAATAAGAGTTCATCATATTATCATTCACAAATTATTTTTTTCATATAAGAAGAGTTTTTGATCATCATATTTTAAACTATTCCCAAATTCTTAATCCAGGGTATATATACCAGAACAGAGATTTTTTTTTTTTTATGATACTCATGAAACAGATGACACTTGAAATTTTACCAGTTGGTACCACGTGGACACCAACCAACGAGACAGTGGTACAGGATGTGGCTGGTATAAAGAATGGTGCAGAATGGACAGGGTTGAAAATCCGGTAGAACCATATTAGCGCATGCTAATTGCACATCAGCCCTGTTAATGTATTTTAAAAAAAATAGGTCCAGTAATATATGTATTCGTATTTTGTCTAGACTCTCATTCTCAAAAATATTAGGAATGTAATAAAGTTCATTAATTTCTGTTGATACATGTTTCATAGAGTCAGAAGAAAAAAGTTAAATGTCAAAAGTAGTGGTTTATTGTATGTAGGAATGTAGTAAAATTTCAGAGCTTAACCAACACATTCTTTCTTATCTAATTATCATTATTCTGTTTTAATTGGAAGTTACACAAATGTCAGACATTAAATCTAAGACAAATGTCAAATGGAATCCCATACCTGTACAGTAATATCCCAGGCATCTACATGTATTTTTGCTGATCATTTGCAATTAGTAGCATTTCTCTGTCCATATAATTGTTCTACTGATCTTTCCCAGGTGATTTTTCAGTACCCTCAATGCACTGGCTTGGAGATAAAATGCTATTGGCTTTTTATCTTGCAACTGTTACATTAAAGTTTAGCCTGACTGAGCTCATTAAAAATCGCTGCTGCACACTTGGGCTGTGTTTACCCATGTGAGTCAAGTAGAGCACAGGGCAGCCACTCATAATTCAGGCCCAAGACACTCTTTTGCCTGAAATATTTAAATAGTTGAGACTAAGTGTTTTCTCTGCTTGAATTACAAGGATTACTTCTGTTCTCCTCTTCAGTTTAAGTGAAGCAGTCTGAGCCCATTTGATCATGTTGAATGATCTATCCAAGCGGGAATCATTTCCTAGGACTGTCATGAAAGAAGGAAATCAGGTAATTCTTTTCTCAGTTCTTAGCACATCACTGTACTGAATCCTTGACCATCAGTCAGATAAGGAAAAGGCGTCTTACTTGCGTTCAATACTTCGCCCTATTAGGATGACAGAGGGGAGCCTGGAATTTAACCTAAGGCCTCCTGACCCCAGAGCCCATGCTCCCATGAAGACCTTACATTGCTTTTAGGACCAATGCTAAGGAAGCAAGAAAGTTGAGATGGCTTAAGATCACAAGATTCCATGGCTCCACTGGTCTATGATAGCAGCAAAGGCATGTTTTCCAGTTATAGTGTGATCTAAGCACAGAACCCAGAACAGAGCTTTTACCACCATCTTCAGGAACAGAATCGACCTGAAAATGTCATAATCATTTACTTGTAATTAGTGCAATGTGTCACAGCAGTATAATGAAGTGCCCAACAGAGACAGATGTCTAGAACAAGATGCAAGCGCTTTCAATAAATAGTACCTATATTAAATTATTAGACAAAATCAATGATATAAAAAAGTCTTTGAAACATAACTGCATTACCTTCTATTTGCATTCTACATGGACTGCCTAGCCAACAGCCATATTCACGCATGCCTCTCTCACTGTGGCTTATACTTACCAACACCTCTCAAATAGGTGCTTTGGGGTTATAACTATTTTGGCACCAGCAAAGTGTAATAGCAATGTGTATATTTAAGTGGTAAAATATTAAACCAGTTTTTTTCTTCCCTTTTCTCAAGACTTTTATACTTGCTGGAGATTGGGTGATTTATCACCTCATTATCAAGTGTGTGTATGTACTTTTGTGTACGTATATTATTCTCCTAGTATAGATTTTAATAATGATAGTTGACCTCAGTAAAGCCCCTGTTAAATGCCAGGCACTGAGTCTAAACACCTAGGATATAATAACCATGTATTCCCCCATACAACTCTATGAGGTATTAATATCCACATTTTGCAGCCAAAGAAATGAAGCTAGAGGATAAGTAACATGCCCAAGGTCCCTCACTTAGGAAATGGCAGAACCAGGCCTGGAACTCAGATAATCTGGCTGCATGTATATCAATTAAGAGTTTTACATGGTCTTATTAAAATGTAATTAGAGAAACTTACATTTATCCTTTGAACTTAGTCTTCATTGTCCACTTCTTATGGAGTTTTAGTTTCCAAATGAGCTTTAGGGAAAAGGAAAAGACAAGAGTTAGTTTTGTCTAATTTCAGTTCAAGTGATTCTTTTTAACTTCTGAAAAATATGAGAGAATCCAAGTTATATCATTTATTAAAATGAAATGACTTTTAATAAACATTTGACTATAATGGTATTAATATTTATGTATGTTTAAGGAATATATTTAAAGAAGTTCACATATTGCATCTAAATTCAGTTCATTAGATGATGCAAAAAAAAATTGAAAAAAATTTGTAAATCGCAGTCTTAGACTGTTATCCATGCATGACAGACCACCTACACCCTGGCCCCAGACCTTCCATGAAGGTATTTCTGGCAGCAGAAAGATAGTTTCAGTCAGTCACTTAGTAAATCTGTGGTAAGGTTAAAAATAATTTCTAGCACCTAATGATGGTTTTCAAATTTTCAGATATCCATAGATTAGTTACCAAAAAAAAGTTGTTCTTTTTTTTTTGTTTTATATATATATATATATATATATATATATATATATTTTTTTTTTTTTTAATTTTTTTTCCCCTAAAGTGTGGACTCCAGCAACCCTAACTCCCTAAGCCATTAATTTGGAAATGCTGTGGTTGTAATTACCTGTTTCATATCTGAATGTGGCCTCTATTTCCAAAAACTTAGGGAAGTCATAGAGCAATTCAGTAATGTGGCAGGATACAAAATCAATGTACAGAAATCAGTTGCTTTCTTATACATTAACAATGAAAATATAGAAAGGGAAATTAGAAAATCAATTCCATTTACTATAGCACTAAGAACCATAAGATACCTGGGAATAAGACAAACTAGAGGGAAAGGATCTGTACTCAAGGAACTACAAAACACTTATGAAAGAAATTGGAGAAGACACAAAAAGATGGAAGAGCATTCCATGCTGATGAACTGGAAGAATAAACATTGTGAAAATGTCTATATTGCCCAGAGCAATCCATACTTTCAATGTCATCCTGATCAAAATTCTACCAACATTTTTCAAAGAGCTGGAACAAACAATCCTAAAATTTGTATAGAAACAGGAGAGACCCCACATTGCTAAGGAAATGTTGAAAAAGAAAACCAAAACTGGCTACATCACGTTGCCTAATTTCAAGCTTTACTACAAAGCTGTGATCACCAAGACAGCATGGTACTGGCACTAAAACAGACACACAGATCGGTGGAACAGAGTAGAGAGCCCAGATATGGACTCTCAACTCTATGGTCAAATAATCTTTGACAAAGCAGGAAAAAATACACAGTGGAACAAAGACAATGTCTTCAGTAAATGGTGCTGGGAAAATTGGACAGGTATGTGTAGAAGAATGAAGCTCGCTATTCTCTTACACTATACACAAAGATAAACTTGAAATGGATCAAAGACCTCAATGTGAGGCAGGAATCTATCAAAATCCTTGAGGAGAACGTAGGCAGTAACCTCTTCGACAGCAACTTCTTTAAGGATATGTCTCCAAAGACAAAGGAAACAAAAGTGAAAATGAACTTTTGGGACTTCATTAAGATCACAAGTTTCTGCATGACAAAGGAAACAGTCAGCAAAACAAAGAGGCAAGATGGGAGATGATATTTGCAAATGACACTACAGCCAAAGGGCTGATATTCAAGATCTATAAAGAATTCCTCAAACTCAACACACATGAAATAGATAATCACTTCAAACAATGGGCAGAAGACATGAACAGACACTTCTCCAAAGAAGACGTACAAATGGCTAACAGACACATGAAAAAGTGTCCATCATTATTAGCCATCAGGGAGATTGAAATCAAAACCACATTAAGATACCACCTTACACCAGTTAGAATGACCAAAATTAACAGGAGAGTAAACAACGTGTGTTGGAGAGGATGTGGAGAAAGGGGAACCCTCTTAGACTGTTGGCGGGAATACAAATTGGTGCAGCCACTTTGCCTCCATCAGAAAGGATGAATATCCAACTTTTGTAACAACATGGATGGGATTGGAAGAGATTACACAGAGTGAAATAAATCAAGCAGAGAGAATCAAGTATCATATGGTTTCACTTACTTGTGGAGCATAAGGAATAACATGGAGGACTGGGATATGGAGCAGAGAAGTGAGTTGGGGGAAAATGGACGGAAAGACAAACCATGAGAGATTGTGGACTCTGAGAAACAAACTGAGGATTTTGGAGGGGAGGGGTGGGGAGTTGGGTTGGTGGTGGGTATTATGGAGGGCACATATTGCATGGAGAACTGGGTGTGGTACATAAACAATGAATGCTGGAACACTGAAAAGAAATAAAATAAAATGAAAAAAGCAAAAAACAACAACAACAACAAAAAAACAAACACTAAACAACTTCAAGGAAGTGCTGTGTGTCCAGTAATTCAGGCAAAGATGGGAGATTGTGGTTTGTGCCTCTGTTCTTCTGTCTTGGGGATTTCTGATGGATCCAACATTATTTCCTGATGAAATGCAGCATCATGTGGGGCCAGCTCTGCAGGCCACTATTATAATTAACTATAATTGGGATGTGACTCAGGCCTTACTTCTCATTCCTTTATTTTACAAAATAGAAATAATATAGTTAGATAATGGCAAAGGAAAAAAAAAAAGTCTAGGCTTTAATAATACCAGCAAATGAGTAATTACTTGAAGCTATAAGGCTCTTAGCATTTCACTTTTTGAAAAGCTGTAAGTCCAGGTTTCTCATGGGAACTCAGCCATATATTTGTCCCTGGGTAGGATAGCTGTGCAATTAAATTTGATCATATATGAACATTTACAAACGTCTGCTTTGAATTAGGATTTTCTGTTTGCTCATCTTAGATTGCAAATTTCAAGTCTCTTGAAGGCAGATACCATGTTCTTCATAATTGTCCTCTTTTACATGTTACTTATAATTAATGATTAAAATAATTGAATAATGGGTTCTCTAATCATTAACATATTCCTGATCAGTTTTAAAGTGTTTTATTTTCTATAAAGTTCTTTGCTGAGATCTGAATAAATATTGTGCACATCTGGCTTACAAATGAGCTAGCATCAATAGCAACTAAAACCCCCTGAGCCTGACCTTCCCCACAAATGACATCTACTGCAGATGCCCAACTTTGCATATAAATTTAATCTATTACCAGACAGTCCCATTTTCAGTCTTTAGATAATCCAATCTAGTTTAATGTCAAAACTTCAGTCTCTCATCTCCCCGCCCCTCACCCCACCATGGCTTGATGGTGATTTCTATTTTTAGTGGTTTAGCTAGTCAAGAAATTTATTACAGAAGAAGTTTGATAAACACTTTAATGACTGACATGTCATAGGGTGATGATTGATCAATTCAGTTAAAATATATTGAAACATGCTATATATGGCCTAATATTTCATATTTTATTTTCAATATGCTACTACCATTGCTCTTACTTTTCTTGGCTCTTTTGGTTTAATTTTTTCAAAAAATGTATTCTACAGAAGAAGCCTTGTTTACTAGCTCTAACAATTCAGCATATGCCTCTCATATTTCTATAACTGCAATAACACTAGAGTCGTACCTCAAAACTACTACTTATATCTTTAGTTTGTCTCTAAAGAATTTCTGAGAATCAGATATCTGGAGCAGATGGAATATGAAGAACTCTTCAGTGATTGAGTTTGTTTGTAAGCTTCTTTTTCTTCTCTCTCTCTCTCTCTCTTTTTTTTTTTTTTTAAATTTAAGTTAATTTGGGAGGTTACTCTTCCCAGCCATTGAAACTATGATAAGAAGAAATGAGGAAACAACTCACTATGGTCATTATTGTAAACATTTGAGTTGGGTCTCCCTTCTATTTCCATGTTTTGTTCTTCCAAATCTCTTTTCTTGACCTGGTTATGTATTCTTTCAAAAGTCTCCAAATACCACAGTTCTTTCTGAGAGAAAAAGAAAATCCTCATAGGGAAAAAATGAAGGAAAATTAGTTTTTCCACATTTTTTTAGGTCGGTACCCTCATAGTTCCAGGTATCCATTGATATTTTGCAATAAAGGAAGCCCTGCCTTACAAAATGGCCATGAATCACCAGACTCACTTCAGGGTTAAATTCTTTATTCTTCCTCAGCTCAATCTTCAACCCTTACCCAGGCCCCCTCTTCTTACAGCTCAGAGCTCACCCAGATTAAGAAAAACAGTGGAGGGTGCCTGGGTGGCTCAGTTGGTTGAGCAGCTGCCTTTGGCTCAGGTCATGATCCTGGACTTCCAAGATCGAGTCCCGCATTGGGCTCCCAGCAACTTGGGGAGTCTGCTTCTCCCTCTGACCTTCTCCTCTCTCATGTTCTCTCTCACTCATTCTCTATCAAATAAATAAATAAAATCTTTAAAAAAAAAAAAGAAAGAAAGAAAGAAAAGAAAAACAATGGAGAAGGGAATTGCTTTCTTCCTTCTCTCCTGCCTCACCTGATTGAGCATTTTCTTGGTCTAACAAGGGTGATCTTTTGTACTGGGGGTGTTGCTGTAACCTGGAATTGTGATGTTTGGAGTGGCCATTCCCAAATGTTAGTGTTTTTTTCTACAGAAACTTTGATTCATAGTTTTTGTTTCTGTTTGTGCTTTTGTGTTTTTTGTTTGTTTGTTTTTGTTTTTCAGGGATCAGCCCAACTTTTCTTCTTTGGACGGCTTCTCAGTGCCTGCTCAGCTAAGTGACATAGTCCTTTGCTATACATGACTTCATCAGTCTTTTCTCTAACTATATGTATCACACAGACTCCTTACACTGAGGAAAGTCTTGTTGGCTGGATCTTTTCAAGATTCCTCACTTGTGCCTATCTTCCTTGCTTTCTATAGTATCCTAGGAAATTGTACCCTTTTTTTACTTGTTCAGTTGGCTTTCACTACCAACCATCTGTCATCCCTGGTAAATATCACGATCTTCCCTCCCTTTGCTTTTGGCAGTCCTGTGTCAATCGCTGGTTTCTGTGATGACCCAAATCTTGAAGTTCTCCTCCTGTGACTCAAAGTAGGAAGTGGAGGAGTCTCTCTTTTCCTACCACAGAAGAGTATGGAGATTCATGCAGCTTTCTGTTGATCCTCTTCACTCTCAATTCTCTTTTTCCTGATAAATCTGGCCTTCTTTTCATAAGGCGAAAGGGCATAAAGCACTGTGGTGACAGATTAGTTTGGGCTCTTTCTTAACATCATAGGGCAATAGGCATTCTTTGTTTGGTTGGTTGGTTTTTCTTTTTTTTTTCCTTTTTGAAAATGCAGGCATTTGAAATTGTCTTCAGTTTTGAGACCTGAGCTAAAATGTCAAATCAAGAAAAAGACCTGTTTGGCATCCTGTCATACAAGCAATAAAAAGAACTCCAAAGAAGTGTAAAAATGTTAATGTTAGTAAGTGTGTTCTAGATCAGCACTGCATTTGTGGTTCCAGATATGAATCGGCAAATCATAGTCAAATCCTCATTCAAGTGTATAAAGAATTGGGTAAGTATTTTTTAAAAAAAGATACAAAGTATGATTGGAAAATGAGAGACAACAAATATTTGATCCATGTTAATTATCTTGATCAAACCTGTAACACCCATGGGTTTACATTCACTTTATCCAGTCACACAAAGATGAAAACGTTAGTCTAAGATCACTAAATAAGTTGCCAAAATCTAAAGAAATTTCTTTGGTAAGTAATCTAAAATCTAAATCAAAAACCTTCCTTTGTAACTTTATTCTATTCTAATATAGGTAGAATTCTGATCAGAATGAGCCTTGCCTAACAATTCCATGCAACCTGATCATAATATTAATATGTTACTTGTGGGAGCTGTAGTTAATTGTATGAAACATAATCGTCTTTAATAATAAGGCACCGATGATGGAGTAGCACAGTGTTTTCTGTGTGACTGAGATTGATGGCTAGTGTGCCTCATGATGTGAGCTAACTAGGAAGGTTAGGCCACAAAGAGAGAACAGGGACTTTAGTTTTGGGTGACATAATATCAAAAGTATTCCAAAATAGTGACTTAGGATTTTGAGAATTTAAAGGCAAAGTATTTTTTTGAGAAATAAACACAACAACTTAGATATTTATATGTTGAAGAATACTTTTGTCATTATTGCATATGGATATAATGTGCATATCACTATAGGTTTATATAATGTTGGTTCAGTTTTATTATGGGGAAATTATATATATATATGTATATATAAATTATACATATATAACTTTTAATTATGGAAAATTTAAGCATATACACACTAAACAGAAGAGTATAACAAACCGTTATTACTCATGACCCTGCTATAATAAATTATCAATATTCTGACAATTTTGTTTCCTCTATACCCCCTCCTATTCACTTGATTGCTTTTTAGGTAAAATGTATATACTTTGAAATCCTATGTACCTAAAAATGATACATCGATATAACCCATGCCCTGAATTATGAATGTTTTTATGAAGGTATTTTTGGTATAAATAGTAGTTAATAAGCTTTAGACTAGCTTACAATTCCATTTCAGCTTCTGCAGATAAATCAAGAAACTTATTTGACGTCTGGACAATAAATTTAATAAAACTTATTGTTTGCAGGCAATTTTGAATGTTGACTGAGACTGTCAGAAGTAACAAATAATCTTCTTTATATAGCTCAGTGCTGAGTAGGCTTAAACAGCCTCTGCCTCTAGAATGCAATGTAATTATAAGACATGATTACAACTGATTATAATCAATCAGCATAGTCTTAAGTGTAATTTATATTGCCGCAGCTGTGGTAAGATTAAATCATCACATAAGATACAATTTCTACTAGATATGTGAAATTATTGGAACAAAACCAAATACAGTAAACTCATAATACCATAAATGCATAGTAAATGTTGCCAATTGCATAATACTTAAGGACTCTATTTATCATAAAATAGGTTTCCCCCCTACAGAGCTTAGTTTTGATATGAAAGACAAAGCTGTTGTTTCACCAAGTTCAGCAGATGTGACTTTTGACTATTGGTTCTGCTTGTGCTGATGTTTTATGTGTGATATCTAATGTGACCGCTATTATATTTGAAAAGAATACTCTGCCAAACTTATGTAGTTCTTTCTTACCCCAGCTAAAGAGGAGACAGCAGAAGGGTTCTAACTTTCATTTTCAATTTCTATAATGAGACCATTTTAATCTTGGCCTTAAAGTTGAAACTCTGATTCACCAAATGTGTAGGGCTGGCGATTAGAACTGATTTATTAGGTATAGTTTTTGCTTTCAACACACTGCAGGGGAAACTTTTAAAAAACAAAGAAAATAAAGTTAGTGGAAACATAAATACAGAGAACAAATTGATGGTTGCCAGACAGGAGGGGGTGTGGGATGGGCAAAAGGGGTGAAGAGCAGTGGAGGGCACAGGCTTTGGATTCTGGGATGGATAAGTCATGAGAAGAAACGGTAAAGCATTGGGAATGTTGTCAATGGTATGTTAATAGCGCTGTAAGGAGACGGATGGCGGCTACACTTGTGGTAAACACAGCACAACATACAGACTTGTAATAGCACTATGTTTTGTACACCTGAAACTAATGGAACATTGTGTGTCAACTATACTTCAATTTAAAAACCAGAATATTTATTAAACACTTTAAACCTACAACAATTAAAAAAAAATGAAAGTAGCTTCTAGAGTACTACAGAGAGCAGGGTAAAACAGGGGCCCATGTTGTCACTTAAGTTTGACATTTACTTATAAATTGATTTCTCTGAGGCTCAATCACCTCATGGAGGAAAGAGGGGAAATACTTGTCATTTTCCTAGTTTATGGCTGCTGTGAGGGTCACTGATATAATTAATCAAAAAGTTCTTTGAAATCAACTAAAAAGTAGTAATGTCATTCTTAAATAATCTATTGTTTTGTTATAACTTTTCATTTTGTTCCTTGAGCCAAATGCTGTAAAAATAACAATATATTAAAATCTCAAAAATTTTTCTCTTTGTAATTTCTCTTCTGAGAGTAATGTAATTAACATTACCCTGTCCACTTTTTAATCACTCTGTGGAAAGGCTTTTATGTATATAGTAATTTAATCAAATAACCTGAAAGTGTGAAGAGTAAGTCTGGCAGCCCATAGATGCAGCTGCTTGGCTAGAATACAAGTTTGCTACCAAATAAAAAATACATTTTAATGACTTAGAATCTGAAAAAAAAAAAAATTCAGGTTTCAGAGTTAAAATTCTTCAATATTTCGTGTAGACTCACAAAGCATTACTAAATTCAAAATACATACTTAGCCATTTTTTTCTTTTAAAAATTTGTCATGGAAAAATTAACTTTGCGTTTCAAAAGATGTAAGAAGCTCTGTATAGAATATTTATGGCAGTCAGATCTCCCTTCAGCATTAATAGTTTCTAATGCATATTTAAGATGCTTATGTTTTTTAATGTTTTAAAAGGAACTCTTTTTTTTTTTTTTTCCTAGAGTAATAAAGCATCAACCTTCTCTGAACATAAAAACTTAGCCTTTAAAAAGAATAGCGATATTGATTTGGGGTACTGATTACATTTTAAAAAGCAGAAAAATAAGTTTCACTATGCTGCCACACAGGGATTCTTATTTAAAATCAAACTCATAAACTATTGATATACCCCCAGGTAAACACTAAGTTTATATGGAATGAAGAAGATTGGTAAGAGCAAAGCACAGATAGTAAATACAGAATCTACAGAGGCCATCTGTCAGGAGATATTAAAAAATTACCTGCATTTTTATAAATATTTGATCTGTGCCTATTTCTTAGAACTATTATGCTTTCAAATAAAGAATACAAAATAATTCCACTCAAAGTCTAGATTATTTTGTAAAAGTAGAAGTACTTTTTAAAAAAAATATTTTTCATAAGTTTCTTGGCAAATCTTTTCCTTTGAAATGTGAGAGTGTATACATGCTGGTCCCTGCTCTTTCTTACTGGGGATGGTATCTTAGAGAAGCCCACAGTGTGAAGGAGTAAGCAGGAGGTGAAGGCAAGAGTAGCAGCGTCTGCCCTCAGCGGCAGTGGGACCATGTTTTCTCTAGGTAGATCTCCTTATGTCACCAGCAAGTCTGGTGAGAAAAGAGGCGAAAGTGCAGCTGCAAACACAGATGGAAATAGGTGTTTCGATTCAAAGTCAGTGCGTGGGTTCTCCTCTCCCCCAACACTGTCAGACCCTCATCCCCACTAAAGCCCTGACTGTCTCAAAGAAGGTTATGTGGGACAGGGTAGAACCTGAAAGAGTAAGCACTTTCTCAATAGGTTGAGTCATCCAAAAAGACAAGTTAAACTACAAGGAAAAAGCAAGACACCATATAGTTGTTAAATTTCTGTTCCCCAACACCTGGGCAACACAAGAGGAAGTTGAGATTAGTTATAGAAAATAATGGAGTGGTATTTTTATACTTTCTTGACCGTCCATTTTATTCTTTCCTGAAATACTGTTATGTTTTGCTAACATGATTATTTTTCCACTTCCAAAACAATAACTCTACATTATGACCTCTTTTCTCTGATTTCCTTACTCCATTCTTGCCCTACCTACTTCTCTGATTCTTTCTCTAGCAGTTTTCACCCTCCCATCCTATTCGGCCTTCTGTCACCTGACTCGTTGATTTTACTATTATTTAGTGTTGTCAGATTTAGCCAAAAAAATACCAGAGGCTAGTTAAATTTGCATTTTATATAAAATAAGAAATAACCTTTAGTGTAAGTATGTTCTGTTCTAAATATTGCATAGGGCATATTTATCATACAATTTTTTCATTGTTCATCTGCAGTTCATAGTTAACTGGGTGCCTCGTACTTCATCTGAACTATTGATACTATTTCCTGTTTATGCAATTTGAAGTTTTTTCTTCCTTGAGTTATCCAAGCAAGTAAACATTCTCCTTTCTGGAATACACATTGTTTTACTTTCTTTTAAAATTATCCTAATAAGAAAATAAAAAAGGTCTTTAAATATGCCAGCCTCTGGATTCAAACACACAAGTTGGGAATTTCTTCAATGCCTGTGAAATTAAGATTCACACTTTGATTTCCTATACAAAAGCTGGGTCAGTAGGCCTCCCTGTGGCTATTTTGCAAACATAATACTAACTCAACTCCAATTAAGATAAAGAGAATTCTTTTGATATAAATTCAGGCTAGGTTTTAAAAGACTCAAAATCCATGATATGCTTCAATACTCTTACTTGAGGTGAACATTAAAGTCTTTCTGTCTCATGGCAACCCCCATGCCCATTCCATTTCACTTCTGGCTAATTATCATACTTGACATCAAACCCCAAGCTAAGTTAATGATACAGTGTTTTGGTCATCTATTCCTGCACAGTAAACTACCCTAAATTTTAGCGGTTTAAAAACCGAGGATTTTATTTGCATAAAATACTACAATCTAAATTTTAGATTCTATAATCTAGAAGGGCTAGATTTACCTGAATGGCTGTTTTGCTGACCAGCTTGTTGGCGGTTTAGTGAAGGAACGTATTCAGGTAGTGGGTTGGTTAGAGACTGGGCTTAGTTAGGACCCTGGAAGAGTTGGGCTTCTATCTTTCACTCCACGTGGTTATGGGCCTCCCCCGCTTTGTAGGACCCCATACATGCCTGCTGCATGTGTTCTCCCCAGTAGAACAGCTAGCCTTCATGATTTATCAGGATTCTTAAGCAAGTAGAGGTGGAAGCTAAGGCAGGAACTTTCACTTAGCTCAGTGTCTCTTACACCACTTTTTGTTGGTTAAAGCAAATCACAGCCTCAGACCAAATCAAAGGGAGTTCATAGAGGTGTGGTTTATTTGGGATTGCCAGTGCAACAGACAACTGCTTATAGCTAAGTGTTGGCCAGGAGATGGTGTATTAAATATACATATGTTAATTTAATCAATTTTCATTATTTCAATTAATAAAATAGCTTATATTATTTTTCATTTATTTATTTCTTAGATATCTAAGGATGAGGGAAAGATGGAGAACCTTCAGTATCTAGCACACAGAAGTTACTTTAATGTGGGTTGAACTCTAGATTCTCACTGAATTTTTTGGAGACTAGTTTGTTTATTTTTTTATTGTGGTATAAATGACATACATATAATCACCCAAAGTTATACAAATTCATGAAATTTTACATTTGTGTACTATTGTGTAAACACTATCCATTAATAGCATTGCAGAGGCTTTTCTTTGCCCTTCCCTTTCAACTTCCCCTAAGAATAGCCACTATTATGATTTTTGTCATCATAGATTAATGATTAACATGTTTTTGCCTATGATATAGTTTATTTTGATAAATGTTCATGAGTACTTAAAAAGAACATGCATTTAGACAGGCCGATCAGCTAAAGTCAGTGAGTTGTGTTTATCAATATCCTTATTTATCAATATCCTTATTAATTATTTTTTTCTTTTTATCAATTTATCAATTTTATCAATTTATCAACATCCTTATTAATTATTTAATCTTTTTATCAATTTATCAATATCCTTATTAATTATTTTTTTCTTTTCATTCTATATGATATTTAGAGAAGTGCAGTAAAATGTCTAATAATGTTTGTGTGTCCATCTGTCCCCATCAACTTTTACTTTATAAATGTTCAAGCTATGTTATTAGGTAAATACATGTGGTTTTGAGGGGCTTTAGCTGCTTCTTCTCTGAACACTTTATTCACACTTCCAGGTGAGAACTACAACATAAGGTAAAGTGATCTAGAGAAAACAATTGTGTGTTGGCACAATAAACACAGTGATCACCTGGAGTATAGTCTCTAAAATTCCAAAACTAAATAAATTGTATTTCATGTTTTAAATTTGGGATGATGTTTATTGTACACCTGTGGCTAAACTTATACACTGATCAAAGATGTTCTGTACCATCTTTCCCAAATGAGTACATAGTAGCCATTTCCAGCTTATTTAAAGGCCATTTTAAACATCCCTTAGGAGCGCGCCTGGGTGGCACAGTGGGTTAAAGTCTCTGCCTTCCGCTAAGATCATTATCCCAGGGTGCTGGGATCAAGCCCCGCATCGGGCTCTCTGCTCCGTGGGGAGCCTGCTTCCTCCTGTCTCTCTGCCTGCTTCGCTGCCTACTTGTGATTTCTGTCTGTCAAATAAATAAATAAAATCTTTTTAAAAAAAAGTAAATAAACATCCCTCAGGTTCCCCACAAGAACAGATGACTCAAGTCCTCTACAGCACTCAGTTCAACTGGAATATATGCTCTTTTCAAGTAGAAAAGTTGTGTCCAATAGTGTGGTTTGGCTGTTGACTTTTCTGTAAATATTCTGACAATAATGCTAATAAATCACCCCACCTGATTATCCTCTTTTTTTTTTTCTAAAGATTTATTTATTTTAGAAGGGGGAGGGGCAGAGGGTAAGGGGAAGACAGAATCCCAAGCAGACTTCTTGCTGAGCAGGAAGCCAAAGGTGCATCTCAATCTCACAACCCTGAGATAGTGACCTGAGTAGATATCAAGGCTAAGAGGCTTAACCAACTGAGTCACCCAGGAGTGCCAATTACTCTCTTTAAAAGAATAACACACACCCTATTGGAAGGACTTGAGCTTTCTTCTTCCATTCATCTTAGCAAACGTTTTTGGATGCTAATCCTTTTAGACATAAAACAACTACTGCTTTCAATTAAAAATTGTGATTGACATTTTATGATTCTTCTTCCCCATCTTCATTTCTGTTCTTCCAAGATTTTCCTGTAAAGTATTTCACCAGAGATTTGAATGAGACTATTTGTGAGATGTCAGATAATTTTCTAAGAAGCTCTTAATTTTCTAAGAGCTTATGATCTCCAAGATTAAGGAGATGCTTGGGTACATTTTGACAGAACCACTCATAAAATAATTTTGTCAATTCTTATTTGCTTAATTTTGGAAGGTAGAGAGATATGGATGTAGATATCGATACTTGTATACACATGCTTACCGTGTGTAATGTTAATGCAATATCATCAAACAATTTATTTATGTGGATTCATATAATATATGTGTGTGTATATGTATGTGTGTGTGTGTGTGTATATATAGATATAGATATAGATATATAAATATAATCTCCATAAAGTCACATAGGATATCTTTTCTTAGAAGTACTTGGTAAAATTACAGAATATGATACAGAGTTAATTACAAAGAACATATTTTGCTCATGTGTCTTGATAATTACAATTTGCTCTTTTTGAGAGAATTAAAAATATGATGAACACACAGCAAATCTTAAACGCTAAATTCTATACATATATTTTAAATAAATATATATTTCATGATTTAAAGTATAGTAATTTAGTGATTATTTTGATACATTTTATTTATAAATTTTATTCAAGAAAGAAATAGGAGTTAGGCTGTGTGAAGTCAGATCATAGATCTGCCATTGTTCACCTAAACATTGAAGTAGACAACTCATCTGAGAACTCACGATTATCACTTATATTCCACTGCCATAAGTATCTGGAAAATGGAAGGACTAGGTCTATCTGATATTTTTGGTAATCATAATAATAAATATTTATCAGGGCAACAACTGAGAAGTAAAATGCTAATTGAGATATAAAGAAGTGAAAATGTATTTGACAAGGAGAATATGTTGTTTTTTTAATTTTTTTTTTTTTTGCAAAATTTTAAAGGAGAAAAGTTCTAAAGAACAAAACATTAAAGAAAAAAAATGAAGGTGTTTTAAAGTGTAAATTCCACATATTTAAACGCAGTTTAGTTTCCAAGTTGTTGAACAAGAAAAACAAATTGGTCCTCTAGTGAGAGAATCATAGATTAAAATGTACTTACATGGATGCTCAGCATGACCGTTGCAATCACGAATTGGGTTAATTAACTGGTTCTAAGCAACTTCTTAAAGGTTAAGTGTAAGGAAAAGGTAACTAGTAATTTAAAATTCACTTGCTCATTTATTCCTTTCTAGTTCTGTGAAATGAAATGATATATAGATGGAAAAAAAAACTGGCTACTGAGAAAGGAAAAGGAATTCTTTCTTCTCTCTCCTCCCTGACTGACTACAAATATCTAGCTTCTGCCTGGCATTGGGAAAAAGATATTTCTTTTTTTTTAATTTTTTATTTTTTATAAACATATTTTTATCCCCAGGGGTACAGGTCTGTGAATCACCAGGTTTACACACTTCACAGCACTCACCAAAGCACATACCCTCCCCAATGTCCATAATCCCACCCCCTTCTCCCAAACCCCCTCCCCCCAGCAACCCTCAGTTTGTTTTGTGAGATTAAGAGTCACTTATGGTCTGTCTCCCTCCCAATTCCATCTTGTTTCATTGATTCTTCTTCTACCCACTTAAGCCCCCATGTTGCATCACCACTTCCTCATATCAGGGAGATCATATGATAGTTGTCTTTCTCTGCTTATTTCTCTAATCATGATATGCTCTAGTTCCATCCATGTTGTCGCAAATGGCAAGATTTCATTTCTTTTGATGGCTGCATAGTATTCCATTGTGTATATATACCACATCTTCTTGATCCATTCATCTGTTGATGGGAATCTAGGTTCTTTCCATAGTTTGGCTACTGTGGACATTGCTGCTATAAACATTCGGGTGC
Organism: Mustela nivalis; assembly: GCF_964662115.1. Classification (NCBI taxonomy): domain Eukaryota; kingdom Metazoa; phylum Chordata; class Mammalia; order Carnivora; family Mustelidae; genus Mustela; species Mustela nivalis. The sequence goes on from NC_139029.1 coordinate 64,820,893, forward strand.
ACATGCCCCTTTGGATCACTACGTTTGTATCTTTAGGGTAAATACCCAGTAGTGCAATTGCTGGGTCATAGGGCAGTTCTATTTTCAACATTTTGAGGAACCTCCATGCTGTTTTCCAGAGTGGGGAGATATTTCTTAAGGAAGTGTAAGTATTATTGAGAAGTTAGTTGATCCTGACAGTGCAGTGACAACACTGGCATCGTGCACTGAAGGATAACAGGGAGCCCTCTCTCCATGTACTCTGGCGGCCCTACTGTTCAAGTTCTGCCTAGGTCCAGAATCCAGTTTTCTGTGAGGACTGAGGAATATTTCTGACTGCTCTAAGGAGAAAAAAATGAATTCAATATAGGTACGTTAAGTCTCTTTGACTAACAGCCTGTTCTCATGTGTACATGTATTTATGTATTTGGTTAAAAAGGTAGATTTTTATATACAAAAAACCGTGCATGCATGATACTATTATTTCAAGAATAACTTATTGGACATCTCTTAATCTGCTAGAAGGATTCTAAGCAGCAGTCTAAAAGGAAGAAGACATGACTTCTTGGAGAACCTGGGTGTCTCAGTTGGTTAAGCCCCTGCCTTTGGCTCAGGTCCCGGGATCGAGTCCTGCACCAGGCTCCCAGCTCTACCGGGAGTCTGCTTCTCCTTCTGACCTTCTCCCCTCTCATGCTCTCTCTCACTCTCTCTCTCAAATAAATAAAATCTTAAAAAAAAATAATTAGCAGATAAAAATAAATAAATAAAAATAAGTAAAATAAAAAAATAAAATCTTCAAAAAAAAGACATTCAGCTTTTTATAATGTAGTCTCTAATGTTTATATCCCTATGTGCACGATCTCTCTCACTTCAACATCTTCTCTTCTAAACAGGTGTGTATGTCCATCCAAATAGTAATTTCCTTTTGCAGAAATGTATATTATCAATTAACATATGTTATTGATAATCATTGTTAAGCAGAATCTGTGTGCTTGACACTGTGCTGGGCTCGTTCCCATAAAAGAAAATCTCATTCATTCATCAAAATGATCTCCATGTTTTATGTAGGGAAAGTGACTAATTGAACGTGATCCAACTATAACGTCACTGCATTGAAAGTTTACCAGTCTCTGTAGCAGTAGTTCTAGGTTCTTTCACTAGATTGTAGCTGGGTAGTGGATTATGGCTGACTACGGTATTCTAGGGTACTTTACTAATGCTGTGTTCCTGAGTAATTACCTAATTACCTTACTGGAATTTGAAGCCCAATCTGACTCAACTACTTTCTTGCTAGATGAGTTTGGGCAAACCACATAAATTTCTGTGCCTCAGATTCCTCTGTTATAATTAGGGATAGTATTTACCTCCAAACAGTCTCTGATAATTAATTTCTTTCACATATGTACAGTTTTTTTTTGTTTTGGTTTTTAAAGATTTTATTTATTTATTTGACATATGGGGATCACAAGTAGGCAGAGAAGCAGGCAGAGAGAGAGGAGGAAGCAGGCTCCCCACTGAGCAGAGAGCCGGATGCGGGGTTCGATCCCAGGACCCTGAGATCATGACCTGAGCCAAAGGCAGAGGCTTTAACCCACTGAGCCACCCAGGTGCCCCCACATATGTACAGTTAATATAGCAAGAAGTTCTTACTGATAGGTAAGAACTAACCATTATTAGCACTAAATAAACACATTTGACAGGGTCATGATACTATTGTGAAAAAAATTTCACAGGGTCCTTGCAATGATTAAACAACGCTAACTACAAATAATGCTTGGACCAGTACCTGACAATAAATATCAGCTATTATTATGGTAATGGAATGTGATTAACAGCATAGCCTTAATTACATGATACATTTCAAGCACACAAACCAAATCTATCATGGTGTTTGTTTTAGACCTATTTCAGAGCTTTGTATTTATTCTGCCCACACTCTGAGATGGAGAAATAGAAACTTAGTTGCCATTTTGTTTGTTTTGTCTTATTTTGGTTTCTTGAGGTCAAAACTGATAAAACTAGCCCTGTTAAAAGGAATGAGTCCAATAAAATTCTAATTTGTAACCAAAGAGAGCTTGCATGGGCCATACAATATACACAAGGAGAAGGGGGAACTTCAAGAGGCAGGCGTCTTCATCAGCAAATAGGGCATGCTGAAGGTGATGGGTTCTAAGGAACGCATAGATTCAACACCCTCTTGCCTTCAGAGCTACATTTGATCAGGCCATTTTCCTTCAACAAACAACAGCTACATTTCAAGGCTTTCCCACAGGAGATGCAGTGGGAATGGTTGTGTGGTAGGGCTGAGGGAGCAGGAGGTGAATTGTTTTGGACTGTTTGCACAGGAAACACAGCCCTTGTGTCACAGAGCCCGAGTAGGGCCGCTAGAGATGGAGGCCAAAGCCCCACAGGACCTCTGTTGGCGCAGATAGCGTAAAACTAACTCAGCAGGTCTTGGTTTACATTTTATTGTACAGGTTCATGCTTCTGAATACTAAGCAAAACTATACACTTTTATTTTATAAAAATCTTTCAATATTTATTTGTTACTAAAATGGAAAGAGAAATGGCAAGAAAGTGTAAAAAGAAGCGACTTTCAGCTCCTATTCTAGGAAGGATTTGTTGGGTGATCTTGTTAAGTCATTTCATCCCCTTCTGCTCAGTTTCTCACTGTGAAGTGACACGAATGCACAGACCAATTGCTGAGGCTCATTCTACTCAGCTCCTACATGCATCTGTATGTAATTCATACCACTCACCGTATTATGTAAATGATTTTATATTTAACAAAGAAGCTAATTAAATAGGATAGATTTTCTTATGAATTCTAAATGAAGAAACAATATGTTAACAATATGCATTATTATATTGGTTATGAAAGAATTGATAATCCCTCCAAAGTGGTCTTCCATCTACACTGTATAATATACAGTGGTCTTAAATGATACTTTTTCTGTAGACCATAATTTGATAGATATTTTTCTATTGACCATGCTAAATCTTCATTTTCTTTTTACTGGAACTATGTTGCTATCTGCCATCTCCACCACAGCACACCAGAAACTGTTTATTTACAAGAATATAGCTTTAGATCTCTGGACCATATGATTGACTAAAATAAGGCTGTGGCTGAAGAGATAGTGCATATCCTAAGGAGATAACCTTCCATAGAACTTAACCAGGGAGTGAAACATGTTATTTTTCAATTGCTCATTTGCTTTATGGAACCTGAAAAGCATGTAGTGTCTGGAAAACAACAATGGTAAGATAATATCCTATTTAATTATAATCAAAGAAGGAGAACTTCCTCCTTCACTGTTATGTTCTTACAATTTACATGAGTGTGGCAGAAATATTTAACTTGTCAGTCAAGATGCTTGACAAAATAATCACATTAATGAGTCTTAGGGAGTAATGAAAAGATGTGCCTGGCATACTTGTTTGTAAGATTTGCCAGATTCATTAAAAGTCAAAGTTATATTATATCAGCAATAATCTACATGTAGTCGCAAACACAAGAGCTTGGCTATTTCTAGCTGTAATTACCAATAATAAACTTGCCTAAAATAAAGCTAAATAAGCTAAGTAATACAAGAAAAACAAAACAAAACAAAACAACAAAACCCCAAACAACAACAAAAATCACTTAGAAATATTTTTAGGAAACACTGAAGGAAAAGTTCATGTCTAAAAATCTCCTTGAAAATGGATAAAATTCAGGATACCTGAGTGGTTAAGTCGGTTGAGTGTCGACTCTTGGTTTTGACTCAGGTCATGATCTCACTGAATGAGAAATCAAGCCACATGTCAGTGGTGAGTATGCTTGAGTTTCTCTCCCTCTGCCCCTCTCCACACTCTCTTTCTCAAATAAATGAATAAATCTTTAAAAATTGGACAAATTTTTCTCTCTATCAGGACAATATATACATATACAAACACACATAGATAATTCATATACATATAACAATATTCAGGAATATATATATCTTTGCAAAATAATATTCCTTGGGCATAATAATAAAAATGATTTTTTTAATGAAAGAATAACTTATGGGCTTTATTCTCTATTAGCAGAAAGTCATTTTAGATCATATTCTGTGCTGGCTATTTAGTGAATATATTTCTTTATCATGACTCTAACTATGCTTTGTCAGCCACATGCGAAATGTGAACCTCGAAATCATTCCTTCACAGTTCCCGTATAGCTAATTCTGTTCTTATATAATGCTTATGAAAACCCTTCCCTATATTATGGCCAGCTGAATGAAAGGCTCATTGATTGGGCACAAACTATGGGCCAGGCACTGTAACTATATTAGTAAACAAGAGACACATTCATGAGTGTGACACTTGGAGCTCAGAGATGAGTAAATTAACTGTTCATGAAGAATCAGAACCAGTAATTTCTACTTACCTTTGATAATTCCAACCAAACATCATTTCTTTAAGGAAGCCATATAGGAAACAAGAGAGTGGGACATTAATTAAGCTGTTAATTGACGATGTTAATCTTTTTTTTTTTAAGTTTTCAGCCATATGTATGATTATTTTAGAACTCTTTACTATTGATCTCATCACTTGGGTTACTAATGTTCTGAATTAGCTGCTTTGTTTTTAAATTATAGGTCATACCTGCTTGCTTATTCATATGAGTAATCTTGATTTTATGTAAAATACTTTGCATGATACAATTTACTGGGTCTTGATTCTTTTGTGTTCTCTTAAAGGACATTAAATTGTGTCCTGGTAGACAATTAAATTACTGGGAGAGAGTCTTAATTCTTTCAGGCTTGATTTTATTCTTTGCTAAGGTAGGTCAATCTTGTTTTTGTAATTTTCCCAAGGCATGGCCTTTACACCAGAAGGTAATTCTTGTTCTAAAGTCTGGCCTCTCTGGGAATCTCAACTGAATGTGCGAGGTGCTAAGCAAGGTTTCCTTATTCTGGCTGACAAGGAATGTCCCTCACACCCATGTAATCTCCAGCTGGTCTCAGCCTCAGCCAGTCTCAGGAAATATGTATGTCTCTCAGATCTTGCCCTGGGCATATATAGCCTATCTTAGGCCAACAACTCATAGGGAGCCCCGACACAGACTTCTGGGCCTTGCCCATCTATGTAGCGCCCTGCCCTTCGGGGGTCTACACACATCATGACACCTCCGAAGTCTATGATTCTCTCCTCTCAGCTCAGCAAAGTTCCATGTTTGCTTTAGCTTCCAACACTGTCCACGGTTAGAAGACTGGCCTTATTGAAGAACCAGGGAAAACTGGGGCTTGCTTCCCTTCCCTCAAAGATTGCAGTGCCATTATCTGATAGTAGTTACCTCATACATTTTGATTAGTTTGATAATTATTTAGGCTGGCAAAGAAAGTACAGTGCTAGTCATTCATCATGGCTTTACTTATTTTATTTCAAATTCATTAGTTTAACAAAACAAACAAGCAATTGGAAAAAAGAGCAAGAGAGACAAACCAAGAAACAGACCCTCAACTATAGAGAACAAACTGACCATTACCAGAGGGGAGATGAGTAGAGGGATGGGTAAAGAAGGTGATGGGGATAAAAAAGTACACATCATAATGAAAAAAATAAATAAAATAAAATAATAAAAAATTTAGAAGTTTGAAAAAATAGGAGAAAAAATTATATCTAAAAATATATTTATATCTTAAATATATAAATATAATTATATTCCTATAGTTATATTTAAAATATATCTTTAAAGTAATATAATAAATAAATAATTATAAATAATAATAAATAATAAATATATACACATATTTAAAAATAGGAGGAAGCCACTGAAATTAATCTCTACACATACACACATATATACTGTATATAACTTCATCTTATTCATGCATATGATAACATTTGATATAAAAATATTGGATTATATAATTTGATTTCATAAATTTAATCACAGTATATGTGTGGAATACATGCATATGTACTAGAATTAGTATATACAGTATATAGGCATGATTACTGTGCAATTCTAGTATTACCTATAAATGCCTTGTCATTTGGGCACTTAGAGCAAAATGAGACAGGAAGAGTTTCTCCTTCCTGATACTATATTGTTGTCTTCTTTTCTAATCTGATTCATTTTCAAGGATCAAATTCTATATTCCATGTCCATATCTGTTACATATTGACTCGGTTCAGATTGAACACTTATTAGCTGTTGTAAATTCATGTCTCTGTTTCTGTGACTATCTAAATTTCAATCTGTCAAATACAGCCATTATTAATTACATTTTTACAATTCTGGAGTATTGTTTTCTGTTTGTTCTGTCACATGATCTCACAAGTGCTAAAGGTGTATCCCTCTCCTAATTCATTATTTACAGTAGCAGAATTTAGTTGATATTCTATGTATCTCTAGATTTAGGAAAGAAGTGAGTTAAATTGTCTCACTACCTAGAAAAACATCCCTAGTCCCTTACCTCCAGTACCCAGAATGCACTTTATTTCAACAGCTGTTTTCACTTTACACCAGTAAAGTGTCCGCCTTCCCTTTGTCCCATTACCAGCTGCTCCTGCCATGGTTTCCTTATAAACTGACTGCTAGCTGGACTCCCTGAAGTCTATTTTAATCCTCATTATATAAGCAGGGAGGGTGACCTAAGAAGAATGTCTCCAGGCTTAGACAGAGTTAATAGTCTACAAATTATTTTTCAAAAAATGTTGTGGGTCAGTCATGGTTTTAGGTGCTGGAGATAACAGCAGTGAGTCAGGTTTCGGATTGTAAGGGGTTTGCATTCCTGGTGAGGTGAAGACATTATTGAAGATAATATCTGAGAGATCTAAGTCAGGTGTAGGTAAGTTCTATAAAAGGTTACACAACACAGTCAATAATCTGATTACTATCAGGAGGAAGGAGAGGTGTCTGAGACGTGATCAGCTCTGGTTCTCTGATGAGCTCTTTACCTTAGGGAGGTAGCTGTCACAAGAGATCTCTGGTGGTGGGAGTCAGATCCCCCATGACTCAGGTTGGCTTCACCTCACATCACCTAGAGCATCTTTAACCTTTTGAACCCTCAGTTTCTTCCCCTGTATTGAGTTCCTTTGCTCCGCAGCACACCCTCCTTCCCCAGGTCTCTTGTCTTGATTTTGTCATGTTCATGTTTATATCTCACAAGTTTTTTTTTAATATTCCCTATTGGCTTTTAGGAGAGTTTTTCAAATGCTTCCCCAATTTAGTAATGTGTTTCTCTGTTGAATCTAGTCTGAAATGGGTCTCACTGAGCCAGACAAAATCATGGTGTTGGCAGGGATGTTCTGTCAGGGTAAAAGTTTTTCCTTGTCTTTTCCGGCTTCCAGAGACTGCCCTGGCATCCTCGTAGCCAGTGACATTGGGAGGGGTCTATCTCCCTAGGACATCTCTTTCATTCTCCCTCTTCTGCCCCCGACCCCCTTTTACCTTTAGGGATCTTTCTGATCACAATGGGCCACTTAGATAATCCAGAATAACTTTACTATTTTAAGGTCAGCTGATTAATTACATCTGCAACTGGAAGTCCTTTTTGTCATAAAACCTAACATATTCACAGATTCTGGAGATTGGAAGATAGACTTCTTTAGAGAGGGGAGCATTATTCTGCCCACCTCAGCATTTTTCTATGTATCCTATCTGTTTTTAGTTCTAAATATATGAGTGGGGGTGAATTTAACTTGCTTTTCATTTACATTATTTTGTATCTTGCTTTACATTGATAGAATATGTTAGGCCATTATCAACCAAGATATGGTTTCTTTGGGGTTTATTTTATTACCCTGTTCTGTCTTGTTCAGATGAGGTGACACCACAAAGGATTTATTTGTTATATAAATATTGAATTTTTAGGAGACAGCAAGTGTCATTCTATGCACTACAAAGGAGGTCTGAACTTCATGTCAGATTTCTTGTCCATAATTGTAAATAAACCAGATTTGTTAATAAACAATTTGAGTTATTGTTCTAGAAAAGGTTTATACATAGGGCATCATACTTCCACAGAACATTGTTAATTATAAGAATCTTTTAGGGTAGAAATTAATCATTTTCACGTATAAATTCTTCACCCTTATCAGTGGTCTGCAATATAATGAGCACTAGGTCAATAGTCACTGAATAAGTAAACGAACTGGTTAATTTCCTACCAAGCCCTAAAGAATACAGTGGGATGAGAAAAAGAAACATATTTTCAAGTGTGTTTACAATCGACAGTTGTCAGAATAGCCTGATAGAGTGTGAAATGTATCAAGATTCATAATATGTATTTGTCATTATTGACTTAATTGGTGATCTATATTACAAACTATCAATACCACTTAATGTATATTATTTTATTCTGTGGTGTCAATTGCTTTTGTGAATTATTAAATTTTTTGATATAATTCTATGGTTATTTTGGCATCATGTAAACATATACTTTTTTTTTTTTTTTTTTTTTTTTTTGGCTGTGCAAGTTTTCTTTGTTTGCCTGGAAAGGAATGCACAGGACCCCTTCGGAGGAAGAAATGGGAACAGCTGTCCTATACAGTGCTGGTGCCAACTTGGGTCTTTTTAGTCCAGTGATACTCTGGGCCACTCATGCACCAAACTGGAAGACTTTATTGATCTTCCTTGGTGTAACAATTTTTAAAAAAAAATGCATTACACATATCTTCTCCATTTTATTTTTTCATGGTAAGCTTCATGAAAACCAACTGAAAATTTACAAGGAGGTAAGGATTACTGTCAGAAAAATGTATTTTATTCTCTATTCCAGACTACTAAAGCTATTTCTCCACAGCAGTTTTCCCTTCTGAAGCTGAACAGCAGCAAGGTGAGTAATTATTAGAAGCACAGCAAGTTCCTGGCTGCAGCCCGTGTGGTGAAGAGCTTATTCTAAGACATTCAATTGCATGTAGAGAGGAAAAGAATTTCCAAAGCAAGCAAATGTCTTTGAAGAGTTTATGCCCCTAAAATGATCTCAAAGCAACAAATTTAGCTGCTTATAATTTTCTTTGGAAAATACAATAGGGCCTGCTCCAGGTATATGATATTATGGCAGCCATTTTTTTTTTTTTTTTCAAAGGGATGGCTAGCTACATAAAGACCCAAGTTCCAGGTAGAAATAAAACATTTTTCTAGTTTTGCACAGAACATTAAACCTAATGTTAATAATCAGAACTTCATTTATGAATTATAGTTAAGGGAAAAATTCATTTAAAAAAAAAAGCATACATCATTTGCACAGAACTTTTCTGTACCTTTTTTGAAATGCACTTATGGATTCATTAAGTTCTCTCATTTTCTTTCTTTCCTGGGCCCAAGTGGCCAGCTCTCAGGTATGTATGATGGAAAGGCAAACTTAAAAGAAGAGGGTTATGAAGAAAATGATTTGTTTCAGTGCATTGCATTGTATAAGAAGACCAGAAAATTAGGGTTGCATAAGGACCAAACCTTCTTTGTTCTCAAGCATTTAGATTATAGAACTATTTATCATAAGTACCAATAAAAAGCGGGACTTTAAAGGGCACAGTGCTTTCTAAATGTAACTACTTTTGGTCAGGGTGATTTATTTACTTTTTCATATTTATCATTTATATGCCTTAATCACAGGGTGCTTATACTTTTTCCAGGTCATGAGTTTTAATTGGCACTTATATCTTAGCATTAACACCTAATTTTATACTGTTTATTTTTGCATCACACATGACCTTCAGGACACAGATGAATGTTTTTTGAATCTACTGATTTTCTGAATAAGATGTACATTTTTCTGTATACATAACTCAAGGAAATAGTTTGATTGAAGAATATTATTACCAAGACTAAGAACAGATACAAAGACAAATATGACAGTACATTTCCCTTATGCCATTAGTCTTTATTTCATAATTTCATTTTCTAATCTATTGCCTCTCTCCCTTCTCTAGGGAGTAGAGCTAAAAAATCCAAAAAAGTGATTTGTTTGCACTATAGTGTTGAACTTTGGAAACAAAACTTTAGGGAATAGACTGGCAGTACACTGATGATGAGTAATTCACTGGAATATAGAATATCATATGGAGAGTTAGAATAATACAAGTGACAGCATTAACTTTCAACTCAAACTATGTTCTAAAATTATTCAGACCAGAACAAGAAAAGTGAAAAATAATATTTTGGAAGCCCTATTCAATATAATTGATGCAGAGTGTGTATGTGTGTGAGTGTATGTGTGCATGTCTGTTCTGATTGTATAGTTCTATCAATACTAAAAATGCTGCTGGGATTCACTTAACTACTGGATGTCAGTGTTGCTCCACTATTAAAAAAAAAAGAAAAAAGAAAAAAGCTTGATTCCAAAATTCCTTACAAAAAGAATATATTAGAATTTTGCATTAATAAATAAAAAGATTAAAGATTCTTTTTTTTTTAAAGATTTAATTAATTTATTTAGTTGACAGATCACAAGTAGGCAGAGAGGCAGGTAGAGAGAGAGAGGAGGAAGCAGGCTCCCCGCTGAGCAGAGAGCCTGATGCGGGACTTGATCCCAGGACCCTGCGATCATGACCTGAGCCGAAGGCCGAGGCTTTAACCCACTGAGCAACCCAGGTGCCCTTAAAGATTCATTAAAAGAGTTTTTATTCAGTTTATTTATTTTATTTAGCTTTCTTTTTTTTTTCATTAATAAAATTAGTTTAGTTCAATCCATTGGAGGCTTAAAGAATTAAGATTTAAAAATACTTTATCTGTAGATATTTTAATTCACATATTAGACTGAAATCAGATGAGGGGAGATGATAATGCCTTAAAATATTTATCTATCTACCCTTATACTACATTTCATAATACTTTTCTTCCTTTCTTTTTTTTTTTTTTTTGTTGGCTGGGAGCAGATTTGAAACTAGCCAAAAGAAAACAACTGAGATATGTCATGGAAACTACTCAAAAGTAATTTTAATACATACGTGTTTTATGTTTATGTGCAAATATATTGCTTTTAAATGTTACTTTTAAAGCAATATATTTGCACATAAACAGTTAAAAATTTTGTTATACTTTATATATATAGCATACTTTATAGCATACTTTCAATGTTTTTCATTGATGTCTTTAAGAAAAAATTATCATGATACTAACAAAATATATTAAGCACCTAGGAATACATAGGTTTGAACTATGGTCCACAAAACTATTTAATATCTAATTTTTTTCACCCTCCCAGGACAATCCTATCACCTTGGGGTCAGCATCACCTATAATGAAAATTCCTGCTTTACAGTGATCCTTATATTTCTATTGCCTCATGATGGTTATTTTTTTCCCAAGCTTTACATTTTCATGTAGAATAAAAATGACTGATTGATTAATACAATTACTGTTGTTATTTCGTTTTCAAAGGCTAATCTGGTGAAATAATTAAAAAAATAAAATTAGGTATTGATTACTACTTAATGGTTATTTTGCTAACTTCAAGAGGCTATTTTCAAAATGTTTGATTTAGTCACCTCAAATAGCTCATAAAATATAAACATACATACATGCAAATAGAAAAATGTTACTAATCTAAAAAATAAAGTTTTTGCTTTGTGAACTGCTTCCTTCCCTCCCAAGTCCCCCTTTATCCTTAAAAAATTGTGTAACTATATGGTCTAAAAGTCACACGTAATATATTCTTGTCAATGAATGTATTCAGAGTTGATTTTCCCAGTGCTGTAGCCTCCATCTGTGTTCCTATTAGCATTTATGTCCTTTTTTAACACAAGCCATTTCAGGAAAGGGAAATCCATTATATTTTCAAACAAATTACACTTGTAAATGAAATAAAAATCCTCAGGGAGACTTGACTTCAAAGTGTCTAAAGGCCAAAAGTGGTTATTAGATTACTAGTTATATGTATTAAAGAAGACAATGTGCTGAATTTGACTTTATATAATAAATCATTTTATATTATTGTCTTCAGGTAAAAATACAAAAAATTAATAATTCTTAACATTTTTAAATAACTAACCAATAAAAATTTCATTCTTATATCTTATCATTAGAGAATCACTGATGAGGAATTTGAGAAACAAAACAGAGGATCATAAGAGAAGGGAGGGAAAAACGAAACAAGATGAAACCAGAGAGAAACAAACCATAAGAGACTCTTTTTTAAAAAAATTATTTTTGTTTTTATTTATTTTTTTTTAAGATTTTTTTATTTATTTGACAGAGACCACAGGGAGGCAGAGAGGCAGGCAGAGAGAGAGGAGGAAGCAGGGTCCCTGCTGAGCAGAGAGCCCAATGTGGGGCTTGATCCCAAGACCCTGAGATCATGACCTGAGCCTAAGGCAGAGGCTTTAACCCACTGTGCCACCCAGGCGCCCCACCATAAGAGACTCTTAATCTCAGGAAACAAACCGAGGGTTGCTGGAGGGGAGGGGAATAGGAGGGATGGGGTGGCTGGGTGGTGGACATAGGGGAGGGTATGTGCTATGGTAAGTGCTATTAATTGTGTAAGACGGATGAATCACAGACCTGTACCTCTGAAACAAATAATATTTTACATGTAAATAAAAAAATATTGTGGGGATGGGATGCCTGGGTGGCTCAGTTGGTTGGACGACTGCCTTTGGCTCAGGTCATGATCCTGGAGTCCCGGGATCGAGTCCTGCATTGGACTCCCAGCTCCATGGGGAGTCTGCTTCTCTCTCTGACCTTCTCCTCGTTCATGCTCTCTCTCACTGTCTCTCTCTCAAGTAAATAAATAAAATCTTTAAAAAAAAATATTGTGGGGACTTTTTAAGGAACAAGGTATTTTAAAATAAAACAAGTCCTTAATATCACTTACTATATACACCTAATGAGTGATTCAGAATATTTTTCAGTTGATTTAAGAATAACAGCCGACTCCTGTATTTAATCTATTTAGTTACTTTTCATGAGAAATAATAGCATGATTATACAAAAACATATACATTTCTAAAGCTATGTAAAACCGAACAGTTAAATTCTTTATAGTTTTATTTGTTTTAGGAACTAGAATTGAAACAGTTAACTCTTCTTTTTTAAAAATAATTTATTTACTATTTGTCAGAGAGAGTGCATAAGCAGTGGGAACAGCAGGCAGAGGGAGAAGCAGGTGTCCCTCAGAGCAAGGAGCCTGATGCAGAACTCTATCCCAGGACCCTGGGATCATGACCCGAGCTAAAGGCAGATGCTTAACTGACTGAGCCACCGGGGCATCCCGAAACCATTAACTCTTAATTATATGTAATAATCAAGTGGTGAAAACATTAATAATTAACCTGAAGACTTGATTCAAAAACAAAGCAATTTTTAAAAAATCTTCATGGTTTTGCAGCAAATGTGATTTTTTAAATGTGATTTTTTTTTTTTTAATGGAAGTACAGTTGACACATAGCGTTGCATTTGTTTCTGGCATACGAAATAGTTATTTAGATATCTCTACATATTACACTGTGCTCACAAGTATAGCTGCTATCTATCACCATACAACACTATTATAGTACCACTGACGACATTCCCTATGCTCTCTACCTTTCTTCTCTATGACTTACACATTCCATAACCAGAAGTTTGTATCCTATCCACTTCACCCATTTTATCTGTCTTCCTACCCCCTTCCCCTCAACAACCATCAGCTGGTTATCTGTTTATGGGTCTGGGTTTTTTTTTTTTTTTTTGGTCTATTTGATTTATTTTTAAGATTTCAAATATAAGATCCACATGACATCATATACTTTTCTTTCTCTAACTTATTTCACTTAGCATAATATCCTCTAGGTCCATCTATATTTTCACAAATGTCAAGATCACATTTTTAGAGCTGAGCAGTATTTCACTGTGTATATAAGATATATATTATATATATATACAATACTATATATAGCACATCATCTTTATTCATTCATCCATCGATGGATACTTAGTTTCTCAATCTGGCTATTATAAATGATGCTGTAATAAACACAGAGATGCACATAGACCTTTTTGAAATAGTGTTTTCATTTTCTTTGGGTAGTGGACTTACTATATCATGTGATTTTTTCATTTATGATATTTTGAGGAACTTCTATACTGTTTCCACAGTGGCTGCACCAATTTCCATTCCCAAAAATAGTACAGGAGGGCTTCCTTTTCTCCACAACTTTGCTAATACTTGTTATTTCTTGTCTTTGTGATATTAACCATTTTGACAGGTGTAAAGTGATATATTGCACTGTGATTTGGATTTGTGTTTCCCTGATGATTAATGATGTTGAACATCTGTATTTCTTTTGCCTTACGTAGGCACCTCACATGATGGTAGTTCTTACCTGCAGTGTGGTGCAAACCTTCATTCCCACAAGAACTGAGTCATTGATAGTCATGCCTGAATTGCATTGTTGTAGTTTTTTTCACTAATCTTAATCACTACACATGGTAACTGAGGCATTGTGATTTATAAGACATATGTGTTTGGTCATTCAGATGACCGATGTATATTTCTCATACATATTTGGTTTTCGCCCATGGTTCCTGGCTTTTAACTCTCAAAACATTTGGGATTTCCTGAGTGATAAGAGGAATGAGGGCATCTTTTGTTATATTTTGTCCCTTGTCCTTCTTTCTGGAAAATGCTTCAGAGCCACAAAGGTGAATTCATAACAAGCACCTTTACAAGACAACTGGGTCTATGTTAATGATAACCAATTGGAGAGTCTCTAGGTCGGGGAACCAGAGCGCTTCCACAAGCCACTACACTGGGCCCCAAACTCCACGAGGACAAACCTCTTTTGTTCAGAACCACACGCTATGTATCTTTTCATCTGTTTGTTGGTCTGGCTTTAATATCCTTTGTAATAAACCAAAAGTCTATTAAGTAAACAGGTTTTTTTTTTTTTTAAAGCTTTTATTTATTTATTTGACAGAGAGAGATCACAAGTAGGCAGAGAGGCAGGCAGAGAGAGAGAGGAGGAAGCAGGCTCCCTGCTGAGCAGAGAGCCCGATGCGGGACTCGATCCCAGGACCCTGAGATCATGACCTGAGCCGAAGGCAGCGGCTCAACCCACTGAGCCACCCAGGCGCCCCAGTAAACAGGTTTTTTGAGTTCTGTGAGCCACTCCAGCAAGCTAATCAACCCCAAAGCGGGTACTGCGGGAACCTTTCATTTATAACTTAGCAGGTCAGCATTAAAGGTAACTAACTACCTGGACTTGCAACTGACATTTGGAGTGGACAGTGGTTCTGTTGAACTGAGCCTTTTACTTGTGAAATCTAATGCTATTTCTGGGAAGTGTTAGAGTTGAACTGTAGGATACTGAGCTGGTGTCCTGCGAATTGCTTCATGCTGTGGGGGAAACTCTTCCTCCCCCAAACACCTTGGAATTGGATCCAAAACCTATTTAGTGACACTAAGGGATGCCCTAAGTGATCTGTCCTTCAGACATACTTTCTCTCACCTCCATAATCTAATCTAATTTCATTTTTTGCCTGTTGCTTCAGAAGCACCCAGAAGCTCAAAGTAGCCAGGTGACAGTTACTTTGCAACTTAGAGGAATTATTGGTGTGTCTTCTGGTGGAAGCATTGCTCCTTCTGGAACTTAGATCTCTAAACCAGTAGAGGATACAGTGTGGGAACAAGGAACAGAATTTTACTAGTAGGTCTTTAAGGCTAACAGTGAGCGGTGCCTTTCCTATTTTCACCCCTTGATTCCTCTCAATCCTGGCTATCAGAGAAACAGCACCATGTACTGGATGCTGATTTAGAGCATATGTAGCCTTCCCTCCACGTGTCCTCTGTCTTCAGAGTTTATTCTTTGCTTGGAGTGAAATACTAAAACAACAGAAGTAGTCCCCTGTCTTTTTCTACCAAAGATCTCCCTAAAAGTAAAAATAGACTTAAACAAAAAAAATTCCAGGCAATTAAACTCCTGTGAGCTAGCATAAAAACTGCATGGAGCACTGGGTGTGGTGAAAAAATAATGAATACTGTTTTTCTGAAAATAAATAACTTGGAAAAAAATAAAGTATCATGTTGTTTGTGGAAAAAAAAAACTGAAGGTGGATATTCTTAAATAACTGGTATATACTAACTGATAAATCAATAAACATTTCATTGAGAAAAGTAGAGTTCCATAAATTATTTTAGGCGTCTGCTAAATGCTAAGGGTTTGGGATACAGAGATTAACAAGACCCCCTATCCTCACTTCTTTTCTTTCATCCAGAAGAGATTAGTTTTAAAATGTTTCTACATTTAAATAAAAAAATAAAACTCAATTTCCTAAAAACAATGCAAAATTTAAATAACACATAATGGGAGCTGAATTACTTTGATAAGTAAGTAAAATACCACATGTAGAACACTCATGAGACAGCTTACACATAGTAGGTGCTCAGTATGTATAAGTGCCCTGAATCATTAAATATTTGTGTTTTTTAAAGATTTTATTTTTTTATTTTGCGGACAGAGATCACAAATAGGTAGAGAGGCAGGAAGAGAGAGAGAGAGGGAAATAGGCTCCCAGCTGAGCAGAGAGACAATGCAGGGTTGGATCCCAGGACCCTGAGATCATGACCTGAGCTGAGGCAGAGGCTTAACCCACTGAGCCACCGTGGTGTCCCCATTAAATATTTGCTGAGTGCCTTTTATATTTCAGGAATTTTTAAGTGCTGAAGACACCAAGGTAAACATGAAAGTGATGACTTATGACTCATAGATGAAGACCACATCTTAACCGAAGAAAAATTCGCAAATAAGTTGAGTATTAAGAAAAAAAGCAGTAAGAGGAGAGAGAATAAGAAGAAGACAAGAACCTACTGTAGGACACTGTGAGAAGTTATAGTATGAATTCATATAATTCATGCTACCTACAAATAAATGTTTGTTAAACAGGTTTTTTAAAACAAATTTTTATAATAATAATAATAATAAACCTCAGAGTATACAGTAGCAGGGATGCTAAATATAAAGTTAATTATAGTTAGAGTAGTCAAAAGGGTCAAATTTTGCTGAATAAAAATCCAAATAACAAAATCATTAGGGAGGAGGGAAGGAAGGTTAATTAAAAGTTATTATCAAAAATCAATTTACCCAAGCATGAAATGGAAACAGTCCACTAAATATAGATAATGAGAAAAAGTATATAATCTCTAATGGTTGCTAAATAAGATTAGAAGAAAGTCATATTGGAAGTCAGGAAATTTAGATTCTCTTTCTATCTTTCTTACTAAGTGAGGGGGAAAAGAAAGTAATTTTTGAGAGAATCTACCTACAGGTTATTTTGTTCAGTGAAAATAGAGAAACAGTGATTCCCCTCAGACTTTGCCATCCACCTCTGTATGAAATATTTAAGGCAAAGAAAATTAAATAACAGTGTCTTGCCAAATGCAAACTGGGGGCTCCAGGAGGCTGGATTTGACCACCACATTCAGCTTTAAATCAAAGCAAGCTCTGTCTATTGCAATCACTCTACTCTTTAACCTAATCTGTTACTAATTTGAATGAAAGATTAATTTTATGACAAATGCTATCAATTGCCAAAGTGTTTGAAATATTTATGTAACATTATTAAGAGAGGGGCCAAAAAAGGTTTTGATTAAACAGTGTTAAGACAGTTGAAGGAAGCCAAGGAGGTGTCTGTGGGGATACCTACTTCAGTGGGCCTGAAGAAGACACAATGTGAAAAGTGACACTGGGGTTAGTAAGGTGTGTGTTTGTGTGAGGTTGACCTAGTCTAGTATGTGAGAATTTACAGCGTGACTCTGAAGAGTTTTTTTTTTTTCCCATTTTGCATGTTGTCTATTCTTGTGTGATTTAATCTAAATATTTTCATAAGAATGGCAGAATGCTAATAGCTGGTATGCAAGAATATCTGACAGCACTGACTCATAATTATGTTGGCAGCATGATTAAAATGAACTCGTAGCTTATTTGATTTAAATGAGAGTTTTAAAAAAACACAAAATTTTTGTAGATACTTGTTAATGGCTATGACGTTATAACCACCTTCTTGAAGCTCTTTCAGCCTCAGCAGATTTTTTTTAAAGATTCTTCTGTTTCTCTTCTTTCTACTTCATGATCTTTTCATGAACCATACTCTTTCCTAAAACTTATTTATACTCCAATCTTTAAAGTTCAACTGAAATGTCACTTTTTAAAACAAATAACAAACAAACAAAAACACATTATGAAACAACCTTCCAGATTAGGGCTTATTCCCTGATACACACTCACATATTTGATTGCAGTATTATCAAATCATAATTAAAAGTAAAAATCTAGGAGTGCCTGGATGGCTCAATGGGTTAAAGCCTCTGCCTTTGGCTCATGTCATGATCCCAGGGTCCTGAGATTGAGCCCCACATTGGGCTCTCTGCTCAGCAGAGAGCCTGCTTCCCCCTCTCCCTCTGCCTGCCTCTCTGCCTACTTGTTATCTCTCTATGTGTCAAATAAATAAATAAAATCTTTTTAAAACTAAAAATTCACAATGTGTTGCTGCCTTCATCCCAACTAGAAAACAAGCTTCACAAATGTGTAAGTATAGGAACAATGTCTTATTCTCCAATTAACCTCCAGTCCCTTGTATATATTATTATTTATGCAGAAAGAGACAAGAAGAAACAAATTCAAACGACCTGGAGGCCTTTTTCTCATATTTGCCTCTTGAGGATTTGGCATAGGCTCTAGCATATAGGGGCTAATCCACAATTAAGTCATCCACAAATAAATGAACCCCACTTTTCACATATGGAACATACCACAGTTGCATGGCGTAGCTTCTGTGTCCTGGTACTTACTAGACAGAGTAAATGAAGTCCATACACTACAGGAGTTCATAATCAAGCCGAGCAATACATGAAAGTACATGTGGAACAAAACACATGATCAAAATAAAAATAAATGCAAAGAAAATAAATTCTATTTCAGCACTTGTGAGGTTAAAACCTCCCAGTTATTTTGTCTTTGAGCATGATACACTTCTGCAAAGAAGCTATCCAATATCTCTCTAGGTGAGTATGCTGAGGTATAGAAGCGTGCTGTTCTCGAATCTCTTAGCCTGGAGTCAGGTCAGGAATACCAGCTGTGATAAATTGTCAAGTAAGTATGTGCAATTTGACAAGGCAGGCAAGGATTTGCCTATTGGAGTGTTCTAAATCTTTTGTTCTTAGTTTTGTCCCTCCAAATGCTCAAAGGTAGCTAAACAGCATGCAAGATCAAGCATAGGGAGTGTAGCAATTGCCGAGTCTATATTTTTTTCACTTTGTGGGTGCATTATGCACAGCATTGTTTTTCTGATCTTCAGTTTGCATTGCATTGTTTTCCCTCAGATATATGGATGCCATTTTCTCCCCTTGAAGTCATGCTTGCTTACTCTATCACAACCCACCTCAGTAGGTTAATACAGTATATAGGGGAGTAAACAACACTGGCTGGGTCTACACAAAGACCGTGGATCCGTTGAGTCAGCTCCAGGACTACAAGAAGCAATGAATTTTAGATGCAAGGGGAAACACAACAGTATGGGTATGGCTAGAAGGACAGGGTAAGAATAAGATTTGAGGACAGGATCTATCTAGGGACAGGCTTAAAAGTCAGTGGTCCTTAAAAAAATTTTTTTTTTAAATTAAAAAAAGCAATCAGTTTGCAAATAAATTCTAGCAGTCTGAATTCTTCTTACCATTTCTAGAAACTCTGGTTCAATATGTGACTAAAAGGATAAGAATTCATCATAGTCCAGGCTAAAATTCTTCTTGGTGTTATCAGGAAAATAAGTCATAATTATTTCTTTTACTCCAATTTCAGCAGAACATTTGTTAAATTAAAAAGCAAAAACAATGGAACTGTTTTCTGAGTTCACTAGCATCTTCTGTCCTCCAACACTCACAGAATTTGATGAACATGTAGTTCCTATGGGGAAAATCAGAATTCTTACCTCATTAATAAAATTTAGTTTTATTAAAAGCTGTTTATTGCCTTGCTAAATTGCCACCAGCTACTGCCCTTTGGACCCTGAAGTGTCAGTTTTTCTTTTTCACACATGTGCTTTTGATTGTTTTCATTAAAAAAGGTCTTCAGTAGGGTTCAGTCTCTTTGCTTATTGCTTATTTGTTTAGCAACATTAGTCTCACCCTGGTTTTGATGCTTGTAAGGGAGAAGAACTTACAGTACTTTAAGTGTTAGGTCCTGTGTCTCAAAGAGGACTATATTTATAAAGAATAAGGATATGGGAGTTCTTTAAAAAAAATGAAATGTATTTTTACATAATAGGGTTTGAATGAGCAGGGGTTAGGGACAATAATAGATAAGAGAAAGAAATGAGAAGTTGTGCAATAGTCAAAACTTTTGAAAACTGATTAAGCGGTCAATACCTGCTAGCCATTTTTTATACTACTTTATTTTCTACTACTTTATGCCACCTGAGTTAGCTTTCTCAAGGAGTTTTCCAAAGTTTAGACCTTAACTTAATATGGGTGTCCTCTAGCAATACCAACATAGCTAGAGAAGTGACAATTACCAAACTCAATGTGATCAGCACTTTGAGTTCAGAAAATATAAGCCTTAAACTTCACCTTCTATGAGGTTACAATCTATTCTGGCACTGGAATATTTAAAAAAAAAATGGGGGAGAGGAGATCACAAATAATTATTTAAAGACAAACGCGAAAAGGAAATGCAAGTTAAAATCCAATTCATGAACTTACATGTCAGTATTATCTCAGGCTTTATTTCTGCCTCCTTGGCTTCTAATTACAAAGCATTCTTGGTCTAGGTGACAAAACACATAAATACATTGTTTCAAGTACTACCCTTATAGCTTGATAATAACCAAAACTATGCATGTAGCATGGATCTCACTCCTAAACTCTCCACTTGTAAATCTTACTTCTTATGTGTATGTTCCATTTGGATGGATTCTAAATGCATGAAAATCAACATACTCAAAAACAAATTTATCATTCCTTATAAACGTTCTTCTCTTACTGCATTCTTTTTTCGGTAAATAACCACAGAGTCATTCAAACTGGAAATTATTTCATAGTGCCCACTCTGATTCATGCCATTGTTTTCCATTTCATTTCATATCTTAAAATGTATTTTAGTTCATCTCAGTCAATATTTACTGTATGGCTATACTATGTCAGACAAAGCTGAAAGTAAGATGGTAGAATGTATAGTCCAGACGTATGTTTAATAAGAAGTTAAAAAATGTAAGAGTTAAGAAACAGTAAGTAAAAAGCTGTGAGAAAATATGTAGCAAGAGTATTTAGTGTAGTGTTGCCTGGGTGGCTCAGTCGTTTAAGCATCCTACTCCTCTGGATTTTTGTTCAGGTCACCATCTCAGTGTTGTGAGATCAAGCTCCGCATCAGGCTCTGTGCTGGGCATGGAGCCTGCTTAAGGTTCTCATTCTCCCTCTCTCTCTGTCTCCCTTCCCTTCTCTCTCTACTCTCTAAAAAAATGAAGTATAGACTAAGGAGCATATAATCTTTTCTACATACTTATTCTCACTTAATGACACATTTTCTATTTTACTGAAAGGTAGAAATTATTGCTTTTACATCCCCTGCCTTTATCTTGCTACTTTGTATGAAGCACTCTTGCATTTGTAAGCCAGATTATACACTTGTGTATAAAGTTCCATTCCCTGAAATCTACTCAAAGAATCTCTTTGGCAATTCTTCCATCATCACCATTTCTCTATCTATTGGATTATTTCAATCCAGAAATTTCCACCAGCAACCAGCCACAAGAGTGTGATCCAGGATGGTCACAGCCTTGATTTGGAGAGCAGTTCTATACATATTCCTGCCTCTGTACCAGTGTTGTCTCAAGGGGATGTTATCTCTCCTGTTGGATTCTGGATAGGTTCCTGGGAAACCCAGAAATGAAGGAAAATTAATCAACAGAAGCCTTGGTAGACTGGACAGTTAGTTAACCTTCTCAATGTTGCTTAAGTGTGGTTTACCAGAATCACAAGGGTATGCATGTCAGAAGTGTGAGATCTTCAGAATTCCTAAAGGATCAATTAATAGCACATGGGAATTTGGGGAATTAAATGGCTTTAGCACCAACTAAGCAAAATAAATGCAGGGGGCGGAGTAGGAGAACTTTGCTGTGCCAATCATTAACAATTTGTTTATTAGATGATCTGGGAGTGAAGTGGGAAGAACTAGATTAATCCGTTCATAAGAAAGTACTTGAGTGTTCAAGGTAGCTGCTACAGGATCTGAATATTTCAATCATCTTATCAGTACATAATGAATATGCATCAGTACTTTCTATTCCTTTTGTTCTGTAAATTTACTTATTTTTACATCTTTTGTTTTCTACCACCCACACTACAATATGGTTTCCATAAGATTTTGTAAAATGCTGTATCCCCAATACTTCAAAAGATGTCTGCTACATAGTAAGATCTTAATACAAATTTATTGAAGGAATGAAATGGTGACTGCTTCCTTGAGAAATGCCATTTAAGACTTGAAAAAAAGAGTGTTAGCTGGGAAAACGAACAAGGGATAAGTAACTTTTGCTAGAAATGAGGATATTAAATGCAAGGCTTCTAAAGTAGAAAAACATGGGATTGAAAGAAGTCTGTTAAGTCTGAAGTTTAAATAACATGGGTGAGAAGGGGGTTAACATATCATGGAGAGCATTAAAAGCCGTATAAAATACATCAGACTTTATAATATGGATAAGTAGATGCCATTAAAAGACTGTGATCAGGAAATGGCATGATCAGCTCTCTGCTTAAAATGATCTTTCTGTGTGAAATGGTGTGAGGAAAGAACTAGAGTGGTGCAAAAATGAGTGGAGGAAGAGAAAATCCCCTTGACAATTTCTTGGCTAGGGTAGTAACAATGACAGTGGAGAGAACTGAAGAGTTTTGACAATTTTTCAGAAATAAAAAAGAAACATAACTAATGATTGGGTATGGATGTGGTTGAGGAGTGAGGAACTAAATATTGGACCAACTTCACGGGAGGCACACCATTTATGATGAAGAGGACGCTGAATATGGGACGTGCATGAGGGAGAAATCTGACTATGTTAAGGACATTTTGAACTGATTTGGGACAGTAAAGTCAAGTATACAACTAGATATTCAGATATCATGGTTGAGAGAAAACTGGGCTGGAAGCTTATATTTGAGAGTCACCAGCACATAGAAGATAAGATTCTAAGGATGATTAAAATTTCCCAAGGATAGTAAAAAGAATGAGAAGGTAAGGAAGCATAAGCAGAGTCTAAAGAAGAAGAATGTCAAAAGATGGACAGACACAAGTGCATAGGTGAATATAACTTACAAAATACCAAAGAAGTTCAGTCAAGATGGAGGCTATTAATAAATGGAGTTGCCACAAATAGTCATATGGAGAAAGAAAAGAAATTGGAACTACAGATCATACCAAACACTAGGGTAAATCCTAAATGTATAAAAGAGAAAGAGAGAGAGAGAGAAAGAAATCATAGAAGTACAGATAACGTTGTTATCTGAATTGAATCCATGCTGCAAAACATGGGGAATGGAAAATTTTCAGATAGAGGGAGCCTATATTCCATTATATTATGTGGAAATAATAATAACACAATCGGCCTATCCAAAACCCTCAGCTAATTTCCCTAAATGTCAATAAACACTCTAAAAAGGTAATAAAACAGTCCTCCTAGGACATTTGGCATAACATAAAGCATTTGAAACATCAATTACCTAATAGTTTAACAAGAAGTGAACTTATTAATTGGTATTTTTGTGTTCTGTGTATAGTGATTTTCTATGGTATTCTATACAAATTATGTTTTATTTTTATATTGCAGCGAACATAAGTTGTCATGTAAATAAACCTCATGAAATATTTTGTTGCAAACATATAAAAAAATCCAAATAACATTAGGAAAATAAATACAAAGACATTAATTTTTTTTTTAAATATGGTGTTTACACTTGAAGAAGGAAGGGCTCAGGTGTGATTTCATGGCAAAGACAGAATCTCCAGGCACTGTTGTAGCAATGGTGGATAAAGGTTAGTGAGAGTTAGAACCTATAAACATTCCCGGCATTAGGTGAGATCCTACAGGCACACAGCTGAGAAATGACAGCAGAGCATTCCAGGTTCTCTAATTCTCAGGAGTTACTTTAATATTTTTGCTGTGGCACATATGTAAATTCATCATAGCGGATTTTCATCTCAGAGACTTTGGGGTGAAAAATAAAAACTGCCAAATTTCAGTACATTAAAAATAAAGAAAATTAATGCATGACAAAAATAATACCATAAGGAAAATAAAAATGAAAATAACCAACTGAGAAAAGACATTTGTCACTTATGTCACCAAATGTTAATTTCCTCGATAGAAAATACCCTTCTAGTAATTGTTTAGAACAAGACAAAAAAACTCAATAGGAAAATGGTAAAAGATATTAAGGGTTCGTAAGAAAAGATAGGTATGTATCATGCAAACATGCACAAAGGCACACACACACATATCTTTCCAACAAATGAAAAAATGTTCCACCTTTCTCATATAAAACAAATGCAGATTAAAACTATACATTCTTGACATAGAGATAACATTCTTGACATAGCAAATTATTGGCAAAAGTCCAAATACTTGCTAGCAGAGCTTGAGGATACACTTCCAGACATTGTTGTTGTTGCTGTAAAACTATGTGGAAGAGCATTGTCACTATCTCAAAATTTAAAAAAAAAAATTATACAAATTCCTTAACACAGCAATGCCCATTTGAGGAATCTAACCGGATGTATATACACTAAAAATATGAAATGATGTATGTGCAAAGTAATTTAATGTGGCATTCTTTACACTCTCAAAGCATTAGAAGTGACCCACATATCCAGCAGAAAGACTGATTTATGAAGTCAGATCTACACAATGGGCTACCATGCAATCTTCAAAAATAATGTACCAATATGAAGAGAATCCAGGATATATTGAGAAGTTAGGAAAGCAAAGTACAGAATAATATGTATCATATACTAACTTTTCAGGAGAATAAACAATGCATATTTTTGTCTAAATTAGCGAAACATTCACATACACATTTATAAGGATCATAAATAATCTGATGAAAATTAGGGAAGGGGAAGAAATATGGTGGAAGGACAGCAATGAAAACAAGGTTTTCTATGAATATCTTTGTACAGTTTTACTTTAAGTCATGTATATACACTGATTATGTTTTAAAAGGGTCCACATGTGATCTTTTAAAAATATTATTTATTTATTTCTTTATCTGACAGAGATCACAAGTAGGCAGAGAAGCAGTCAGAGAGAGAGAGAGAGGGAAGCAGGCTCCCCTCTAAACAGAGAGCCCAATGCAGGGCTCGATCCCAGGACCCCGAAACCATGACCTGAGCCAAAGGCAGAGGCTTAACCCAGTGAGCCACCCAGGCGCCTCCACTGATTATTTTTAATCCCATATATGAAAAACAAAAGAAACAAGTGAAAACAGCATGGAGGTTCCTCAAAATGTTGAAAACAGAACTGCCCTATGACCCAGCAATTGCACTATTGGGTATTTACCCTAAAGATACAAACGTAGTGATCCAAAGGGGCACGTGCACCCGAATGTTTGTAGCAGCAATGTCCACAATAGCCAAACTATGGAAAGAACCTAGATGTCCATCAACAGATGAATGGATCAAGAAGATGTGGTATATATACACAATGGAATACTATGCAGCCATCAAAAGAAATGAAATCTTGCCATTTGCGACAACATGGATGGAACTAGAGCGTATCATGCTTAGCGAAATAAGCAGAGAAAGACAACTATCATATGATCTCCCTGATATGAGGAAGTGGTGATGCAACATGGGGGCTTAAGTGGGTAGGAGAAGAATCAATGAAACAAGATGGGATTGGGAGGGAGACAAACCATAAGTGACTCTTAATCTCACAAAACAAACTGAGGGTTGCTGGGGGGAGGGGGTTTGGCAGAAGGGGGTGGGATTATGGACATTGGGGAGGGTATGTGCTTTGGTGAGTGCTGTGAAGTGTGTAAACCTGGTGATTCACAGACCTGTACCCTGGGGATAAAAATATATGTTTATAAAAAATAAAAAATTATATAAAAAAAAAAACAAATAAAGAAACAAGTGAAAATTATTCTATACCAAACAGTATGTAGTGAAGGGGTTCAGAATAAATCTTCTCAAAATGTGCCACTTTGGTATATTGACTATGTTGAGCTAAATACAATCAAAACCCAGCAGACTCAAGAAAAACTTTTACCTCTTCCTTAAGCTACCCAAAATAATTCTGATGGTGGGGACGGGTGCTGGCTCAGAAAGAAAGTTATTATGGAGATAGGTAAGCTATTAAGTTAAACTATTAAGAGATCTTTTTGTTTTGTTTCATTTTTTTTTTCATTTTGTTTTTTAATTTGAATGACCTATCTGTATGGAAGAACAAATATCTAATTACCAAACAGCTGCTTTTTCTATTGTCCTGTGAATCACCCTCCTTCCCTTTGAAGACCCAGGCCCCTGTCCTATTGCTTAGTTGAAGGTAACATATAAGCCTTAGTAGCTAGGTTTGTCCTTGGATATCCTATTTATAGGGAGCCCCATACACATGTGATTATTTTTTTCTCTTCTTGTTAATCTGTTTTTATGTTAATTTGTTTATTAGAACAGCCAAATAATCTAGAAGGATAGGAGGAAAATTTTTTCCTTTCCCCAAAAACAGACACAGAAAAGACTTAACTTCAAGGTATGTTAGAGTACAACATAGTGAATGACTTTATTAGTGGAATACCTTCTAAGTAAATTGAACAACTAAATAAATTCCAAACTTTTACAAAATAAAACAAATAAAAATAAATAAAATTATAAATAAAAGACATAAAATAAAGCATGTTAAAATTCAGTTGAAAATATAAATTCATGATTTAATAAATATAAATATTCTTGCTACTTTAGTAAAAATTGCCTGACAGTTTTATCACTTCCTATAGAAATAGACATCCTGACAGAGTGTGTTCTTTAATCCTATTCCCCGTTGAAAAAAACTAGAATATCTTGTAGAAATGGCTAACTTTATTTTGGGTGAAGGAAAGGTACATGGTAACCCTAGGTATATCTTTTTATATCAGAAAACCAGGAAGGCTTTCATTTTTCAAAGCAGTCATGTCAAAAATATGAGGGAATCTGGGCGCCTGGGTTGCTCAGTGGGTTAAGCTGCTGCCTTCGGCTCGGGTCATGATCTCAGAGTCCTGGGATCGAGTCCCGCATGGGGCTCTCTGCTCAGCAGGGAGCCTGCTTCCTCCTCTCTCTCTCTCTGCCTGCCTCTCCAACTACTTGTGATTTCTCTCTGTCAAATAAATAAATAAAATTTTTAAAAAAAAATATGGGGGAATCACCTGAAATGGGTTCCTACACTCAAGTTGTGACAATAGGAAAGAAAAAACAATAATAAAGGTTGAGTATTGAAAGACATCAAATCCACAATAATTCATGAGTTCACAATAAATTCTGTTTCCTTTGTTACCATTACCAAAGAGGCTGGAAACATTAAACACTCAGTTTTTCAGCCTGCCTATAGTTAGAGGCTTAAGGTAACACCCATGAATTATATAAGTGAATGGATTTCTTGGGGTGGCTTAGGAAGTCATGCTTTCCAACTGATTTCCACTCTCTTTATTTGTACTGCTTTGAAAAAGAAGATGCCCAGAGATTCAGTAGCTCTTATTACCGGGAAAGCCAAGAAAATACCAGATATTCTTTCTGATCCTGACATTATTGACTCAAGAAACCCACGCTAACATCCACCCACATCTAGATTCTTATTATAGAAGAGAAACAGATTGTTACTATCATTAAGTTTGATTTTTCTGTTGCTTACAGCTAAAACATTCATTGTTCTCTTACATTCAATGCAGTATCTTAATCATGTATAATATTTTTGTCTCTAGACTTTAACTTGTTGACTATGAATCACTGAGTGAACTCTTAGTAATGCTTACTGAATGTATAAATGAGTGAATACTGAATTTTTATATTTGCTCTACATAATTTCAAATGTTTTTTAGGGTAAATTACATTGTATTATTTTATCCTGAAGAATTCTGAATTTTTTTTTCTCTTTGATTACCATGATAGGGTAATACTGATTAAAATAAAATTTGGTTAGGGGCACCTGCTGGCTCAGTTGGTAACCCTTGATAATTGGATCATGAGTTTAAGTCCCATGTTAGGGGTAGAATCTACTGAAAAAAAACAAAAAACAAAAAACAAAAAACTAGCTTGGTTCAACTTTCCTAACTGGATTGATTTGTTGTTTGCTTCTTTATATTTTGCCAAGCAAATAAACTCCTATTTTTCTGATAATTTCCATTCACTTTCCTATTGGATGACTTTCAGACCTAGGGAAAATTGCTTATTTTTGAAAAAAGGGAATAAGATGCTGGGAATAATTTAATTATGACACAAAGAAGTGAAATTCATGCTAATACTACATAAGATCTGAAAAAATTAGCATGGCATAACACTTTTTTATCTAAAAGAAAAAAAAGGGTATCAAGTATCCAACAACATTAAAAAAAAAAAAGATTACACATGCTGTATGTCATCCAAAGCATAATAATGGTGCCAAAAATAACTATTAAAACTGCATTGGATCTCATACTTACTAAATTCAGAAATGAGAACAACAGATCAACTATATGCACACATACTAGAACACTGCATGAGCGTGTGTACATATTAAGTAACACAAAAACACTGTAGCATATTTTAATCATCCTATATATGTCATTTTCTGCCCCTATATTTCTCAATGTTATGGGAGTTTATCTTTTTTTGTTATTATTGTTACTAAGATCTAAAATATTAAAGCTAGCTTCATTATTGACTCAATAAGTACTTTCTGGAGGAAATAATAAAAATAAACCACTAAGGATATACTATGGGTGTTTTTCACATGGTAATTCATTTGTTCTCAAAATGTAGCATTAACTATTGAAAATGATGTAAGGTTTTCAAATTGTTTTATTTATTCAACTCTTCTGGCAAAGAATATTGTCTTCATCTGAGATTACTAAAACTCTGTCAACTCCTCATCTGAGATTACCAAACAAAAATTTTGTTTCGAAACAATGCTCGGAAAATTCTCAACAAAAATAACACAACCTTTTTTAACTCAATATGATCTATATAAAGAAAACTATGTCATTCAGTCTTCAGATGATCTCTACATATTTGCTTATTTTTGAGAAACATGATGTTTTTTTTTAAGAGAAAGTCAGTTTACTCTACAATAAACAAAATTTTCTGACATCTTGAGTAAAAACAGATTTTTCAGTTAATTGACAATGTAGGAACCACAGGCATCTTAATTTGAAAATATCTTTAAATGTGTTTGGTCCAATTCTCATTTAAAAGGAAGAAAGGAAGTTACGACGATTTGAATTTAAGTGATTTTGATACTGTCTTTATCTTATGTAAAGCCTCTCACTTAGTGGTTTTTTAGATACTTTAGCAAACAGAATTCCTAATACTGGAGACAAGGTCCTGCTTTAATGCTGGCTATATAAATACGATCATGAATAAGATAGGGACTCCATAAATCTTTACCAAAATATGTCTCCTTACTTTACCATAATTTCAAGCTATTAAAATATCATTAAGTAAAAACTTAGCTTCTACTTTATATAATTTCTGAAAATGTCAATTTCATAACAAAAGAAAGGTCCTTTGGTTATTTAACCTGTCATAAGCATCATGTTTTATTAATTTTGAAAGCAAACAAAAATGGTCTTGAAAACTATATCAGAATCCATTGCATCATTCTTTTATTAATTTACTAACAAATATTTGTGAAATGCCACTGTGAACAAGGGGCTTTCCCACACAAACAAAATACCCAAAGTCCTTGTACTTGTGGAACTTACACTGTTTGGGAACAGACATGCAAATATATCTATAACATATCTGGTATTGGCAAGAATTAGAAGAATGACGAATCAGGGTAGTGTTCTAGAGAATGATGGGGGAGGAGGCACTGCTGTATTTGAGGGGGATTTAGGGTGGACCTCTCCGTTTGGATGACATTGAAGCAGACACTGTGCAGATAGTTAGGGAATGATTTTCAGACCTAGGGAAGAGCACGTTAAAGGTTCTGAGACAAGAATATTCTTAGTATGTTGGAAGATCTTCAAGAAATCACAGTGCTTGAGCAGAAATGAACTGGGGAGAGTGGTAGGAGGTAAGACAAAAGCTGTAGCTTGGAATCCCATCACCCAGTGCCTTTGAGAACATGGTACGAAGATCAGATTTTTCATTTCTGTTTTGATAAATCAAAGATTACCTATTTTGAGACAATGACGTTATAAAACCACAAAACACAAACACTTTCAAATAGTTTTGCCTGGAGCAGATGAAATTATAAAACAGAAATAAGGGGAGAATTCTAAAGTCAGTTACTTTCACTTCCTTCTTTCTCCTTCTCTTTCCACTTCTCTTTCCTCCACCCCTCCCCCTCTTCTCCTTCTTCTCCTGCTCCTTCTTCAACCCATTACGTATCTGAAGACTAACTGTATGCTAAACTCTGACCTAGGCAATTTTAGTACAGTAATGTTAGTTAATGAAGAAAATTGTATCCCAGAACACAATTTATTGTCTATGTATCCATTAATTCAATACATTTGCAAAGGAAAAACCTATCTGTATGGCCCATATCTACCCAGGGAAACTCCTTAACTAAGCTGGCAAATTGCTTTTAGGATTAGGCTCATTTACTAATCTAGGCAATAGATTTTGAACTCACCAAGGAATCTATAAGCAAAATCTCACAGCAGGTGCAGCTGCAGGTGGCAGTGAAGCTTTCCAAATAGCCGCGAAGCTGCTGGTGTAGAAGATCTTAAGTCATCTGGTAAGCAACTCGAATGGACAGAAATCGCTTTGAGGCAAAAAATTCTCTTTTATGTAGAGAGTCAGAAAGAATGCTATTAAGTTTTTTTGCATCTTTTTGTTTTTGTTTTTTTAGTTCAAAAAATAGATAGATTTCTTTTTTCTTTTTCCCCTTGGGGAAGAAGTCAAAAGATATTTCTTTAAAATAAACTCTAAGTGTTCTCTGATGACTTACACTGAAATGAATCTGCATTGCATTTGTAATTACTGAATAATTTATATGTAAAGTGACTCAAATAATTGCCATAAATTTAATAGTGTGAGTTTTGAATGTGTATTACCTACCCAAAACACTGTATACTTTGTAGTTTCTTCTAAGATATAAAACATCATCTTCTGACAGCTAGAAAGATCAGGCAAGACAAACATGGAGGAAAGCCCTTAAAAGGCTTGTATAGGTAAAAGAGAGGAATGGTGTGAGGTTGTTGCTTGAAAAGAAGTTTTGTTTCTGACCACTCATTGACTTTAACTGGTGGGTTGCAGTGTTTGTGAGACAAGGTAGTCACATAAAGGTCATGCATGCCCCTGGGATTTCTGGCAGGTTTTTCAAAACCACACTCCTGAGGATGTGCTGTGAACTTTTCCTTCTGCCCTTTTTTAGAATCACACATTTGAATTATCATGGTCTATTACAGTTAGAATACTGCTGGCTTTGCTCCATCTTTTTGTTCTTAAACCACAAAGAAGTCATTATTAATGGAAAGATTTGAGAAGAGACAGAGGAATTTGGTCCCCTGCTCCCGCACTTCTCCTTCATTATTCCCTCTGGCTCCTGGGGGGTCCGTGTTAACACAGGCCCTTTGCAGAACCAGAGGCGGATGTTGTTGCTGCTAATTTATACATGCTATTGAAGAAATCAGGTCTGTCAAGTGTAGCACCGTGCAAGTATTTTTAATGATTATGAAAACACAAATTCTTAATGTGCTTATTAAGTCGAAGACATTGAGATACATTTTTAGGGAGCTGGCAGTAATAACAAAGCTAAACCACAAGAAAAATAGTTAAACAGTATAAATTAGAGACATGAAAAAAATCCTCCTAGACATAAAATCATTCGTTTTATCTTTTAATAGAGAGAAAGAAAGAAAGAAAGAAAGAAAGAGGAAGAAATGTATTAGGTTGAGGAACCTAATGAAGAAAATTTAAAATAGAAGTGATCAATACTGGAAAGAACAGAAATGTGTTTATGTTCCTGGAATAATAGATTGGGTTCTGATCTCTACTGGGCCCTAAGGATGCACCAACTTTTGTGGGAATGAATCCTGGAGGGAAAACAAAACAAACAAAACCCGAAAAAACAAAAACAATGCACTGTATTATTTGTTTATAGAATTTATAAAGACAACCCAGAATATTTTAGTCTCCTGAAAGTGTTTTAAATTGGAAAACTTGGTGGATTCTAGAAGACATTTGTCATTCTGATTATAAAATTTTAAAAGGAGTTCAATTTTGGTCCATTAATTTTTATATTGAAAAGCATAGTATCATTCAGCATCACATAAAAAAGAATGTTAGGAGAGCCTTCAGGTATATAGCACGAGGCTTAGTAAATAAATTAAAACAGAAAATGGAAAAATAGGTCACTGGAGCTTTGTGTAGAACTTAGAGTAAAATCAATTTTATTATGATTAAAGAAGCATAAGATAGGGATGAGAAAGGTGATAAGGGAGAGAAGATGGTCTGGATAAAGAAAAAGAACTTTAACTTATAAACCTATATTCTCTGTGAGCAGAAATATTGCCGGCTGGAAACACACAAAAGACATTTTGAATGTTACTGCAATCCAGGTGTTAGTGATTTTCTCTCTACAAATTCACCCCATATGTGCAATGGTTTATGGTACTCAGTACCCAAGGACACCTCTCAACAAAAGGAAGAAATAACACTTACTACCTAAGTTCAATATGCTCATTTCAAATAAGCCATTCATGTTTAACATAAAGCTTGTTTTAAATTCTTTAATTTTGCTTTCTTGAAAAGACATGAATTTTATGATTATTTCCTAACTATTACAACATTCTGATCACATAAAATGCATTCACAGCAATCATAGAGTTAAAATTTTCACAGAGCTTAGAGCCAGAGACAACATGTACCTATTATATGTGCAATGAGGATTCATCTTAGCAACAGACCATGAATGTTGTCTAACTAGCGTCTATAAAAATTAGGACTATAATTTAATTCTCTTACTTTTCTTTTTTATGGTCAAATAATATTCTACACACAGAAGATTATAGTTAATGTAAATATATGTTATAAAATACAATATAATGAGGCCACCACTCAGGTCAAGAGCTAGAACATTTCCAAATTTTTGCAGCTAACTATGTTCCCTATCCCAGAATTAACATTCATCCAGAATTTTGTGTTTGCAATTCCCCCATTGCTTTTGAGAACAATGAAAACCAAACAAACTTAGTTCAATCAGTGATTCACCCTCTGCTTAGTTCCTATTGATTTCAATGCCTGACATAACTACATAACTGGCATGTACTCCAAGCCTCTTGTGAAAGAGGGGGAAATAAATAAATGTGTGTGTGTGTGTGCATGTGTGTGTGTGTGTGTGTGTGTTTCCTTGTTAACTGTCTGATCCACCTGGAGATATGGAGCTCTCTTGGTAATGAGAAGAGCCAACAGAACATTTGTCTATTTCATACAGCTGGGAGCCTACAAATGTGACCAGGGATTCTTCAGAGATAGGGAAATATTATAATACAACTTTAAAGCCAATTGGTGACCCCCAAACCCATCTTCTTTTATCTTATTCAGGACACTGATGGACAAGTCATTCCCTGAATTTTCTTACAAACATCATATCAGAGCAAGCAAGGACAATTTGTAGACAAAACTGATTTTCAACATGAGACCCAAAGGGTGACATATCCTTCTTCACCCCTGCAGATGCAGCAATCTTTCAGAAGGGTACCAGAAATATAATGTAAGAACAATAAGGTTATTCTATAAATTCCATCTGTTTCACCTGAGAAAAGCAAGTCATTCCTGGGTGTTGCTGGGGAACTTTAGGCCCCAGATAGAGGATTTGCCTGGAGTCTTTCCTCATTGAAAATAAAAGGATGCACAGTTCTTTGTTTGTTATGTCTTTGACACTCTCCAACCCTGCCCCGTCCAGCCCCATCCATCTCCAAAATGGGCTTGAAGACAGTTATACAGGAAGGGGCACCTGGGGGGTGCTCAGTCAATTAAGCATCTGTGTTAGACTCTGGTTATGATCCCAGGATCCTGGATCAAGTCCTAGGATATAGTCTGTCATCTGGCTTTCTTCTCAGTGTGAAGTCTGCTTCTTCCTCTGCCCTTCCCCACCACTTGTGTGCAAATTCTCTCTCTCTCTCTCTTTCTCACACTAAAAAATAAATGAATAAAAACTTGAAAGAAAGAAAGAAAGAAATGAGTCAACATTTAAGCAGAGGCTTTACAGATTGAAGTAAAGGAAAAAAATAAATGCCTTGTATGTTGTTTGAAAATAGAAAGTTTACATTATTTTTCTGAGAGAGTGATATGTGAGGATTATTTTTACAATTTCTGGCAGATTGAAGTTGTATTTTTTGTAATAAAAATCAGTAACTACAATTATATTATGAAAAACAAATATTTTAAGGATACGAGATTTTTTTTCTAATTTTCAAAAATATGCCATATGGGGTACTAGTAGTTCTGTCTATAGGGAAGTCTTTTATTATTTATATTCATATATATATTATCTAATTTAATCACTATAATCACCAAATGAGGGTGATAGTATATGTATTATTCAGGCCAAGTCAAGACAGGAGTTAAATGATTTACCCCAAATTCCAGAAATGATAAGGAATAGTGTTTTCAGGCAACAATGTACTGGCATATGCTTAACCAGCAGCTTTCTTGCTGTGGAGGGGAAAGGGACTGGAGAAGGAGAGCTGTCCAATTTTGACATTTGACAATTTTCATGTTGTAAATACTTTGACCACCATGTCACGAAGTCATTGAATGCGGAACTTGCAAGCATGGTTTGTGAGCAAATCACTACTTAGTATATATACCAAAAGACACAATAAACAGAAATAGAGTCAAAAATAGAGAAAATAGCAAAATGTAGGGGAAAAAGTGATAAAGACTGTTAACTTTTACCTGATGTAGTCATTTAATTATAAGTTTATAGGCCTGTGTTTAATGGGGAGGGGTGCCAAAATTACTGATAATTTACTAAATCAGCTCTCTTAAGCTGCTATGAACCAGCTCTAGAACACCACTAAGCCCAGTTCTCTCCTACTACTAAGCTTCTTTAAAACCACCTTCAAGGAAGTGTAATTATGTTTTGCTCTTCTGCCTTAGATGTCCTTAAACTGAATTCTAACAATGAAAGTTAACCTTTCCAACCAGAACATGGATGTTTCCTCCAAGCTCCTCCCCTCCCCCCGATTCACACATCAGTGAATGGAGCTCCCACTGACTCTGTTGCTAAGGAGTGAAGTCCTGGAGTCCTCCTGTACCCCTCTGTTACTCCCATTTTGACCTCCAATTCGTCAGCAAGTTGAATTGCTGCCATTCTCAGTTTCTTTTTTTTTTTTTAATTTTTTTTTTAATTTTTTATTCTCAGTTTCTTATTCATTTATTAAAAAAAAAAAGTTTCAGGCCAACTTCAATGTGCCTATTAAAGATCTAGGTTTTAGCAATAAAACATGAATAACATAAAAATCTTACACTAAGGAAGCCTCTATTATCCTACAGAGAGACAGAAAATAAATAGTAACCAAATATAACACTCTTATTAATAGTGGGTAATGAGCTAATAAGTCCTGTGAAGAAAAGTAACATAGTTACCCTAGAAACTGGCAGGAAGGGGTGATAAATTGCTACAAGGTCTCCCTGATGAGGTGAAATGAGAGCAGAGTACTGAATGGAAAGGAGAAACATGCTATTTGAAGTATCTGCGGAAAGCTTGCTCTAAGCTAAATGCCAAGGTTGAGGTGGGACGGTGCTTAGTATTTTGGAAGAGCAAAAACAAAGTGAGTTTGGACCAGTGTGAATGCAGAGCAGCTTAACAGGAGGTAAAGAAAGAGATATGATAGTCACATCTGTGCAAATGGTAAGAATACATCCGTGCAAATGGTAAGAATATCTAGGATAAGAACTTTTTTTTTCTTTTCCTTAATGTAGGTCTTAAATAGTGCTGTTGTCTTGTTCATTTGTAAAGGATCACTCGGTTTGGCCAGTGAATACAGACAGATTGAGGGTCGGATTGGTGAGACTCTAGGAGCAGTTGGATGGTTGTTGAAATAATCCAACCAAGCAAGAGTAGTATCTCCAGCCAGTGTGGGAATAGTGATGATGTTGAGAAATGATTGGTGTTTAATTGTATATTTAAAAAATATAACCTACATTAGATGCTTCTTGGCTGCAACCCTAACTTCATTTTATCATATTCTTTTTCTTGCTTGATTTGAGTTATCCCCAACAGACTCCTTGTTCTGTAAATTTTCCAAGCTTCTTCAGGTGATCTTCTCTTTCTGGAAACTGGTCTTCCTGGAAGTCTAATGGCTTAGTATCCTTTGCTCCATTTAGATCCTTTCTCAAATGTCCCTCTGATAAAGACCTTTTCTCTCTATCCCATCTAGATGGAACACCTGTCAACATCATTCTTTACCCCTCATTCTATTTTAACTTTTCAACATAGCTCTTAATATCTCTACTTCAAATGCATTAATGTATTTATGTTATGTTGTGGGTCTCTTCCATTCCATGACAACCGATTTTTTTCGCCACTGTCAAAACCAAATTCAACTTTCTAAAATATTGTGTCATTTCCGCATTTACAAACTTGAGTCATTCCATATTTCCTGAAGTTCTGATTTTCATATGGCACTGATAAATAGAATGACCACATCCTGCGAAGTAACACCATCCAATTACTCAACTGCTTCTATCACTCAGTTTTCGAATTTCAAGGAGGGGAAAATAATCCTGCAGAAACCTACATTTTGGCACAGTTAGACCCTGAGATAATATCCTTCAAGTGTCTGTATTTCAGTATGCATTTTCTCAGAGCCAGCTTCCTGTTCCCTACCCAATTTGCCTAGATCTCACCTTGCTATACTAGGCATAATGATGCAAAGAGTGAAGCAGATTGACAAGAGCTAAATTATTACAATTGTGCTTGGCTTCTGCATGAAGGGAAGTATTGTACACACTCAAGGAGTCAGTATTAAAAAATGTTTGCTCTTTGAGCTTTTATGCGGGGATTTAAGGTGCACTTAGCTCAGTAGATTTTGTCTACATAAAGCACTTTTGTTGAAAATCTGCTTTTCTCCTGCTTGTTATTATTAGCCAAAGTGCCTGCTTTTGTCAAAACTGTAGAGTCGCTGCTGTTTCTCTTCCCTCTCCCATTCCCATTATAATCCTTGGCTTCTTTTACCTTCCTTCTCTTTTCATAATGAACCCACCTCTCTTCTTGACCACAACTGATATCAACTCCCATTTCATTGTTATGTGCATTTTGGATTCTGTGAATTAGGCACAAGATAATATAAATAATTGAATTATACCAAATTGCAATGCACTGACAATGCTTCCTCTTCCTCCAGCATGCATGGTCATTTTTGCCTCTCTAAATCATTTTTTGATCTAGCTTTGATTATAGGCAATGAGAAGAATTTAGGTTTTATTCTGCATCGCTTTAGCTTAGGGTATATTCTTTAAAAGTGAGGAGAAGCAGAATAGAGGAGAATTGGGCCACATTCATGGAACCTTCTTTATATATTGATGGGAAAAGGTGAAGGAACCTGATCTTAGACCCTTTAAAATCTATGCACTGCTCACTAGAACATTTAGCCTTTGAGTACCTCAAATGTGGCTATTGCAAATGAGGATTAACTGTATAGGTTTTAATTTATTTATATTTACATAACCACAGGTGGCTAGTCATTCCTATACTGGACAGCACCAGAACAGGAGACACCTTTATTTCCAGGAGATGGCATTGGGAGGAATCCGCAGTCTCTTTACTGTCCCACTAGCCTCTTACTTTGAGCTCACACTAAATATATTGCTAAAGGTAGGAAAGTGGAGGCTAGTAAAAGTCATATATGCCTGAGAACCTGCAGATCTATCTGGTCACAAGGAATGATCCACATGCGTCATGGTGTTTCCATTCAATATGGCTTAAACAGAATGAACATCCTGTTTTATGATGGTTTTTTTCTTGCCTTTCCAAGACTGTCCTAAGAAATGTTTGATTTGAAACAAATAAACAAGCACCCCATTAATTAAATAATGGTTATATAATTCAGTAGCAGTTTTCTTTCATGGCTATCCTCTAACTTTGATGATATTTTTTTCCAGATTACAACACTATTCCTTTTTCACATATATTCAGTCTAAAATCTTGACTTGTTTAACATGATAATAAAAGCAAACATAAAATAACTGTGCTTACTATGCAGCAGACCTATTCTAAGTGCTCTGAATATAAATTCCTTTTGTTCCATGAAGTAGGTATTACTATTATTCTCATTGTACAGGTTGGAAAATAATATGCTCTCTTACCCATAAACTTACAGTTTGAAGATAAATATTTCAACTATTTAAGAAATGCTGCAAGCTCTTCAAACTCTTTAAAGTATATATTTTCATTGTTATAAGTTTCCTGTGAAAAAACTGACATATATATGTATATTTACACATATATATATATGTATTTTTATTCATTTATTCAATCAACAAATATTACTGAACACCTAATATGGGCCAGGGACTGTCATAAAAAAACTAAAGCTGACAGCTATTAAACCCAACACTGAAATATGAATTAATTACTCAAATTGGAAATTCAATTTTTCTGTATTTAATTATTCAATATTTCTAATCTCCTATACACAATATATATTTTTTGTCAGAGAAGTGATAGGATAAGAGGATAATCAATTTCTCTCAAATTTGGGGTAAAAAATGTGCCTCATAGTTTTCAAGGCAAGTGGAAGAAATACCTCAGCAATTTCAGCCTAGCTAGTCACACATTTTTTTATGAACAACATAAGTTTTATTCCAGTTGCTGAAAACTGACTTTTCTTTTTTGCCTCCCTAATGATTTTACTTGTTTATTTGTATTTTCCTCAATTCACTATTTTTGTAATGTGTGTTCATTTTACATTGTGCAACCTATAGATAAGACCCTGACTTTGACATGTTCATGAACTGTTAGAAACAGTGTGCACAAAAAGAACCATTTACTTAGAAAATATTTTTAGATTAAGCCAAAATAAGATGCTTAAAATACCTTTTTTTCCCATAAATTTATAATGAACACATCACTTTATGATATTGTTGCTATCAAATATTCTAATAGATAATCTCATAGATTCAATCTTCTGAGCCAAATGATCCTCTATACTCACTACACTAAACTTGAAGAGGATGGATATCACAAAGATGATGTTAATACTCTGTGGTATTGTTTCTCCAAATTGCTGACTGTAAATATGTGTCCTTTGAGTTTACATTAGGCAATTATCCATGGAAGTCAAATATCCTCAAGTTACTGGGCAAAATTGTCTTTTGATTAAGCACTTTCTAAAAAGGCAGAACAGCAGCAGTCTATTTAATTTTTAAATTATAATTACATTTTGCACCTTGATTCTTCCATTGAATTATTATCAAATGTCGCTCTTTCCCTAGTTTAAAACATGTATATTTTGAGCGTTGCTCTTGGGGCAAGAAGGTACGGATTTCACTCTCAGGTTTCCCATATCAATAATTTAAAAATCATTAACAGGACACAGACAATATACTTTTTGTATTCCTACTATGTGCCAAAACCCCAAAACCTCAATAGTGAATTGAGGAAAAAGTATACTGTCTGTCCTTAATTGTCAGGTCTTACTTTATTTAAAGCAGAGGAGGCTACAATAATAGGTAACTAGCAGAACTGGGATTGAATCTCATAGGTTTCTCTAAGGTATAAGCTCTTAATCACCAAAAATGTACATGCATCTCTTTCAGCCCTTCTCCCTTTTCCTGGCCCTGTTCTTGCCTCTCAACGTATCTTCTGGCCATCTCTTCAGCACCCCTACTGGAGGTCAAGTCATGAAACACATTTCTTCAAAAACAAATAAATCCACAATAAACCCATAAACCCAAGATCTTCCCTATCAATATTTTATAGAGAGTAAAATGCACTGTTAGGTTCACCAGTGTTGGACTCAACCTAAGCAAATTTATCTATTTAATGGCAATGGAAATACCTGAAGAGATCCCCCTCACTCATAAAACTGGCCCTAAAATTTGCTGCCCAATTTAGCAAATAAAAATATAGGACATCTAGTTAGATTTGGATACTTAAACACTGAAAAAAAATATGAGTTGCTATTTATCTGACATTCAAATTAAACTAAGCATCTTATATTTTTACCTGGCAACCAGAGGGAAACAATCTGGCTCTCACAAGAAGCAAACAGTCACGATTACATATTTTGAAGAGGGGGAAAAAGGAAGAAGTCAGTGTAAACTTTTTATTGTTAATCGGTGGCAAAACACTATGCTGCTTTTCGCACATCGGAAGCAGTATGTAAAGTGATGGAGTCAAAGACCTGATGACATTTCCCGTGTGAAGGACACATGTGGACACTGTTAGGCTCTGGGAGGATTCCAGCACTGAAGGCTGAACACTATGTGTTACATGTTGGATTCACACTAATAACCACAATGTGGCTGGTCCCCTAAGAGAGCCCAGACAGCAGGTAACAGAGGAACGCAGGCTTGCAAATTTAGGTCAGCATTGTATGAACTGCTGATTAGGGTGGTGTCAGCTTTCTGTGCTAGGAAATGTCTTTTACATAATTTAAAACATTTTTAATACTTTAGATAAATGCTTTCTTGAATTAAATGCACATATTCTCATTTCTGACTCACATGTGATCTTTATTATTTGGATCCCTTATCTAGAGCAGGGACTGAGTAGCCGGGCCAGCTCCCTTTTCCTGGATCCTTTGAAGAACTTCCAATCTTTTCCTTGCAATCGGGTTATTTTTACTGATTGCAAATTTCTAGTGTCTCTTGCCATTCTGAAAACTTTCTGCCTCTGTATAATCTACCTCCTAATTCTTTCCCTAGTCCCCAGAAGTTTTATCCTGGGGCAGACACAATTTATTCTTCAATGCTTATTCAAGAAGACTTTCCACATCCTTGCCAAAAAGCAAGATTTTGCCAAATGGAATTCCTGTATGGAGTTCTTTCAGAATCATGTCTTCCAGTCAGAGGTGCAGCCAAAGAACTATCCGCGCAGCCACATTAGCTGTCATGCTTTTCAAAGTCGCTGGCAGGCAGCCGAAAGCACAGTCTGCCAAAACCCCCACTTCCATTTTACCCAGAGCAGGAGTCTTCAAGGACGTTCTCTCAACTCTCATAGCCACTTAGAAATGGCTCCAGCGGCTCTGCCAGTTTCCTGACTGAATTCAAGTTCCTGCTGCTTTGAAAGTTTGCTAAAGGGAAACATCTGCTTCTCTATGGGTTTGGTTCAGTTTCCATTAAGGCTGGGAGCTTTTTTTTTTTTTTTGTCTTTTATGAAATGTTAGCAATTTCAGCATCCATGTTTTTAGCAGCTTCCCATATTTCAGTCTTTAAATATAAATACATTTGTATTTTATGCAGTTTCTTGGAAGCATTGGAGATGGATCTTTTGAGGCTCACATCATCAGTATGATATTAAGTAGCGTCTAATCTCTATAATGTATAATGTATCCTCGCTACTGTTTAACTTCTTGCCCCCCCATCCCCATTAGCCTTACCCCATGGATACAGTTCTACTGGGGAAGCTCAATTAACGCATACCTATACTTAGCAGTATTTACCTGATCTAAGTATTTCACTTGCTTTATAATTTTGGAGTGAGCCACCCATATATCTCTCTGGCCCTTTGCTTTTTCTTCTAAAATGTGAAGATTCTGGGACCACTCAATGACCTAGTATGTGCATTCTAATTCTGAAATTTGAAGTCTATTGTGTCATTTGGATACCTGCAATTTTCTGTCTCGATAATATTGCAGGAATGTTTTCTCTACAGCTTCCTTAAAAAGTTTTTTTTCTGTAAGGCATTCAGTCAGTTAACAAAAGTAAGGAAGCCTCTATGGAAGAGAATTAGAATTGAGAGGGTGGGCTTCAGAAACTGGCTATTATTAATAGCATTAAATATCTATTGGCATTAAATACCTATTTTTTAACAAAACTTTTATCACTGTCATCAGCTGGGTGTATTGAAAAGCATGCAAGCTTTAGGTCAGCCATACCTAACTCTGATGCTCTACTGAGTCATGTAATTTCCTCATTCATTCCACTTCCTTAGTAATTTATTATGACAATGATTTCCCAAACGTCTATGCTTTTGTTCTCTTCCCTGGGCTTCTAATCTATATGTCCACCTCTGTATTGGACATTTCTACTAAGATGTTCCATCAGCAACCTGAACTTAA
This sequence comes from Mustela nivalis, assembly GCF_964662115.1. Taxonomy (NCBI): domain Eukaryota; kingdom Metazoa; phylum Chordata; class Mammalia; order Carnivora; family Mustelidae; genus Mustela; species Mustela nivalis. Next base: position 64,863,210 of record NC_139029.1, read on the forward strand.
TGTCTAAAAATATGTGCAAAACCTCACTCATCATTTTCTTCCCTTTCTTTCTACTCCCTTTCCTGTCACTGGAAATGGTACTGCCATCCCCTTAGTAATACATGTCAGAAATGCTCACAGCATCCTTGACTTCTCTTTCCCCCTGACTTGATCCACAGCATCGAACAAATCACCAGTTCCTATCAATTCTGCCTTTTACGTCTCTCAGCAATCTGTCTTTTTATTTCTGTCCTATCAGTCCTCTGGTCCATTCCCTGCCTTCCCACCACCAACCCTTTAACCACAGTTCTGCCTCAGATCCTGCTCCCTGTCTGATCCAGAGTCAAGAGAGCTGCTAGAATGTGGCTTCTACAACATAAATATTAGCATGACACTCCTCTACTTTAAAAGTTTAAGTCCAAAGTCTTAGATTTAGTTGAGAAGACTTTTATAATCTGGCTGCTGCTTATCTCGTCCACCTTAGAATTGTCACTCTGACTTCTTTGTCCCAGATATATAGAACTACTCACTGACCTGAGACATTTCTTCTTGCAGCTTTCATATATGTATGTACGTGTGTGTGTGTGTGTGTATATGTATATATACACATACACAGATACACATTTCATATATATATGTGTGTGTGTGAGCGATATATATATCACTCACACATATATATATATCACTCACACATACATATATGAAATGTGTATATATACACACATATACATATATGAACATATATATACACATACATACATATATGAACATATATATATATATCACACACACACACATACACACACAGGACTTTTTACCACTAACACTTACTTTTTCCATCTTGCTTTGTACTCTGGGGACCAATTTTGAGAACAACTTCTCTATGTCTTACTCTCTGACTTCTAATAGCATTCGGCAATAGGAAGCTCAGACAAAAGTTTGAAGGGAGGAGAGTGAAGTTGGAATATGTTTTCCCTGGGCTCCTTCTCTGCAGCATTCCCGTGGGTTGGCTCCCTCGCTTGACCTCCTGTGAACTAAGTTCATGATTCCTGTAAAGTAGCCCTCTGCACCTAGCCTCTCTGACTCCAGGTTCCAGGAACATCTCTCTCTTTCAAGTCTCGCAGAGTACCCTGCAATCTTCCTCATGGTATCCTTAGACCTTACTCAGGCCTTTGAAATTGTCCATTGATTGAACTTTCCTCAAATTATCTAATTGTAACATTCCATCCGTCTTCTGCAGAAACCTGCAGAAGATATTATGGATATTACAGATATTAGGGTCTCTGTATTTGGATCCCCTAGTCTGGAGTTCAAAGGAAAGTTTAGAGCCAAGGATAGATATTTTAGAATTGTTGATAGTATAAAGATTGCTAGGAGATTTAATGTCACAGGACTGGATGAGTTTCCTAAGTGAGAAAGGTGTAGAAAACAAAGAATAGCTTCCTAAGACTTAGCTCTGAATCATTCCAAGGTTAGAATATGTAATAGAGGGTAGTTTGGCACAGGTAGGAAGTACTGGACACTGGCGAGAAGTGAAGTAAGTGAAAATCCAGACAAGACACCCACAGAAACTTCTCTGACAACACTCCCTGCCCAATTTACTCAATGTCTTCTTGGTATCTCCCAGAGTAACTTATAATGGTCTTCCTATTCCCCAAGGTTGAAAATTGCATGTGAAATTTTAGTGATAGGACTAAATGTCCTATCTAAATGTATCTAAATGTACATGGACTAAATGTCCATGACTAAATGTCATGTCAGTGATAGGACTAACAAGAGTAACCAATAGTTTTGTGGATCATTGTATAAGCCAAGACATATAAGCAAGACACAAAAGCAGACATTGATAACACTTTGGGTAACTGCTTGAAGAAACTACATGCATTGCACTTATTCATACAGGCACACACATGCTCACACACATCTTGACCCAAGGGGAAAAGCCAAGAATGTGATGAAATATTTTTAAGAAACATTTTTTTAAAAAGACACAAACTACATATATAACTCACCCACTGTTCAACACTATGCATAGCAGCTTAGCTCATTTGGTCCACCTTGCTTAAACTCTGTCTTTTACCATAAGATCTTTGCTATTCTGTTGCAAAATTTAGATATTTTATCCACTGAACTCCAGAAATTCCTGTAATTATTTTTCTAGAAGGTGACTGCGCCTCTAACATAATATATAAAAACAAAAAACAACAAAACTCAACAAAACCTTGAAACTATTGTCCCTCCAAGGTGTCAAATTTGAAATCTCTTTTTCAAGCTAGGTTATCCATTTTTTTGTGGGGGGAGGGTCTTGTATTTTTGCTATAAAATCTGTGGTACATAGACACTTGCAAGAATTTGGAATAGTTTTCAAGTATGAGCACTGTAGCACATTAATGGACTGTTCTCTATTATGACTATCACTGAAACAGTTACAGAAAAAGGAAGATTCAGTATTTTTAATTTGTTGGGAAACATAGACTATTGACAAGTCAACAAGCCAATTAAAAAATAAACTAGACAGTCAATGGAAAGAAGTTCAGTAAATTGTTATTAGGGCAGTGAGAGATGAAACAATAAGCTAATACTTAATTAACAAGATAAAAGATAGTATTTATAATCCCGATTGGACTCTCAGGTCACGGATCCTGCTTATGACAGGCCATTTGTTTGCTTTTTTTTACAGAGCTATTTGATGGATTTGGGAGCTTAAGTTATGAGCCAAGGATGACATGCAGAGGTAAAAAGATGAGGCAGATAGAGTGGAGCTCAGAAGATATCAGAAGGCTTTGCTTCACTTAGAGTAAGCTTTCTTTGACTCAAGAATCTTTAATAAATAGGGCAGAATTTTACGAAATGCATAGTATGAGTGGATTTTTTGCCTTTGTATGTGTATATAAACCTATGAAGAGAGGGGTTTTATGTTCAGAGTAAAATGAAAACTTCTAATGGCAATTCAGTTGATGGAAACCATGAAGGCCTAAGCCCCCAGGAATTCTTAAAGGTCATGGAATATGATTTTAAATTTCACAGGCGACGGTATTGGCAAGTTAGGATTGGGGCTTAAGCCAAGTCTACACGATTTCCTACTGACAAGTGAACCCTAGCAGACAACAAGGTTATACAGAAGTAAGTGAAAGTTCTTGGGCTGTTGAAAGCGTTGGGGAGGAATAACAGCTTTCTATAAATATTAAAATGATTGGCAGATGTAATTTGGTTAACTCAGAAGATCTGCAAAGAGCCTTCTCCTACAGAGTAGAGATTGTGAACATACATGTTGGGGCCGGATTCTCCTTTGCAGTACTTTCTAGTCATGCAATTTGCAGTACATTTTGAAATCTGCTCTTTAATATATCTGTATGTATATACATATATATATATATATATATATATGTTTAATATATCTTTAATGTATCTTAACATATCTTATATCTGCAATGGAAATGATCATAATATCTACTCTCTAGAATTGAAAAAAGTTTAAAAGTATTGTGTATAAAGGCCTAAGTCTGTGTCAACTTCATAGTAAATGAATATTAAATATCAGCCATTATTGATGGTGATAAAAGCAATTTGAATAGCATATTAGCTCTATAACCTATACATTATTAAGAATGAATTAAGTAAAAATAGGGAAATATTATTTTAAGAAGTAAAAAGTGTTGATGTAATTTCAACAGATGAAAGCTTAAGAACCCAGATCACATCTTCATTAAAGATGTTTATTAGAATCAAACTTATCCCCAAATTGGGAAATCATGTGTTTCATCTTAGTGACTATTTTATGGGAGAGCAATGGTACTCAACCATGATGGCACATTAAAATGACCTGGTGATGTTATAAAGAAATACACTTACTAAATAGGGTCATCTAGAGCTGATGACTGTGCACATCTCTTGTAATGTACAATCCAAGATGCAATGTTGCTGAGCTATACTTGCACTGATGGTGGGTTTGGACCAGCTTTTCATTACTCTTCCCATGGTAGGATAATAAATATGATTTTAGTATCATTGGTCATGATGGCAATACTTTTTTTCAACCTCTTTACCTTGCTCCTCACCCACTTGTTTATATAAATGCTAGAATAATTCTAGAACTATCTTTTGCCGGAAGAGAGAGAGAATTATGACAAAAATGTATTGCTTTAACCTTAGGTTTTCAACCATACCCACTTAAGACCAACAATTTAAAAGGTTGATTTGTTTTATTAGACTCCTGACTGTGAATGAGTTTTATAGGACATGATAATTTTCTGAAATAATTACTTCCAGAATAAGTTCCTCCAATTTATTTTTAAATTAAGAAACTTAGAATCATGGCATTCGAAATATACACCCTGATTGATTACTGAGATGTGTTATATGCATTGCCTAAGATCTAATCAGCATACTGTTGAGAAAGATTTCATACATATTTTAAATTTTCATATTTTTGCTGCATTTTGGTGCCACAAATTGTATTTTTCATTCAATGACTGTCTTATCAAACCTAATACATATTTGTAAATCTTAATTCAAACTCAATGGGTATGGATCCATACAAGCTTAAACTGCAATTTCGCACAACTGTAGTTTTAAATTACAAATCATGAATGCATTTAATGTGCTCTGCTGTCTGGAAAGTGGCTTAGAGAGTTACGTGAATAAAAGGTGCCACAGAGCACCATAGGGCAAGGAGAAAACATTCACTCTCTTTTTGCTACTCACTAATAATTACTCTTAATTCTACCTTCCTATACTCTACATCATGACATCATCCTCTCCTAAAGATGTGATTTGTCATCTTCTGATATTTATGCCCCAAATCAAAGAGTTTTATAAATATTGTAAATGTGTCCTGCTCTTAAAGAGACTGACCTCTGACAAATGCCTTTATAACATTCTATCATTAAAATTTTGTATCATCTTGGTGATTGTATCACTTAGAGCTTGCCAGCACAGCAGTGAAGAAGATCACCATGTGTTTTTTGCTGAGAAGACATCATTTAGTCCAGAAGGGGCATTCAGCAGATAAAAAACATCTAGTGACCACGACTGACTCCATTTTATCCCCATTACCAATCCTCTAAAATTATCTGGCTCTCTCTTTCTCATCGTTCATAGCAGTGTTACTTTTCTAAAACATCTACTGATCTGTCACCCCTTCCTCAAGAACCTGCAAAGACTCCCCATTGCTTAACAAAGACAAAAATAACTCCCTAAAATGTCCTTCAAAGTTTGGCTCTTTTGAAGACAGTTCCTTCTCGCTCATGCCATCTCTCTTCCCACTCTGTCTTCTTGTATTTCTACTAGGGGTGTCCCCAAAGCCCTCTGAATTAGCTCATGATTTTCAGTCATTCTCAAGTGTACTTTGTTTCCTTCTCTCTTTTATGAAAACCTCTGCCAACTGTTCCTGCTTAGTGACGAAAATGTGCTCCATCCCTGTCAAGCAAAATCCTTTGCTTTTTCCTCATCACCTCAACTCATGTCACTTGCCACTACTGAATACTGCCTTAGTTGGCTTTATTTCCTCATCCTCAGTACATTTTAAAGCTCTTAAAGGTAAGGATCATGTTCTGTTTGTCTTTTTATCTGTAGTAATTAGCACAATGTCCTATTCAAAAATAATGCTCAACACATCTAAAGGACAAAAAAAAAAAAAAAAAAAGAAAGAAAAGAAAAGAAACCAGATTATTCTCCATTATGTCTTTCTGGAATGCTACAGTTTCCTTAAACCTGACATGCTAAATGAAAGTGTACTAATATATGCATCCATATGTGTACTGATATATCATACATTTATGTGCAAGCGAAGATAGTATACTGAGTCCATTATATGTAATTCTGTATATTACAGTATGATCTGTGGTCTTTCAAATACTTATTAATCTCAGAGTTCTAAGATCTTTCCAAGAAACATTGGATAATTGAAAGATAATTGATTTTTACTTAATATAGTACTTTTTGAAATTGATGCTTAAGATATTTTCAAACTTAGGTGTTTTCATATGTTTATTTCAAATAAATATAGCATTTAATTTTTTTTCAGCATAACAGTATTCATTATTTTTTCACCACACCCAGTGCTCTATGCAATTCGTGCCCTCTATAATACCCACCACCTGGTATCCCAACCTCCCACACCCCCGCCACTTCAAACCCCTCAGATTGTTTTTCAGAGTCCATAGTCTCTCATGATTCACCTCCCCTTCCAATTTTCCCCAACTCCCTTCTCCTCTCTAACTCCCCTTGTCCTCCATGCTATTTGTTATGCTCCACAAATAAGTGAAACCATATGATAATTGACTCTCTCTGCTTGACTTATTTCACTCAGCATAATCTCTTCCAGTCCCATCCATGTTGCTACAAAAGTTGGGTATTCATCCTTTCTGATGGAGGCATAATACTCCATAGTGTATATGGACCACATCTCCCTTATCCATTCGTCCATTGAAGGGCATCTTGGTTCTTTGCACAGTTTGGCGACCATGGCCATTGCTGCTATTCTTTTCACTCCATCTGTATCTTTGGGGTAAATACCCAGGAGTGCAATGGCAGGGTCATAGGGAAGTTCTATTTTTTAATTTCTTGAGGAATCTCCACACTGTTCTCCAAAGAGGCTGCACCAACCTGCATTCCCACCAACAGTGTAAGAGGGTTCCCCTTTCTCCACATCCCCTCCAACACATGTTGTTTCCTGTCTTGTTAATTTTGGCCATTCTAACTGGTGTAAGGTGATATCTTAATGTGGTTTTAATTTGAATCTCCCTGATGGCTAGTGAGGATGAACATTTTTTCATGTGTCTGATAGCCATTTGTATGTCTTCATTGGAGAAGTCTCTGTTCATATCTTCTGCACATTTTTTTTGATATGATTGTCTGTTTTGTGTGTGTTGAGTTTGAGGAGTTTATTATAGATCCTGGATATCAACCTTTTGTCTGTACTGTCATTTGCAAATATCTTCTCCCATTCCGTGGGTTGCCTCTTTGTTTTTTTGACTGTTTCCTTTGCTGTGCAGAAGCTTTTGATTTTGATGAAGTCCCAAAAGTTTATTTTCGCTTTTGTTTCCTTTGCCTTTGGAGACATATCTTGAAAGAAGTCGCTGTGGCTGATATCAAAGAGATTACTGCCTATGGTCTCCTTTAGGATTCTTATGGATTCCTGTCTCACGTTGAGGTCTTTTATCCATTTAAAAGATTTTATTTATTTATTTGACAGAGAGAGATCACAAGTAGGCAGAAAGGCAGGCAGAGAGAGAGAGAGAGAGGGAAGCAGGCTCCTCGCCGAGCAGAGTGCCGGATGTGGGACTCGATCCCAGAACCCTGAGATCATGACCTGAGCTGAAGGCAGCGGCTCAACCCACTGAGCCAACAGGCGCCCCTAGTATTGAATTTTTATAGGCATGGACTATTTGTCAAATTTAACACAAACCATTATTACACAATAGAAGAAAATGCTTGTTTATTCTTATTCTTTATCTTTATATCTTTTATCTGTCTTTATATCTTACATATATAATCTATACCTTGTATCTTTATCATATTCTTATCTTTAAGTTATCAGATTTAAAGGTGTCTGGGTGACTCAGTTGTTAAGCATCTCCCTTACGATCCCAGGGTCCTGGGATTAAGCTGGCATAGGGCTCCCTGCTCAGCTCTCCCTCTCCCAATCCCCCGCTTGTGTTTCCTCTCTCTCTGTGTTTCTTCCTGTCACATAAATAAATAAATAAAATCTTTTAAAAAATAAGTTACCAGATTTGAACAGACATACATTAGTGAATTTATTCCATTCTACTTACAAAGACTGTTACTTTACTCTCTAAATACAGAAAATTGAAATAATAAAGAATCAAGAGCAGCACATAAACTTTGCTACAACAAATAAGAGAGTGGCTTCATATAGTGAATATGTGGATATTTGATTAGTAACCCAATGTTTGAAATTTAATCCTATTCCTTGAGAACAGTTTCAAGTCACAAACATATTTTATTATGTTTTTTATCTTTCTTTTAATATAAATTTGTGAAAAGGTATTAACCTTTCATGAGTAGGGACTATGTACGAGGTTCTCTGCCCAAAAAAGTATAAATACAATTCTTTCAAGGTTGATATTGTTTTACAGTTGTAGATAGGAGAATAACAACTATAACCTCCTCTTTTCAACCCATAAAATATTTTTAGGCCATACTGTATAATCTATTCCCAACAACCAGCCCAGAATATTCCATAGAAATAAGAAAACCCTCTACCTGATGTGTGGAAGCAGGAGGTAAAGAATCGATAGAAAAATATGAAACAAAGTCAAAAATTTATAAAGATAATAAGCCCTGGAAAATATAAAAAGAAACAGGATATGCATATTTTTCTAATTCTATCTTTAGTGTGACTCTTTCATATCAGAACATAAAAAAGATTTATAAATGTTAAATATATATGGACTAACCATTTGGGGCTTGGATGCAGTCTTAGAGCTGTACTGAACTCTACAGAGGTATAGTTCACAAAAATCTATGTGCAGTTCTCTGGGCACAGCAATATGAAGAGTGTAAAAGAAAGAAAATTGCTACAGTGGCCTACCTAAAGGACTTAAACTATACTCCTGAATGGACCCCTTAGTATTTAATAACTTGTGGAATTTCTAATGATTATAGATAATTATTTCATTGGATCAGAGCCTTCTTCATCAAATGCAATAATTTTATGGGAAAATTGGTCTCTGAAAATAGCCTAGCCATAACATTATCATTTAAATAATTAAACCGGTATCAGGGCACACTAAAACACAACTTAAAGCAATGGGAGACATAAATACTGACCAGCAAATAAACCACACTGTTATATGGCAATCAAAATAAAATTCTTTTAAAACTGACATTGATACAAGTGATTTTAAATATATATTATTTGGCATAGGCAAATGCTGAGTTTGCGTACATCTTTAGCCCTACATTATCAATATGTGTCTACTTATATTTTTATCTATTCATAACATATTTGACATAAAAATATGTAACTATTTTAAAACCTTAGCATAGTGCAAGAACAAAAAAAAAATCCACATTTGTTGCACTATGAAACCATTGCTAAGTTTCAATGAAATTGCATATTTTACCAATAAATATCCAACACATTTCAAAAATATCTGGACGCTTTCATTCTTATTTTCACTGGCTAGAAATCAACTTAGGCTCTTACATGCAATAACACAATCTCATCTAGCTGTTGTAAGCAAAATAGTAATTTTTGAGGCTGATCTCATAAAATTGAAACAAGCAGGAACAACAGACCATCCCCCAGAAGTTCCTGCTCCGTGGGTCATCTGGTCAAGTTGCTGCCATGTGGCAACATGCTCCATCCCCTTTATCTTTGCATCACTCACTGGAGATTGAGTACTAAAGTGGAAGAATCCAGGTGACCACACTGAGGTCATAAGCTTGTCCCTTAGCCGTCAAAGGATGAAACAGGGAGGATTTGTTCTTCAGCTTCTACCACAGGAGGCAGATGACTGCCTTCCACAAAACTAGGTACCATGAAGCTTCATCAAAGGAGGGAATTAGGGTCAGACCTGTTAGCAAGAAGGGCCGTTGGAAACATTTCCTTATTGTTGAGAGGATGTAAAGACGACAGTACTGGAGAAAAGAGATCCACGGGAGAGGCACGGAGGTGATCAGGAAGAGGATTCACATTTTATTTTTTTTTTATTTATTTTTTTTTTAAAGATTTTATTTATTTATTTGACAGAGAGAGAAATCACAAGTAGGCAGAGAGTCAGGCAGAGAGAGAGAGAGAAGCAGGCTCCCGCTGAGCAAAGAGCCCGATGTGGGGCTCGATCCCAGGACACCGAGATCATGACCTGAGCCGAAGGCAGCGGCTTAATCCACTGAGCCACCCAGGCGCCCCGAGGATTCACATTTTAACCAAAATACACATTAGCTTGGTTTGAAAGGGAATGATCCAGTGGGCGGGACAGGGAGGAAGGACGTGCAGCGGAGAGGTCCAATCAAAGGAAGACTGGTGTAAGAATTGATGACCCAGTACATATGCAAATAACTGAAATCCTGAATCCTTGCAAGAAAAGTCAGAGCAAGCTAAAACCAAAGGTACAATTTTTATGAGTGCACATACATGAGGATGTAAATGGGAAAGAGACAGTGGCACGCAGTGCACATTTTTATTGCTTTCATTTCTAATGACAAAGGGTGTTAGAACACTGACAATTTCTAATGCCATCAGATTTTTTGAAGAATTGGCATAGAGAGTGATTTGTATTAGCATCAACAATATGACAGTATGCTGATTCTTGAGGTTTTAATATATATAGTCTTTGAGTGCACTTGGCCTTCATTTCTCAATATTTCCATACTGCTTTGTTTATCCTCTATAATAAATCATTACATTACTTTTAAAAAAATCATTACATTATTTTAGGACTGCTTAGTATGCCTATTTTCTTTTCCTTTTAAAGATTTTATTTATTTATTTGAGAGAGAGAAAAAGAGGGAGGGAGAACATAAGCAGAGGGAGCACCAGTGGGAGAGGGAGAAGCAAGCTCCCCACTGAGTAGGGAGCCTGACTCGGGGTTGGATCCCAGGACTTGGGATCATAACCTGAGCCAAAGACAGATGCCTAGCCAGCTGAGACACTCAGGTTCCCCTGTCTGTCTGTTTTCTAATGAGTGAATTCCTTGATACTGTATGGTGAGTAACATAACATAAGTACATACATATATATATATATATATATATATATATATATATATACACATTCCTTGAGGGTGACAAATTAAATTTATGCAATTTGATATCATAGCATCTAGCATAGAGTTTAGAAGTTAGATGGATGTGCAATAGATGTTAGATGAATTAATAAGATGTGAAAAGTGGCAAGGAGAATACTCCCTCAGTGTACTTGTTCACAGTTCCAGCCTCAAAAGTCTGACACATTCTAACTGAGATAATAGTTTTCTAAAAGGGAGTATTAAAAAATAATCCAAAGCTATTTTTTTGTTTGATCCTCTTGAGTTCAACAGGTAATTATTGTGTCTTTTGTATATACATGCACCAAGTACCAGAAATACACATATTTTCATAAAATGTTTTCTTTCCCTTTAGAAGCCTGTGGTCTAATCTGAGTGCATCTTTATTACATTCCTGAGCTCCAAACCAGATGAACTAACCCTGAATGTCTGTAGACATAGCATGGGAATCTGCTTTAAATAAATCCATGTGATTCTTATGTATATTAAATTTTGAGAATCAGAATGTTGGTAGAAGGTAGACGAGGATTATGATGAAAACAATCTGCAGTCTTTAGAAAGAGATGGGTGGTAAATGTCATTAGAGATGCGAGCATACAAGATGCATCCAGGCATTTTTATGAGTGTGTGGAGATTCTTAAATGTGTATGAATAGAAATATTAAAAATGGTATATAATCTCTATGAGCAGGTAACCAGAGTCAAACAGGTTTCTCTAGAATTTTACATAGTTATATATCAGCTGGATTAACAGTGCAAAAAGCAAGAAAAAGGAAAACTTTTTATAACTCCCACCATGTCATCTGAAATTTAGATAATTCATCACAACTGCCATAATTTGCAATATGTATTCAGAAAAGCTCCTGTATCGAAATAAGAAAGGGGACACAGGTCTCTGTCATTGGGAATTGTCGGCAGGGGAGTTACATGTAGCAAAATCTATCTTTTGTTTCTGTATTAGAGAGAAGAGCAGATTGATACTAAATCAATTGTATTATTTCCAACAAGAAGGAGAAACAAAATCTTCACAAAGGAAGAACAGTCTATGATTAAAATACACTTATGTGAAACAGCAGTTTGGGATCCAGAATTTTACTGGACAGTGGCAGTTTTTGTAAGACAGAACCAATTGTATTGTTTTGAAAGAATTTACCAATTAATTTCTGGTCATGAATGTAAAGCAGAAATAAAATCATAATAGCTCAAACCTCCATATGTTAAATGTCTTTAAAAATAAGAAAGCACTTTTGTAATTATAACCTGTGATTTTCAAGATAATTGCACGCTTTTCAAAAAGTTGCATGCTTTTCAAAATATTGACCAAAGTCTGCATCATTGAATGTATACAATTAAATATATATATACACATATATATGTGTGTGTGTGTGTTTATTAGAGAGTATGACCAGAACATTATGACACGGTAGAAGAAGTAGAAGTGAAAAAAGACATGGGCTTATGTGTGAACCTTGAACATCTGTTTTCAGATTAAGCAGAACTTTCTGCTTCTGTGTAGGATATTTCTAATAAAAAAGGGTAGTAGTAAGATGAGCAAAGAATGGATCACAGATGAGGATAAGCAGGGTAGGCAGCAAAGAAATAACAAGAAATAAATCTGCATATTTCATATGCATAAAGGTTTTATGAATTCTCTTTTAAAGTAATATTTTTTTTTTAAGATTTTATTTATTAATTTGACAGAGAGAGATCACAGGTAGACGGAGAAGCAGCCAGAGAGAGAGAGATAGGGAAGCAGGCTCCCTGCTGAGGACCCTGAGATCATGACCTGAGCCGAAGGCAGCGGCTTAACCCACTGAGCCACCCAGGCGCCCCATGAATTCTCTTTTAAAAGGAAGATTTAGAACCTGATACAAAATCCAGTCTATATTATCTATGTATGATCTATAATAGCTCGTGAGGTAATTTTTAGTACTTACTATACATTTTCAATTTTATTATGTATATTAAGCTCCTCAATTATCTATTTTTTCTTTATAAAATCTAAGGGAAACATACTCTAGGTATGTTATTTTTGACAGGTTTTATTTATATATTTATTGATTCCGGGGGCAGAGGGAGCATCAGAGAAAGAATCTCAAGCAGACTCCATGCTCAACACGGAGTCCCCCGGGGTGAGCTTGATCTCAAGACCCTGTGATCATGATTTGAGTGAAATCGAGAGTTAGCCACTTAAATGACTGAGCCACCCAGGCACCCCTCTAGATATATTATTAAATAAATATCTAGACCAAGTGGACTTCAAGATAGTATTCTGGTGACTACATTTGTGTTCAGACTGAGTTGTCTGTTAGAAAATCATGCTTTCACAAAATACATTTCTTCCTGACAAAGATACTGTAAACTGGAAATAGTGCATAGAACCCGATGTGGGACTCCATCCCAGGACCCTGGGATCATGACCTGAGCCAAAGGCAGAGACTTAACCCACTGAGCCACCCAGATGCCCCTAAACAAATATTTTTATAGAATAAGCATTGAAAAACATTCTTTATACAAAGCTATTATTTCATGTTGTGTTTAATTTGCTTTCATCTTGCCCAGTGAAAGGTGGTTTAAGAAACAACAAATGGATTTAAAGAGATAATCCCCGAAAAGAGACCAGAGTTTCTAAATAAAAGTCATTATAATCATTCTCAGATGAGCATTCAGCTAAGCGCATTTCTAGACATTTCACAGAAAACTGAGAAACAGTCTCTTTTCTTGGTTCCTCTAATATGTAGCAGTTGATAGATTTTTATAAAGCTATTATCAATGTGATAATTTATTCAAATATTACAAGCTTAAGTGAAATACATGTTGAAATATCCACAGGCTATATAAAAGTTTCTTTGTATTGTTTATAAAATTTGATAAGGAAACTGTTGGGACACTATCAGTAATTAAAAGAAATGAAGGAGAGGGACGCCTGGGTGGCTCAGTTGGTTAAGCAGCTGCCTTCGGCTCAGGTCATGATCCCAGCATCCTGGGATGGAGTCCTACATCGGGCTCCTTGCTCCACAGGGAGCCTACTTCTCCCTCTGACTCTGCCTTCCACTCTGTCTGCCTGTGCTCGCTCTTGCTCGCTCTCTGACAAATAAATAACTAAAATCTTAAAAAAAAAATAAATAAATGAAGGAGAAACTTTTTAGTCATCTGCCTACATGCTTCCCATATAAAACAGGTAATTTTAAGCTAATAGTTTTATAATCTAGTCCCCAAGAGGTGTAGCCTTATTTTTAAAAAACACCTTTTAAATTCAAAGATAAGGAGAGGTATGTCTTTGATCACTCAGGACTTTATATGGATCATCAAATGGAGAAAGAGGAAGAGTAGAAAAAAGAGTTTAACCCTTGGGCTTAAAAGTCCACTTAGTGAACCATGAGAGACTATGGACTCTGAAAAACAATCTGAGGGTTTTGAAGGGGCAGGGGGTTGGAGGTTGGGGGAACCAGGTGATGGGTATTAGAGAGGGCACAGATTGCATGGAGCACTGGGTGTGGTGCAAAAACAATGAATACTGTTACGCTGAAAAGTAATTTAAAAAAAACAACAACACACAATTATGGGGCAAAAGAAATAATATTAAAAAAAAAAAAGTCCACTTAGTGAATGGAGCTTTCATTTTCCTCTTTCCTGCTCTGGTAGCTCATTTTCTGTCAGCACAGGTGTAATGCTAGAGCTCATTTAAATGTGTCTGCAATTCCCTGCGCCTATGGATCACCATCAGACGAAACAAGAAACAAACAAACAAACAAACAGCCTTCCCCACAGTTTTACTTGAAGATGTTGCAATTTATTCAGGCTTAATAAGGCAAAAAGAGAAAAGCCTTTAGGACAATCTGCTCTGAAAAATTTGATTTTTTTCTTTTCACTTCAACAATTAATTTCTCCTGTTATCTTTATAAAAGAAAAGGTGAAATTTTAGGACTGAAGGGTGCCGTTATTTAGCCATAAAAATGTCTAAGTATACGAACAGGGTAAAAACCAGCTACACTGACATAAAATACATTGTTTCTTCAATCACAGTCCTGTCACTCCATTTCTGTGATACCCAGATGCAGGAACAAAAATATTCTCAGTTGGTGCTATGTAGAATGGTTCAGTTATAAAGTGGTTGAATAAACCTTATCATTATGCAAGAGAATGGAATTAGAGTAAAAGAACTTTGAGATTATGGTTGAGACACTATGACACTAGAATAGTGAAAAAGGCCATGAGAGTCTGATTGACAATTGAAGTCTAAGACAAATATGCCCTATTAATAGCAAGGTTATTTCTCTAAATAATCATCATAAATAATATACTGTGGTACACTGTTTTCTCTGGGAGACGATTAGAAGTTTAGACCCACATTATCTTATAGAGAAGACTGACAAACATTAAAGATAGTGCCAAAATAATATTTACTGGAACATGGAATGGATTTATTTTATAGAAATTTTCTCAGTTGTAGAATTCATTGTAACAATTTTTGCCTATAGTAAGTAAAAGCCATGGTTATACCATGGTTAGATTAGGGGTAAAATCAAAATGATACATGGGACATCTCTCTTACTATAATACTGAAAGCAAATATTGAAGATGTTTTAATTGATACATGACACCATCATGTCTGTGTAGCAGGAGGTGGTTTATAATAACACTGCCAGACCAGTAGGATTAAAATTACATTACATATGTGTATATTAAAAATACACATGGAGGGAACCTGGGTGACTCAGTTGGTTAAGCAACTGCCTTCAGCTCAGGTCATGATCCTGGAGTCCTGGAATCAAGCCCTGCCTCAGGCTTCCATCTCCACGGGGAGTCTGCTTCTCCCTCTGACCTTCTCCCCTCCCATGCTCTCTCTTTTACTCTCTCTCTCTCAAGTAAATACATGAAATCTTAAAAAAAAAAAAAATACAAATGGGATTGCCTGTGTGGCTCAGTAAGTTAAGTGACTGACTCTTGACTTGGGCTCAGGTCATGATCTCAGGGTCATGAGATGGAGCCCCACTTCAGGCTCTATACTCAGTAAAGAGTCTGAGTGAGATTTCTCTCCTTCTCCCTCTCCCTCTGTCCTTCCCCCCTCCTGTCAGTTGTGCATTCTATCTCTCCCTTTAAAATAAAAAAGGATGAATATCGAACTTTTATTATCAACATGGATAGGACTGAAAGAGATTATGCTGAGTGAAATAAGTCAAGCAGAGAAGGTCAATTATCATGTTGTTTCACTTACTTATGGAGCCTAAGGAAAAACATGGAGCATTGGGTGAAGGAAAGGAAAAGTGAATTGGGGGGGAATCAGAGGGGGAGATGAAGCATGAGAGACTGTGGACTCTGAGAAACAAACTGAGGAGTTTTGGAGGAGAGGGGAGTCGAGGGCATGGATGAGCCTGGTAGTGAGTATTAAGGAGGGCATGTATTGCATGGAGCACTAGGTATGGTGCTAAACAATGAATCTTGGAATACTGAAAAAATAAAATTAAATTTAAAAATAAAAAAATTATATCAATAAAATAAATCTTTAAAAATTACACATGGATATTCACTTACTACATGTGTTACATGCACACATACATGATGCATATAATATATAAGCACTTTTGCATTTATATATAGTATATGTGTGTGTGTATAAATATGTATGTATGTATATATATTCTCAGAAAATCATACTTATCTCTAGTACATGTAGGAAGTCTTTCTTCATATTTCAATTTAATGATAGTTTTTCTACGATAACTTTCTTATCAAGCTCTTTCATTTACTCTCTCTGTCCACCACCTTTACTGCAGTCACACTATGACCAGTTCATATGTTTAAATGATAACAATAGAACTCAGTTGTGTTTATTTATTTTTTCTAATGAATATCTTTCTACATTAAGATTGTATACATTGCTACAGCATAAACCATATCCATTCATCCTTGTGACAATGTGCTTACAAAGTGCTCAATAATTATTTATGGTTAATTACACCATTTATTAACCATTTTATAAGCATTTAGTAAGTGCTAGGCACTAGGATTACAATAGTGAGTGAAATAGATTATGGTTTAAGGACCATTAAAAAGTATAAAAATCTATGAAAGCAAAATACCTGACTCAGGTGGTCATTCAGAAAAGTCTGTCCTGAAGAAGTGAATTTTGAATAACAAAATCAATTTTATGTAAAACTTAGGTAAAAGATGTGGGAACATGTCCAAAATCCTTAAGTGGAAAGAAACATGGCTACCTTAAGGAACTATGATATTAACACATTAAAAATATTTTTTTTCAAAATTCACCCTACAAAATAATTATTATAGTGGATTAACTCTGCACAAATCCTCTGTCCTACTATTTTGCCATATGAAAATCTGTATTAGCATATAAATGCATGTACAAGGAGTTTCTCTTTGGCTTTCTAGTATTGTGCTATTTTGGTTTCCAAAAGACATATGTCGACAGATTGTGGGTGTATTCATTCATATCTGAGGAGAAAACTTTCTGCCATTGTCTTTGTTCAGTATGATCTAAAGTTTTTTTCATATGTCTTCTAATAGCATTTTTTTTTTGCTAAACTTGTATGGGGCCCTTCTTTCTCATTGCACCCCAAAGCAGCTACGTTAGAGTCCTGCTGTTATCCTTCCTTCCCACATGCCCAGCTCAGCACTCTGAAAGGCAGTAGACATTGTTTAATATTGGTGGACTGGATGCATTCCAGGAACTATCTTGCCATTTGATCAAAAGAATGATAAAAGATGAGAATCAGGTGATATAATTAAAGTCTTAAGATAATCTGAATGAAAAATTAATTCACTACCTGGCAGAGAATAGACATTAAAATGAGGCCATTAATTTAATTATTAAATGAAACATGAAAAAGTCTTATAATATACAATTGCTCTGTAACTTTACCTATAATTCCAAAATATTCTGATAGCACACGTGTGTCTAGTTCCTTGAATAACCAAAGTATGTGCTGTGACTCCCAATACTCGACAATCATATGAATGTATACATAGTCATGAAATGAGTTCACTCAAAAGTGATAAGCTGTCTCATCAGTGTCTACTTTCATTTTGTAACACTTTAAAAAATCACAACTAATTGTCTCTTTTTTCATAGCCATCTCTTCTTCCGACCTATAAATGCCATGAAGACAAGAGAACTTATCCCAGTCGTTAGGTCAGTGCAGGACTATAGTGATAATGATGATAATTGCCATTTATTGAGTCTTAACTGTGTTTCAGGCACTAGAAAAAGAGTTTTTTGTATTAACACACTGTCTCCTAATGTGCTATAATTTTGATTCCAGGATCAGGTAAGGAGAAGTAAGTATGTTCCACCTGGTCTCTCCATTAAACGCAGCTGTGAAACCTAGGCAGAATTCATGGAGTAACTCTTTATGGACTCTGGGAAATTAACAGTAGTAGGCCAACTAGGGAAGAAGATCAAAATTTCAGTTACAACTAAACTTTTGATTTTACCTTATTTCCCCCCTTTCTTCCCCCTGGCTTGGAATCAGTACAGTTCTAAATTCAGATATGGACATTGGAACAGACATGGAGTATATCAGGAGAATCTATAGTTGTCTTACTATTAAAGGACTTGAATTCATACTTAAGAGCTTTCTAAACAAAGAAATCTACAGGCCAAATATTTACTGATGAATTCTATGAAATATGTTTTTATAAATGTGCCATTGGTCCTGTATAATCTCTTCCAGAAAACAGAAGGAGGCAGCAGTGCTCAACTTATTTTATGAGGCCAGCATAATGCTGCTACCAAAACTGATAAACTCAATAAATTTAGAATAGAAGGGAGCTTCCTTGTTTTAATAAAGAACATCTACAAAAAAACCTTACCTTACTTACATCTACCCAAAAAAAAAAAAAAAAAAAATCATACTTAACAATAAAATTTTCCCCAGATTGGGGAACAATTGGGAACAATGCAAAAATATTCAATTTCAACACTCCCCTTTAAAATCATGTATGTAACCCTAGCCTGTGCATAAAGGAAAGAAAAATAAATGGCATAAAATTCAGAAAATATACCTATGCACAGATGATGTGATAACTACATAAAAAATCCCAAGTAGTTAAAAAATCAAAAACAAAAACAAAAATCCTCCTTAAACTAACAAGTAAATTTCAGAAGGTTTTAGGATACAAGTTCAACATACAATAATCAATTGTGCTTCTATATACTAGCAAAGAACAATTGGAAACTGAAATTAATAAGTAAAAACATTTACAATAGCCTTAGAAATAAAATTCTTAGGTAAACATCTAATAGAGGATGCACAGGATCTATATTCTGAAAAATACAGAACAAAATATAACAAAACCTAATGAAGTAATTTTTTAGAAGACTAAAATAAAGTAAGAGACATACTATGCTCATGAATTGGAAAACTCAACATAGTAAATATGTTAATTAAACCCATATTGATGTACAAATTTAATGCAATTCAATTTAAAAGACCCTGCAGATTTTTGTGAATATGGGCAATCTTATTCTAAAATTAATATGAAAAAGTAAAGAATCTAGCATACCTACAATTTTTAAAATAAGCAACAACAACAACAACAAAACAAAATGGGAGGATTACCACCACGTGATTTCACAATGTGTTGCACTTTTGTCAGTGTAGTATTGGTAAAAGAAAGATATACAGAAGATATGAACAGATACTTCTCCAATGAAGACATACAAATGGCTATCAGACACATGAAAAAATGTTCATCCTCACTAGCCATCAGGGAGATTCAAATTAAAACCACATTAAGATATCACCTTACACCAGTTAGAATGGCCAAAATTAACAAGACAGGAAACAACATGTGTTGGAGGGGATGTGGAGAAAGGGGAACCCTCTTACACTGTTGGTGGGAATGCAGGTTGGTGCAGCCTCTTTGGAGAACAGTGTGGAGATTCCTCAAGAAATTAAAAATAGAACTTCCCTATGACCCTGCCATTGCACTCCTGGGTATTTACCCCAAAGATACAGATGGAGTGAAAAGAAGGGCCATCTGTACCCCAATGTTTATAGCAGCAATGGCCATGGTCGCCAAACTGTGCAAAGAACCAAGATGCCCTTCAATGGACGAATGGATAAGGGAGATGTGGTCCATATACACTATGGAGTATTATGCCTCCATCAGAAAGGATGAATACCCAACTTTTGTAGCAACATGGATGGGACTGGAAGAGATGATGCTGAAGTGAAATAAGTCACACAGAGAGAGTCAATTATCATATGGTTTCACTTATTTGTGGAGCATAACAAATAGCATGGAGGACAAGGGGAGTTAGAGAGGAGAAGGGAGTTGGGGGAAATTGGAAGGGGAGGTGTACTATGAGAGACTATGGACTCTGAAAAATAATCTGAGGAGTTTGAAGTGGTGGGGGGTGGGAGGTTGGAGTACCAGGTGGTGGGTATTATAGAGGGCATGGATTGCATGGAACACTGGGTGTGGTGAAAAAATAATGAATACTATTATGCTGAAAATAAATAAAAAACAAATTAAAAAAAAGAAAGATATATAGATCAATAGGACAGAAAGAGAGTCCAGAAATAAACTGACATTAATATAGACAACTGATTTTTTTAAAAAGTGCCAGAAAAATTTAATAAGTAAAGGATAATCTTTTCAACAATAATGTAGGGATAACTGAAATTGGAATGAAAAATAATTAACCCTAATGTAATTCTCTAAACCTATGAGACATTCAGTCTAAGTGAATTATAGATCAAAAAACAGTAATTGTTAGTAGAAAACGTAGGAGAAAAAGCTACATATAACATTATAAGCCTGATCCATAAAAGCAAATATTGATAAACTTTATTTCACCAAAGTTACATATTTTACTCTGAGAAATGCACTGTTACAAGAATGGAAAGACAAGCTATAGACTGGGAGAAAATGTTTATGTATTATATAATAAAAAAATGGATCTGTATCTGCATATATAAAGAACCCTAAAAATTCAACACTAATTGACAAACTAAATCTAAAGAGACAAAAGACTCAGGATAGCCAACTTAATATGGAAGGAGAATAACAAATTTAGAGGATTGACATTATTTGATTTTTGAGACCTAATAAAGCAGTAGTAATCAATACTGTATTATTGGTGAAAGAATGGACCCATCGATCAATGAAACAGAATAGAGAGTCTATATAAATACAGTTAATATTTGATAAAATTGCAAATGCAATACAATCAAGAACAGATATTCTTTTTAACACAGAGTGCTGGAACAACTGGATATCCACATATGAAAAAAAATTAATGTAGACATAGACTTTACCCTTCACAAGATTAATGTAAAATGCAACCAAAATGTCCTTCAGTAGATGAAAGAATATACAAATAAACTGTGGTTCATTCAGTCAATGGAATATTATTCAATACTAAAAAGAAATGAGTTGACAAGCCAGGAAAAGACACAGAGGAAACTTAAAAGCATATTACGAATTAAATGAAACCAATCTGAAAAGGGTACATTCTATATGATTCCAACTATATGACATTCTAGAAAAGGAAAAACTATGAAGTCAATAAAAAGATTAGTGGTTATCAGGGTTAGTGAGGAGGGAGAGATGAACAGGCAGAACACAGATTTTTAACACACTAAAATATTCTGTATGGTATCACAATGGTAGATACATACATGTCATTATATATTTTTCAAAACCCAAAGAATGTACAACACCAAGAATGAACCCTAAGGTGTATTGTGGATATTGGTGATAATGCTGTGTGTGTACAGGTTCATTAATAGTAGAAATAACTTAGTAAATGTAATAAATGCACCACTGTGGTGGGGAGTACTGATAGTGGGAGAGGTGGTATGTGTGTGGGATATGTGGTACATGGGGACTCTCAGTTCTTTCCTCAATTTTTTTCTGTGAATTCAAAACTGCTTTCAAAAATAAAGTTTATTAAAAACAAAAACAGGGCCTCTGGGTGACTCAGTGGGTTAAGCCTCTGCCTTCAGCTCAGGTCGTGATCCCAGGGTCCTGGTGGGGGAGGTATGAATAGAAATGGATAACAGCAAGTGTTTCTGGGTTGTGGAACTGACCTATATTCTGCTCTTCATGGTTGTTATACATGTTCTAAGAATCCTAGGACAATACACCAAAAGAAGTATAATTTGTCATATGTTAGTTTAAAAAACAAAATAAAAGTCTTTAGTTTTGACAAAATTATTATCATCATTTCATGATGTAGAAACTGAGATGCAGTGAAATTAAGTAATTTTCCCAAGGGCACGGAACTAGTAAGCATTCAGGGCCAGGAAACAATCTGTTATAGTCAGACCCCATGACTTACGCTCATGTAGTAGGGAGAAAGTTTCATAAATTGTTGTTGAATGATTATATCAGTCAATGAAGGAAGTGATGAATCAATCAAATGTCTAATAACTTTGGAATAGGTTGTCAGCAAGTTCATCTAGCTGGCAGTAATCCTCTCAAGGACCTAAGTTAAGTAAGTGAAAAGATCCAGGTCAAGCAAGACATATGACCATTTCTAAAAAATTCAAATCCTGATACAATAGCAATAATAGTATTAGTAAAAGTAGAGAAAGTTTGGAGATTCCCAAACTTATTCTATGACTCCTACAGGCATCTGAAGCTCCCTTAAGCTCTGCCTGGAGGGATGTAGGAAGGTGTCACCAGAGCTCACACTTGTCAATCATTCCCAGTTGGTAGTCGATGAGACATGTGAATTAAAATATGGAAGCTGCACACAGATAGTTTTATGAGATACTGTTTTTAAATTAAAAAATAAATATTCATATATGTGTGTGTGTATACACATATATATTATGCTATATGATTTGTTCCAGATCAGAAGAAAAATATTTTCAAAAGATTCCACAAATCTAGATTATTTTGAAAAAGTGATAGAGCATTTGCATAATTAAAGTTCAAATTTTCTTTTGACTATAGATTTTAAATCCATGAATAAAATGATGGGGAATCAAATTGAGTATATTAAAATGAATTTAATATTAATAAATTTTGTGGATATCACCATATTTGTTGGGCAAAAGATGAAAACAAATAGATGATTGCAGTTGATAAAAATAAAAAGCTAGTGTAATAATTCTTTAAGCTAATCCAAGCATTCACATAATTCTTATTTAAAATACTCTTTCAAAAATATATGTTTATAAAAAATTAAAAATTAAAAAAATAAATAAAATAAAATACTCTTTCAATGTTAGCTCTAGAAAGATTTCCTGTTGTATGATTAAGAACATCTCAAAAATAACATACATCACACATTGCTCCATAAACTCTCCATTTTTGTTTTCAAATGCTTCAATCTCATTCCTGCCTTCCTGTTTGTTTCTAATTTCTGCATGATGTTTTCTATATCCAAGTTATAGCTCAAGTGTCAACAAATGATGTTTTTGTTTTAGCTGCCAATATGAGAACTCTCAATTTGGCAAAATCTCATATTGTATCTTGATTGGTGACTGGGCTCCAATGTACACAATGGAGGGAAAGAGGAAAGCAACAAATAACTCTTCTCTGCTCACTGATAGCATGGGAATGGGCATTAAACTTAGATGGTAATTAAGACTTTGAGTCTGAAGAAGTTACACAAAGATGCAGGAATAATTAGAGATTATTTGCTGCAGTGCCAGTAGTGCAGAGATGGAATCAAGCATCCAGCAGCCATGTTACCTATCAGCAGTACCTCCTAGCCACAGACAGACCTGCAGTGGGACTTAAGCAGTATCTCCTGCTTTCTTGTCTCTTTTAATCTTACCATTCTCCATTACCGGCTCTTAGAAGTCACATCAATTCTGTTAGTTATCCAAATGCATTCCCTTTTCTGATAAAGTTCACCAAAGCTGGCTGCTGTTGCTAGGATCCTAGGATCCCCAAAGATGCATTTCTCCTTAAAGAGGAGTCCCTGATTATCCTACTCAGAGGATTCACCTCCCCATAGCATTGTCTAGAGGCTGCTTCCCCCTCCTCCTTCACTGCCTTCCAGATTTGTCTCGTTCTAGACTTATCGATTTATATAATTGTGGATGGTCAGTTTCTCCCCAGCTATTAGCAGCATAGTCTCTCCAATTAAATATCAACTTCAAAAGCAGAAAGCATAACTGTTTTGTTATTATATATTACTAGCTTCCTACATGAGTGCCTAGCCCGTAACAAACTCTAAATAAATACTTACTGAAGGATGGATAAGCAAGGGCTTTCCCTTTGGCCTATGAGCTTATACTATTAACAGCATTAATCAAAACACTGTGATCCTTGAACAATAACAGTGAAATAAATGGAATATAAAGCTAAAGGAACCACATTGATAACAATTTTAGTTTCGATGAAAGACATTTCAAATACTGGAGGCACATTAAACTACACTTTTTGGAAAAATAAAATTTAATTTTATTACATTGAGGAGTACATAAAAATAAAGTCGTAAACAGAAAGAAACAGACTGATACTCAACTCATCTCAGGAAACCAAATGATTTCCAAAAACAAAAGGAAAAGAAAAAATATGAATTAAATGAGTGGCAGATTTCACTAGCAAGAAAGCAAAGACATTGTATATAAAAAATACAAAAATTAAGAATATTGAAAATTTGGTAATGTAGTTGCAAAATATTTGATAGTAAAATAAAAGCCAGGATCGTATCATATGCTTGCAAATTCATAGCAAATAGGTTAACGAACTTATTTGTAAGAGTCAAGGCATACAGACAGACATAAAAGAAATTGATTACAGATAAATAGAACATACCTATTTCAGTTACTAGAGAACTAAATGAGGTATTATATGTGTTACATTTAGTAAAGTTTGTAAAGTTATATTATGACATTAAATTTAACCATACTGACTGCTTTTTGTATGAATCAAAGTTTTTCTAAAATACTGGCATCTCTGGGGCACCTGGCTGACTCTGTCAGTTGAGTGTGCAACTCTTGATGTCAGAGTTGTAGGTTTGAGACCCATGTTAAGTGTAGAGATTACTTAAAAAATAAAATCTTAAAATACTGACATCTCCATGTATTCCGAACTATTCATACCATGCATTATCAGTTCATTTTCTGAATAGAAACTTGAAAAAAAAGTAAAACCAGTATTTTTGAACAATTTTTAACTATTAGTTGTTTTTTTTTAAGATTATTTATTTAGTTAGTTGACACAGAGAGAGAGAGAGAGCAAGAGAGACAATACTACCAAAGGGAGTGGGAGAGAGAGAAGCAGGTTTCCCGCTGAGCAGGGAGCCCAATGCCAATGCGGGTCTGGATCCCAGGACTCTGGGATCATGAACTGAGCCGATGGCAGACCCTTAATAACACCCCATCAATTTTTAACTCTTAGTTATTATAATAGACATTATAATAACTTAATTATAAGGAAAAACCATAGATATATGCAAGATTTTTATACAATTGACCATTTTGTAGTTCTATCTTTATACTAATAAAAAGTAAAACACTATAGATATCAAAAAAACTAAATTAAGGTATTTTCATAAAATAAATATGAATTCACTAAAGTGTCACACACTTTAAACACTATTCCATTCTTAAGGGAAATATTACTTGATATATTATTGAGAACAAAAATATAATTTAAAGAAAATACATATCAAAATTAAAAATAAAAGTAAATAGCCTATATTAGTTATTTAAGTAGGAATAGGAAGATATTGATAAATGGATGATTGATAAATTAAAAAAATTATAATAATAATATGGAGAATAATAATGAATTCATGAGAGAAATGGAGCTTTAAGAAACATATACTAAAAATAAAAAATTAATTAAAAAATTAACAAAAAAGAAACATATACTAAAAATCAATCTAATATATTAAACCGTGCTTAATATGGATACTGATATTTCAGTGTTTTGTTTTTTTTTACACTTTCTCCTTGATATGCATTTTCTACTTTCTCTTCAATGTATAAATATTACTCTTTAATGAAAAAATAAATTAACAATACAAAATGCAAAATGGTGCAAGACAGGGCAATTAAATATATAATAATTGGTAGAATGTGAATGAGTACTTTTTCTTAAAAGTATGTTCAAAAAATAGATGTGATTGTCTATAAAGGTGCATTGAAGGGTGTTGGGGGTGGAAACTACGAAGGAGAATTTTCCAAACTGTTTCACTAATCTCTCTTCTTTGAAATGTTTTAAAAAATATGTACAGAGTTTATTCTTACTGTATCAGTGATATGCAAATTTATATTCTGATAGATTTTAAAGATTATAAAAGGTACTAACAACAACAACAACAAATAAACAAATGGTCTATGTTCCTGTTCCTTAGGTGGTTTGAATTGTGTAAATATGCTGTGATTTATCTCACTTCGAAAAGTCATGTCAATTGAGTGTAGATTGAGATAACACCTGACTTATTCAATTAACTCACAATTTTCCACACATTCTTCAATCAGATGCTAAAATGACTAATTCTTAATTTGATTCTTTACCCAGTATGTTCTTAATTTTTGTACTCTTAAAAATAATTGTCAATCACTCAAAAATTTGATGCAGGGGTGGTTTCTAACTGGGCAAAACATGGAATTAATCCATGTCTACTACCTCTTCAATCTCTGTAATCTCTAGAGATTTAGGTGGTTCACAGGGTAGAAAGAGTGGTGGTAGCCTTCTCAAAGGTGAGTGCACTAAAACAGAGGAAAGGTTTGTTTTTGTTTTTGTTTTTAAGAATTTATTTATTTATTTGACAGAGAGAGATCACAAGTAGGCAGAGAGGCAGGCAGAGAGAGAGAGGAGGAAGTAGGCTCCCCGCTGAGCAGAGAGCCCGATGCGGGACTCGATCCCAGGACCCTGGGATCATGACCTGAGCTGAAGGCAGTGGCTTAACCCACTGAGCCACCCAGGCGCCCCTGTTTTTGTTTTTTTTAATAGTTATCCCAAGAATAATATTAAGAAATACCACTATTAGACAAGATATTATAGTGATATGATTCAATGACAGTTTCAATCTTAATTACATTAAAGAGTTGGCTTCATTCACCATCTTTTATCGAGTTTTCTAATCTCTTTTTCCTCCTTTCCCACTTCCCTCATTGTCTCCTTGTTCTTCCTCCCTTTACCTTTCTCTTTCTCTACCTCTCTCTCTATCTTATGCCTCATCCTCTTCTTCTCTATTTTCAGTGTTGTCCATCGCTATTACTTCTTATCATTATACACAAAAACTGTTATAGCTTTAAAATAGATTTTGTTGTTAATATTGTTTGTTAAATCAGGGTGATAATATTAAATAAATGCTTGCTGAGCTACCCAATTTAATTATATTGCATTATGTTATCAATGTTCTCTTTTCATAATTTGTTAGGTACATAAATTATACGTACACAAAAAAGGGGAAAAGAAAATCCATAATGATAAAACACCAAAAAACCTTGATGAAATCTAAATTTTGAAAATCATAAATGGAAGCTAAAACTGTAAGTGAATGTTTGATTATAAACAGATTATTTATAGGGCCCTCAAGTATTTTCTCATAAATTGCTTATTAACTACCAAAAAAGTGATAATTCTATAGTGGAGAAACCGAGCCATCGCCACTTTAATCAAGGGATCAAAATTATCATCACCAACAATGATACAAATCACCATCCTGCCACTTCTGATATGATGTTCTAAAAAAGACATTCCACTCTGTAGTATTTCTGCCAAAAACCCTGAATTTATTCACTAGAAAACACCACATAAACACCAGGTGAGGGCACTCTATAGAAAAAAAATGGTCTGCATTGCTTTCAAAGAGTCAAGATCAAAGAAGATAAAAAAGGACTGAAAAAGTGTTTCAGAAACAGGAAAGAATAAGTTAGACACAAAAATTACATGTAATGCTTGATCCTGGATTGGATTTCAGAAATAAAATATCTGTAAGAGGACATCATTAAAGCAATTGATAAAATGAATATGGACTGGGAGTTACATAATCAAATTTTATCAATTTTAGATTTTC
The DNA here is from genome assembly GCF_964662115.1 of Mustela nivalis. Taxonomy (NCBI): domain Eukaryota; kingdom Metazoa; phylum Chordata; class Mammalia; order Carnivora; family Mustelidae; genus Mustela; species Mustela nivalis. The sequence goes on from NC_139029.1 coordinate 64,890,887, forward strand.
TGATTGTGATCCTTGTTTTGTGGTATGTGAAGTGATGGACAATTTATAGCAGTAGTTTTTACTATTCTTACAATGTTTATATGTTTTATATTGAAATGTAGTAAAAATTATCACAAAAATGATATTTGCAGTCTTATTTTTCTAAAGAAGATGATGGCTTACCTTTAAAATTATGGCTTTCTAGTACCAGAAAGTATTTGTTTATAGATAACAGACATCTTAAATAGATATTATCTTTTTAAAAATCACAATAAATAAATAAATAACATTATTTTTGTATTAATCCTAAAATTTAGTTGAGGTCCTTAACAAACCAAGTCTCAGTAAATGACACATAATGATTATGGTATAATCTCTTCCTAAATGAATTTCGTAACAAAAAAGATATGTTATTTAGTAATTAAACAACTTTAAATTCAGACAGAATGTCCTAGAATTTTAACTTACCTAATTTGATTTCAAAAAATAAATATATTCGGGGCACCTGGGTGGTTCAGTGGGTAAGACTCTGCCTTCGGCACAGGTTTTGATCTCAGGGTCCTGGGAATGAGCCCCAAAAGGCCTTCCAGCTCTCTGCTCATCAGGGAGCCTGCTTCCTCCTCTCTCTCTGCCTGCCTCTCTACCCACTTGTGATCTCCCTCTCTGTAAAATAAATAAAAATAAAATAAATAAATAAATAAATAAATAAATAAAAAATAAATAAATATATTCATAAAATCAAATCCATACCAGTTCTTGTAGCTTGTAGGAATTTAAAATAAGAATTACATTCTTGGTTTAATTATAAATCTCCTTGATTATTATTATTGGAATTTCTTTTCTTCCAGAAAATATGTTAGGAGATCAGGAGATGTACATTTTAAAGGCCATGGTATAGTTTAAATGACAAGAGAATTATTTTTCCTTTACCTAGAATGTAAGAAACTGTGTTTATACTTTTTGATTCCAAAGTTTGAAGCTAAAAAGAAAGTCAAATTTTTGTGGGTGATCTTGGGATATAAAAAGCCATAGTTTTCTAATTTAAGCATTAAGAGGAGTCTCATTTTCCTGGAGGTAGCCAAAGTTATTTAAGGCTTTTTATACTCATCATTGAAGCCAAAGGAGTGCCTCCATGTGAAGGAAAATGGATAAGAAAAGGTATCCGTTCCACGAAAGAAACGGCAAAAATAGATTTAGTCCACAGAGAAAGCTGTGGGCAAAGGCCCAGTATTAAATAAAATAAAACGGATTTCCAAGAGAGGTTTTGGAAAAGAAAATCAAACTTACTATTTTTTTTCTTCATGTTATTAGCTACGAGACTTAAGGCCTCCATATTGTTTTAACTACTGCATTGATGCTCTTTTACGTAGTCATTTCTGACTAATCAAAACAAAAAAATTATGAGTTATACAGGATAAATTTTTTTAAAGATTTTTATTTATTTATTTGATAGAGCGATAGAGGTAGAGAGAAAGAGAGAGAATGAGATGGGGTGGAGGGCAGAGGAAGAAGCAGATTTCCCATTGAGTAGGGAGCCTGATGTGGGACTCTATCCTGGGATCCTGGGATCATGACCTGAGCTGAAAGCAAACGTTTAACTGACTGAGCCACCCAGGCGCCCTGAGATAGGTTTTTAATTCAGGGCCAGTTTCACATATATCCAAGTTCTGCAGTGACAGAGGACACTGCACTTAAGACCAATGCTTAACTGAATATTGCAATCTCACTGTTTCAAACTTTTTAATATTTTATGAAAAATGGGCAGTGTATTTTCATTTTGCACTGTAATGCACGTTATATCATCTGTCCTAATTTTTATCCTTTCGTCCCTTATATCATCAGCTGTGTCTTGTATTTTCAGTCATACTTCTGGTCACCATCTGTGATCAGATATTTAGTTCATTATCAAATAGGTACTTTGTCTACATTAAATTGTAATTAGACAGTTTTTCACCTTTAGTTTTATAAACTTGGCACTTAGCATTTAAAAATTGATTTTCTTCTTAGATTTTTGTGTTGACTTGCTCATTTCTCCTAACTTTTTGTCTTCTCAGGGCAGGGAATTAGCTTCCTGGAAGAATAAAGAAAATAAAGGAAAACAAATCTGAGAACAAAGAAAAATTCAAATGTAAACCTGACGGTGGAGGCATTTCCTTTAAAGAAGAATGCATATTGGAGAGTGAAAATCAAGGATCATGGAATATTCACCATGAAAACTACAATCCAATAAAATATTACTGAAGCAACCTAACACTTTATAGCACTTCAGATACTTGGGAATGAATTGGTTTGAAAGATACAGTATATTGGAGAGAACTACAAATGATTCCCTAACCCTCAAAGAAAGACTTTAATTCTTGGTATCCATGCTCATATGGAGATGCTCCTAAGGACTGAACTTAGTCATTGAGTTATTTGAGGTACTGGTGACAGCATTGATCTTAGTCTAACTCCCAATATTAGACATGGGCCTAGAAGTGCCCATCATGTCTTTATCATCTCTGCTTATTTTTAATATAGGTTTTTCACATTGTCAGAGGTTACTATTGTCAAAGAGGATATTACATTTCTAGGTAACTTGAAAATCACTGTATGTAAGGCAAAATTATTAGAGAAAGGCAGCTCAATCAATATTATTCAATTAAAGCAAGCATATTAAATGGCTTTGCTGTTAATACAAAGTACAGTGGAAACAAACAAATGGATACATAGTAAATTTTCACAATTCGATTTTGTGTGTTTGTATGTATTTGGGGTGTGTGAGTGTGTGTGTGTGTGTGTGTGTGTGTGTATAAAATGGTATGTATATATGTAATTGCTTTTTTATGATCAAAGAAACCTCCAAATAGTTTACCTGTAATGGAGTAAGATGGAAGAGTTTTAACAATGCAGCTAATTTTCAACTACAAAAAGAAAATGTACATTTCTTCGGAATTTAAATTTTACAGATATATTGCTTTATAGAATATTTTTATAAGACAATAAATTTGCTTAAAAAGTTCATATAACTATGAGGATTAAAAGATTTAGATTTCTTAAATTTAATAAGAATTCTGTCAAAGAGTTTTAGCAGAGGGTTTATTGCACAACCACCAGTAGTTTGCCCTTGTAAGACAAAAGAGTTGAGGAAGATCACTTTCTTTTCTTTAATTTTTTTTTTAATATTTTATTTATTTATTTGCCAGAGAGAGAGAGTGTGAGAGTACAAGCAGGGGGAGTGGCAGGCAGAGGGAGAAGCAGGCTCACTGCTGAGCAGGGAGTCTGATGCAGGACTCAATCCCAGGGCCCTGACTGGGATCATGACCTGAGCCCAAGGTAGGCGCTTAACCCTCTGTGGCATCCAGACATCCTGAGTAAGATCCCTTTCTAATGGGACAGCATTTTGTATGCTCTAATTTTAGTTGATTAAAAGTACTACTTAGCAGACTGTTTAAAAATAAATAAATAGGGAAGACAGAGTTATCTGTGTATCTCCTTCCTAGACTTTCTTGATTCTTAACCATCAGGACCTTTTGAGTGCTTAAAAATATTGCTTGGTTATAATACTCCTATTTAGGTACAATAAGCTAGAGAAAGACAAATACCATATGGCTTCACTCATGTGTGGAATTTAAGAAACAAAACTAATGAACATGGTAGGGAGGGAGAGAGGAAAGCCAAGAAATAAAGTCATTTTTTTTTTAAGATTTTATTTATTTACTTTAGAGAGATAGTGCATGCATGGAGGGGCAGAGGGAGAGAGAGTCTCAAGCAGACACTATATTGGGTGTGAAGGCTTATGTGGAGCTTACTCTTATAACCCTGAGATCAGGGTCTAAGCTGAAACCAAGAGTCAGACACTTAACCAATTGCAATACCCAGGCACCCTTGCAAACACACTTTTAGCTATAGAGAACAGACTGATGGTTACCAGAGGGAAGTAGGTTGGGGATGGGTTAAATAGGTGATGGGGATTAGGGAGTGCACTGGGTGTTGTATGTAAGTGATGAGTCACTAAATTCTACACCTGAAACTAATATTACATCATCTATTAACTAACTGGAATTTAAATAAAAACTTGGAAGAAAAAAATAAAGTACAGTTGCAAGAAGGCAAAATATATATTTTTATTGTTTAGTTCTGCATTTTGCAACACTGAGTTTAGATCACTGTTTATTTTCATTTTTCATTTGCTGTTTCAATGTTATGCATACCTTCCACCCACCCAACACAGAAGCTGATATTTAAAGGTAAGCAGGCAGCCAGGTTAAATCTATTAATAAAAACAATTTCAATATATAGATATATCTATCTTATTATTCACATAACTATTTTAAATGAAGAAGATATAGAATAGTTTAGTGATAACAAGAGGCATGTATGCTCGTTTTCAATTTATGTCACTAGCATGATAAAAAAATTAAAAATATGAATCAATTCCTCCAGTCTAGAAACTTGATTTGTCACATCTCACATAAGAAAAGTAATACATACAAGGCTCACTCACCTCTAACCCTAGCGGTGATATCATTTCCCAGCATAACTGTAGCAATCTTCCAAGAAAAATAATAATAAGTATTGGCCTCCAAAATCATATACGCATTCGGTCACATATAAGTTATTCACTTTGTAGTTTACATGATTAGACAGCTTGTAAAAAAGAGTTAACATACTTGTCATGTGTAATTATATAGGAGAGCATGAAGTCAAGAAAACTTCAAACTCTCCTTAGGATATCAACATCACCAAAACAATGATGGAGAGGAAGTCTTTCACAGCCAGACATTGCCCCATCAATCAGTTTGCAGTCAGGAGAAAAATTGACTTTGTCATGATATGGTTCTTAAAGAAAAAGTAATAAATTCTATACAAATGGCAAGCTGGCAGTGTGGCTAATTTATTCATTATCCACCCTAGAAAAATAATTAAGTCATGCTTTCTTTCCTGGTGCTTCATTATGGCTTAGTATGCCCTACCCCCTTCCCCCATTTTTTTTTTTTTTTGGCGCCGTCAGTGAGAACGCTTATTAAAATAAATTAGCTGCAAAACTTTTAACTCTGTCTTAAGAAAAAACTAATCCACTTTTCTAGTGGAAGTAACATTGATTAAATAAACCCAGTTCCATGCAGAGCAGATTAATTCCTTTAGCCACAGTTTCCAACCTTAAATGATGCTGTATCTGTATTAGTTTGAACAGTGTGTAATAAGCTGTAAATTTATAATTGGTATTAACCTCTTTAGTGTGTCTTTCTTTGTCTCTTATGGCTGAAATTGCTGATAAAAAAGGGTAAATATGATTGTTAAAAACGTATATATTCAGTGGAAATGTCATGTATATGATATACATTTATTTAATAAACTCATTTTTTATACAATGTACATTGATTAATCCTACCACAAAAGAATTTCATATATTTGTGAGACTCTATGCTGTGATCCATATTTAAAACACATTTTCTCAGAAGATACAATAGGTAACATTACAAAATTTGGACAAATGGTAATGGCTTTTTTCTTTTGAAATGTGAGATATTTTAGTTGTGTGTGTTGATTGCTTCAGTATCTACCAAAATGTATTTCCATTTTCTTAGAATTTAAAAAAGGCAATAAGATGGCTTATTTGCATTTATGTCTGCCCGCAATCCCTACTGTACACTCATGCTGTTCTCCATAGGAGATAAAATTTATTGCTCCACTCTTTGATTTTGGGTTTTCCATGTAATACTCTGGTACCAGTAGAATGTAATGGAAGTGGCACTACCTAATTTCTAGACCAAGGAAGTTTTTGTTTTTTACCTTCCTGGGATCCAGTCTCCATATAAAGCATGGGCTAGAATCCTAAATGAGTTAGTCCTGGTCTAGAAGTTTACACATGGAAGCCTCTAGACATGTTATTCACCACAGCCTTTCTGCATCGGTAGCCCCAGCTGAGTATCTAAATAAAGGAAGTTGTGTATGTGATCGCAACCAATATGATGTGGAAGACAGTAGCTAAGTAGGCAACTTACAGAGTAATATCTAATGTACCTCTATTTAGCCACTAATCTGGGGAATGGTTTGTGAAGAAATGAAGCCCCAAGTAGTCCTCAGTGCAGAATCCACTTGGGATTCTCTCTCTCCCTCTCTTTCTGCACTGCCCCTTGCCCCCTGCTGAAGTTCTCTCTCTCTCTCTCTCTCTCTCTCTCTCTCTAAAATAAGTAAATAAAATCTTGGGGGGAAAAAAAAAAGTTTTCAGACTAACAATTTCTGGTCTCAGAATCAACAAATATGGGTTTTAGTTCTAACGTTCATAGAATTAGGCCCAAAGGGATATTCTAAGGAGAAAATGTGTTTCACAGTAAGGAGTATTTGGCAATGGAAAATTACATGTGTTCATTTGTGAAGAGATAAAAGTGGTTCAAAGTTGTATATTTAAAAGATGCACAAACCATCCTTTACTCTGACCTCCAAAGTGATGCATATAATTTGCAATTTAACCATTGTACCTTTGTGTTTCAAGCTGTTTAATAACTCACCATGTATTTGTGATAAGGCTGCCCTCCACAGCGTAACATGCAAGATCCTCTTAATCTCTCCCTTATGTGTTCCTCCAGCATCATTTCTATTTCCCATTAAATTCCATAAATTCCAATGGATCTAGGCTGCCTACCTAAACGTATGAATGTTGCTCCTTTGCTTTTGTTTAATTTATTCTATTTCGAATGCTCCTTCTTTTCTTCTTTAGCTGCCTAACTTGTACTAATGCCTTAGTACTCAGTTCAGGTTTTGCCTCTTCTCTGTAGCTTCAATGACACCTGCATCCCGCAGTCCAGCCTTCCTCTTGTATGTAGACAGCATACAGTGCATACCTATACCACAGCACTTATCATGGGGTGTTAAAATCATGTACCCACTTGCCATTCTCTCTTGTTTGTAGAAGAAAAAATAAATGGCACAATACATGAAAATTCAGGATAAAGTGGTTCTATATAACCAAGCCACAGAAGTCAGGTAATACAAGATTTCCCTAAAGCATTTGGTATCTGGTATGTATAACTTTCTTTAAACTTTTTTGTTAAATTTTAAATAGTGCTAATGCCATAAATTTGGCAAATTTAAATTCCTTGTTAGTTCACTAATGGTTCATTTTGAATATCAGTTAATGTTGATACAGGTATTTAGAAAAATAAATGTGCTTTTCTGTTTTTCAAGATCTTGGTTGAGATCAGTGTGATGTTTAACTTCTCAGTTTACAACTATAATGAATTATTGAGATTTGTTCTTTGGGAATGAGAGGTTGTTGAAAATCCAATTCATAAAGATCCAATTATTAATCTTTACTACCCTAAATAGTCATGTATCTATAATTGGGATTTGGGTCTACATTTAAGATATGTCTAAAAGGGAGTGGGAGATAGTGATATAAGCAAATAGACATCAGCTATTTCAGCAGTTTAATACTGCTGTCTGGTCAATCATAGTATACAAATAGACATCAGCAAATAGACATCAGCTATTTCAGCAGTTTTAATACTACTGTCTGGTCAATTATAGTATACACTTTGTCGACACTGAAATGAAAAGATTATGTAAATTGTGACTTCATCATTTTACAGAGAAATTTCAGCTGTGAAGTTCTAGTTTAAAATGACCAACTGGACTCCTATATTCAGTTTAGTTTTGGTCTGAAACCCCAAAAACATTATTGTCAAAGGATCTAATTAAAATATGTGTGTGTCTGTGTGATTGCGTGTACGTGTGTGTGTGTGTATGTGTATCACAAGAATGAAGAGGATAGGAAAGGCTATCAGAGCAAAATTTTTGAATTCTGCAAAACAGATTGTTGAATGGAAACTGACTTAGTATAACCCAGAAACTTAAATCTCCACCCAGCACAAGAGAACATTGAAAAAGAAATTAAGTGACAGAGTAAAATCCTCAAAATTCTTCAGAACTCACATGCCATAAACCCATAGCAACAGGAGTGGAGTGGAAAGTGTTAAAACAAAGACTGGGAAAGTATTGCTTAGAAAATGTTTAGGACCTCTGCATGCCTTTCTCACCATCACAGCACTGGGCTGCTTCCCCATTCCCTCCTCTGCCACACTCTTAGTGTGGACCTTTATCCCTGGAGGTGTAAAATATAGGGTCTCTTCTGGAAAACACCAAGCACAGATTATTTTCTGTCATTACTTTGTCTTTACAATGGGCTGATTAAACTTTTGCTCTCTCTTCCATGATCTTCTGTGTTGGGTAACCTGAAGAGAGTCCCAGAAAAATTTTTGTTTTGGCTTCTCCTGAGAGCTAGATATGGCTCAAGAGGACATTAGAGGTGGAAAACAGAAGTTTGCTCACTCTCGCTGTGTTATTGGACATCCAGTTCACAGCCCATACTGCTGCACTCCCACACATCCCAATTAGGATGAGCCCTATGTCTCAAATAACTCATTTTTCCCACTGAATTATGCAGAAACGACCTCTATAAGCTTTCATAACCCTTGGAATGTGTGCCAAAGGCTCCATTCAGCTCATGTTTGCTGGGAATCTTCAAGCAACATCAACAATATTAAACTTTCCTTAAATAGGGAAGTGCATGTCCGGTACTTAGTTTTACAAAACTAAACAATATGTTGTTGGAAGTATACTTGCATGATAAATACAGCTTAAAAGAAAGTCAGGGAGAATGATTAACATAAAAAGATAGTATAAATGTAATCAAGAGAATAGAGGAATGCTAAGAAGCTAACAGTTTTCTATTTTTAAAATCTTGATTGTAAAAATACAAGCTTATTTATTATTATTATTATTTAAACTATATATAAGTGGTATATACTCTTCTTCATGATAGAGTTTGCAATAAAAGCATAGTTCCCATTTCTTATGAATCAAAAGTACATATTTCTCAAACATTATGTCTAAGCATTATATTATTAATAAGCTCGATTATGTATTCATAAAAGATTAAAACATTAATGAAACATTAAACTGCTAACACTGGGATCTGAATTTTATAGTAAAAATATAATAACAAGTTTTTCTCTCATGTTTTTCTCCTTGTGAAGGTGATTGTAGGCTTTCTTTCAAGAATTTATAGTTTGGAGGTGACTGGGTGGCTTAGTAGGTCAAGTATCTGCCTTCAGCTGAGGTCATGGTCTCATGGGTCATGAGATCTAGCTCCCCATCGGGTAAGGAATTTGTTTCCTTCTCTCCCTCTGCCTCCCACCCCACCCCCACTGCTCGTGTATTCTCACACTCTCTCAAATAAATAAATAAAATCTTAAAAAAAAGAAGAGTTTATAGTTTGTTAGGAGTTTGGAATAAACCATTCTGAAAACCACGCAAATGCCTGTTTGGAAAGTGAATATAAATAGGAGCTTTGTAAATCAAAACTTATTTGTCCCTAGAAATAGTAAGTTGATTTTTAAAATTTTATTTTTATGTAGACTTTGACAAAATGTGATACATTTATCATAACTAATGAACCATTATTGCTATATTATTATAAATCATTGTATATGTTCTGTCAGATTTCTGTAGCTTTCATCTAATGTCATTTTTTTTCTGTTCCAAAATACATTATTACATTTAGCTAGCATGTCTCCTTAGAGTCCCCTGAGCTGTAATAGTTTCTCAGACCTTCCTGGTTTTCAATGACCTTGATACTTTTTAAGAGTACTTGTTAAGTATTTTGTAGAATCGCTCTCTATTGGGATTTCTCTGATGTTTTTCTTATGATTAGACAAGGGTTATACATTTTTTTGTTTTGTTTTGTTTTGTTTTGTAAGAAGACAAATTGAGTTAAAGAGCCATTCTTTTCAGTTCATATCAACCATATATATTATACACATAATTTACCACAATTGATGTCGAACTCCATCACCTAGTTGAGGTCATGTAAGTCAATTTTCACCAGAATTAAGGTCCCCCCTTTCAGTCTTTACTTTTTAGAAGGAAATCACTGTGTGAAGCACATACTTAGGGAGTAAGGAGTCATCCTCTATTTCCTTGAACACAGAGTATCTACATAGACAATTTGGAATACTTTTGCACAGTAGATGTGTCCATTCTCCCTTTTAAAATACAACCATTTATTTCTATTAGGCTATAGTTATGCATTTCATACTTTGGGTTACAATCCAATATCCTTTATTTTGTTATCCATTGGAAATTCTTTTGGTTGGCTCTGTGTCTTTTTACATAGCACCATTATATTTTTGTTGAGTACTCCCTTGCTTCATCTTTTAGCACCAGAAGATTCCCCAGTCACATCTTATGTAATTCCTGCCTTAGTCCTAGTATCAGTTATTTCTCCAAGAATTTCTGGTTCCTTATCTTAAAGAAGGTACTAGAAACCAAGATCAAAGCACTAGGTGTGCTCATTGCTATGGAGTGTCCGTGCATCGAGGGACTCTAAGCTGACATAGCAGAGAAATATATGTGGGTATACCAACATATGCATATATGTCTATCTATAAATATTTTAATATACTCCCATTTATATCTATATTAAACTAATCATGAGAACAAACTAATTTCTCCTACTCTAAATCCATAAACTTGTGGAAAAGTTTAGTCTTCTCTCCCTTACTTAGCTGTAAACTCCTATTCTAACAGTGATAAGCCTGGTTCTCATCACCACCATCCATTTACTTATTTGCTTAATCCCAATTTATATGTGTATTTTAATCTCAAATTGTTTTTTTTTTAAAGATTTTATTTATTTATTTGACAGAGAGAGATCCCAGGAGACAGAGAGGCAGGCAGAGAGAGAGAGAGGGAAGCAGGCTCCCTGCTGAGCAGAGAGCCTGATGCGGGACTCGATCCCAGGACCCTGAGATCATGACCTGAGCCGAAGGCAGCGGCTTAACCCACTGAGCCACCCAGGTGCCCTTAATCTCAAATTGTTAATCCATATTCTCATGGAAAAGTACTTGATCAACTAGAATACCATTCATATGTGTAGTTTGTTGTTCTTGCCATTAGTATTAAAGATTTCACTCATCTCCCAAAGTAATAGTTACATTTTTGACCAACCAACTAATGCTTAATCTTTAATGAAAATAATCCCTAATATAATATCTAATCAATCATTCAGTCAGGTTTAAAATGATTAACATACAGGGGAAGGTTTTATAATTATAAAGAGTGCAAAAGGTTAGTAGGTTTGGTGAGAAAATTTGAAGGTCTCAAAAGAGTTCTCTAGATCAGGAAGAAAAGCTATATATGAGGAGTAACACTACTCTCGGATTTTAGGACACTGTCAAGATTCAAAGTAGATAATATTTTTGTAATAGCAAATAAAAATATCTAGTAATGTAACCTGTATTTAATTAGTGAAGTTTCTAAGGGTTACTTGACATAAGTAAAATTATGTGAAGGTAAGTATATTAATATAAGTTTATGTTGGTAAAACATGTCTTTCTCACTCATCTGAAATTCCTTTCATTGAAAAAGCCAAAAAAAGATTAAAAAATAACATTTTAATACATACCTTTATAGTAATATGTCTACTTGCTTATCATTTTTAAATGATAATTTTAATTAGGCAAAGAGTCCACTTGTTAACAAAATAAGTTTAGATTCCCAGGAGAAGGGATTATCATAAACTTGTTTCTTATACTATCCACATCAACCCCCAATCTTAATCACTATTGCATCTATTTCATTTAAAAGTAAAAGATGCAAAGAGTGAGAATTTGACTTCTTTGCCAATTTGGATGCCTTTTATTTCTTTTTGTTGTCTGATTGCTGAGGATAGTAGTACATTGAATAGCAGTGGTGATAGTGGATATCCTTGCCATGTACCGACCTTAGGGGAAGAGCTCTCAGTTTTTTCCCATTGATAATGATATGGACTGTGGTTTTTTTCATAAATAGCTTTGATGATATTGAGGTATGTAACATCTATCCCTACACTTTGAAAAGTTTTGATCAAGAAAGGATGTTGTACTTTGTCAAATGCTTTTTTAGCATCTATTGAGAGGGTCATATGGTTCTTGCCCTTTCTTTTATTAATGTATTGTATCACATTGACTGATTTGAGATGTTGAACCAAACTTGCAACCCAGAAAAAAAAAATCCCACTTGGTCGTGGTGAATAATCCTTTTAATGTACTCTTGGATCCTACAGGCTAGTATTTTGGTGAGAATTTTCACATCTGTGTTCATCAAGGATATTGGTCTATAATTCTTTCTGGTGGGCTCTTTGTCTGGTTTTGGGATCAAGGTAATGCTGGCCTCATAAAATGAGTTTTGAAGTTTTCCTTCCATTTCTATTTTTTTGAAGAGTTTCAGGATAATAGACATTAATTCTTGGTTAAATGTTTGGTAGAATTCCCCTGGGAAGCATCTGGCCCTGGACTCTTGTTTGTTGGAAGATTTTTGATGACTGCCTCAATCTCCTTATGGCTGTTGGTCTGTTTAGGTTTTCTATTTCTTCCTAGTTCAGTTTTGATAGTTTGTACATCTCTAGTAATGCTTCCATTTCTTCCAGATTGTCAAATTTGCTGACGCATAGTTGCTCATAATATGTTCTTATAATTGTATATTTTTTTTTGGTGTTGGTTGTGATCCTTCCTCTTCCATTCATGATTTTATTTATTTGGTTGGTTCCTTTCTCTTTTCTTTTTGATAAGTCTGGACAGGAGCTTATCAATCTTATTAATTCTTTCAAAAAACCAGCCCCTAGTTTCATTGATCTCTTCTACTGTTTTTTGTTTGTTTGCTTGTTTGTTTCTATTTCAGATATTTATGCCCTGAAAGAAGCAGAGATTTCTGCCCTGATCTTTATTATTTCTCTTCTCCTGCTGGCTTTAGGCTTTATTTGCTGTTCTTTCTCCAGTTCCTTTAGGCATAGGGTTAAGTTATGTACTTGCGACCTTTCTTATTTCTTGAGAAAGGCTTATATTGCTATATACTTTCCTTTCAGGATGGCCTTTGCTGTGTCCCACAAATTTTGAACAGTTGTAATTTCATTTTCATTTGTTTCCATGAATTTTTTCAATTCTTCTTTAATTTCCTGGTTGACCCATTCATTCTTTTGTAGGATGCTAAAGCCCAAAAGACTCCTCTCCAATACTGGTAGAACTCATACAGGAATTCAGTAGTGTCAGGATATAAAATCAAATTAGGAAGACAGGAAACAACATGTGTTGGAGAGGATGTGGAGAAAGGGGAACCCTCTTACACTGTTGGTAGGAATGCAACTTGGTGCAGCCACTGTGTGGAGATTCCTCAAGAAATTAAAAATAGAACTTCCCTATGACCATGCAATTGCACTACTGGGTATTTACCCCAAAGATACAGATGGAGTGAAAAGAAGGGCCATCTGTACCCCAATGTTTATAGCAGCAATGGCCAAGGTCGCCAAACTGTGGAAAGAACCAAGATACCCTTGAAAGGACGAACGGATAAGGAAGATGTGGTCCATATACACTATGGAGTATCATGCCTCCATCAGAAAGGATGAATACCCAACTTTTGTAGCAACATGGATGGGACTGGAAGAGATTATGCTGAGTGAAATAAGTCAAGTAAAGAGAGTCAATTATCATATGGTTTCACTTATTTGTGGAGCATAAGAAATAGCATGGAGGACAAGAGGAGATGGAGAGGAGAAGGGAGTTAAGGGAAATTGAAAGGGAAGGTGAACCATGAGAGACTATGGACTCTGAAAAACAATCTGAGGGTTTTGAAGGGGCAGGTGGTGGGAGGTTGGGGGAACCAGGTGGTGGGTATTAGAGAGGACACGGATTGCATGGAGCAAAAATAATGGTGTGGTGTGTGGTACAAAAATAATGAATACTGTTACGCTGAAAAAATTAAAGAAAGAGAACCTAACATAAAAAAAAAAAATCAATGCACAGAAATCAGTTGCATTTCTATACACCAATAGCAAGATAGAAGAAAGAGAAATTAAGGAGTCAATCCCACTTATAATTGCGCCCAAACCCGCAGGATACCTAGGAATAAACCTAACCAAAGAGGCAAAAAACATGTACTCAAAAGTATAAAGTACTCATGAAAGAAATTAAGGAAGACACAAAGAAATAGAAAAACATTTCATGCTCATGGATTGGAAGAACAAATATTTTAAAAAAGTCTATGCTACCTAAAGCAATCTACACATTTAATGCAATCCCTAACAAAATATCATCATTTTTTTCAAAGAAATGGAATGAACAATCCTCAAATTTATATGGAACCAGGAAAGAACCCAAATAGAGAGAGGAATGTTGAAAAGGAAAGCCAAAGTTGGTGGCATCACAATTCCAGACTTCAAGCTCTATTATGAAGCTGTAATCATCAAGACAGTGTGGTACTGGCACAAAAACAGACACAAAGATCAGTGCAACAGAAAAGAGAGCCCAGAAATACACCTTCAATTCTATGGTCAACTACTCTTCAACAAAGTAGGAAAGAATGTCCAGTGGAAAAAAAGACAGTCTCTTCAACAAATGGTGTTGGGAAAATTGGACATCCACATGCAAAAGAATGAAACTGGATCATTTCCTTACACCAAACACAAAAATAGACTGAAAATTGGTGAAAGACCTCAATGTGAGACAGGAATCCATCAAAATCCTTGAGGAGAACACAGCAACTTCTTTGACCTCAGCCACAGCAACTTCTTCCTAGAAACATCACCAAAGGCAAGGGAAGCAAAAGCAACAATGAACTATTGGGACTTCATCAAGATCAAAAGCTTTTGCAAAGCAAAGGAAACAGTCAACAAAACCAAAAGACAGCTGACAGAATGGGAGAAGACATTCACAAATGACATATCAGATAAAGGAATAGTATCCAAAATCTATAAAGAACTTATCAAACTCAACACCCCAAAATAAATAATCCAATCAGGAAATGGGAAGAGGACACGACAGACATTTCTGCAAAGAAAACATCCTGAAGGCCAAGCAACACATGAAAAGTGCTCAACATCACTTGGCATCAAGGAAATACAAATCAATACAATAACATACTACCTCACACCAGTCAAATGGCTAAAATTAACAAATTAGGAAACAACAGATGTTGGAGAGGATGCATAAAAAGAGGAACCCTACTACACTGTTAGTAAGAATTAAAGCTGGTGCAACCACTCTGGAAAACAGCATGGAGCTTCCTCAAAAAGTTGAAAATAGAGCTACCCTACAACCCAGCAATCGCACCACTGGGTATTTACCCTAAAGATACAAATGCAATGATCCAAAGGGGCACATGTACCTGAATGTTTATAGCAGCAATGTCTAGAATAGCCAAACTATGGAAACAACCTAGATGTCCATCAACTAGATGAATGGATAAAGAAGACGATGGGATATATATATATATAGATATATCTATATCTATATCTATATATATATATATGATGGAATACTAAGCAGCCATCAAAAGAAATGAAATCTTGCCATTTGCAATGACATGGATGGAACTAGAGGGTATAACGCTGAGTGAAAAAAGTCAATCAGACAAAGACAATTATATGATCTCCCTAATATGAGGAATTTGAGAGGCCTAGTGGAAGGTTTGGGGGGTAGGGAAGGAAAAAATGAAACAAAATGGGATCAGGAGGGAGACAAACCATAAGAAACTCTTAATCTTACCAAACAAACTCAGGGTTACAGGGAGGTGAGGTGTGGAGAGGGTGGTTGGGTTATGGACATTGGGATGGTTATATGATATGGTGAGTACTGTGAAGTGTGTTAAGACTGATGATTCCAAACAAACAAACAACAAAAAAAGACTGATGATTTACAGACCTGTACCCCTGGGGAAAATAATACATTATATGTTAATAAAAATAATTAATAAAAATTAAAAAGTAAGTGATGCAAAAAAATGTAATGTCTTGAGAAGCTGATATACTGAATAAGACCTAAAATTAAAAAAAGACTAGAGTATCAAATTTCCTTTTATTACTACCAGAATATCTTGGAATTGCATAAAGTATAAAAACTGATCTTATAATTTGGTTTCACAAGTTTGTTTTTGGCATTTGAAGAGAATTCAAGGAAGGAATGGGGAAAAGCCTTTAAGCATCAATTAAAAAGAAAAAAAAGTAAAAATTACTCATTTGTGTAATGTAATCCCATGATTAACTAATTGCAAATAAGTCAATAAATACAGATACTGATAGTTTCAAGACAAAAACAAAAAACAAACAAACAAAAACAAAACTAAAAACCTTCTTAGTCACTTCTGTTCACTATTAAATATTTCTCTCATTGAATTCTAAATTTTTACTTCCCTATAAATAAACATTTCCCTTTCTCTCTTTTCTACCTGTCTCTCTCATATAAATGATTTGTAACTATATATAAATGAGAAATCTTACAGCTATAAATATTAAAGGATATTTAGTTATAAATTTGGAAAATCATCTTAATCAATATCTGGACGTTGGAAAAGTGGTAATTCCCATGGTTTTCAGGTACTTTCTATTAGAGTTCCATAAATCCGGGGCATTATCTTGTGCATATTTGCAGTTTAACAAACATTTTATATAGTAAGAATTTAATATCTATTATTTGATTGACATATTTATTAATTTAACAAAATTCTAATTTGAACATACTTCAAGATTTCACATATATCTTCATACGTCTAACATTTTTCACTTAGCTAAAAATCAAATGTAAATCTTGGTTGAAAACTCTTTTTAGCATTACAAATTTATCAGTATAACAATACTTTAAATGCATATACAGTTTTATAAAAAATTAAAAAGAATTGACAATTCAGAAATATTTATAAATATTTCCTATAAGTTTCAACAGATTAAATATGTAATTCTAGTCCATGCTAGAGCTCAGTAATATTCCTACATTTTGTGTTTTGACAACTTTAACACACACAAAAAAGAAAAAACTATAAATAAGATGAAGGGTACTTTAGGTTTAGGGAAATTAAAACTGGCCAACTTGATGAAAGTTGTAAGATGAAAGATGAAAGAACAATTTGTTTTTCTGTAAAATAAAATATTATTTCTTTCTGCTCTGGGATAGTAAATGGAGAAATTAACATGACTAAAAGAGAAACTGTACTGCTTAAAGAAAAATACAAGCTGATGATTATAGATATCTAACACATTAAAGGTGTATTTCTCACAAGCAAGTAAAAGACAAATGGAGATATTAACATACAGTTGAGCAGAACAGAGAAAAAGTAAAGACCATATGTTTTTACGATTAAGATGCCATTTATCATATTTCTTTGGCTTTTTGGGAAATAATCATCCAAATTGACTCATGTGCGGATAGGGAGAAAAAAGCATTATGTAGAGCCCATCCGTGCTAGCTCTCCTTCAGTCCCAGTTATGAGGACTAATTCAGTTCGTAGCCTGCAATGCGTCCCCAGGAGAATCGAGATTTTACAGAAAAAACAACTATTGTTCGCCTGGTAAGCATGCTAACAGTCAATCCTCTCTTGTATTTCCTCTGAATCTGCAGAATGGGAGAACTAAACATCGTTCACCACCCTTCCTCAGATTCTTCAGAGAAATAAAGATTAAAAGCTATACAGTACAGCAGAGATGTACAAGGTATTATAAGGATTGGTGTCCATGTGTTGAATCTGATCAGTTTTGTTTTTAACTACAATAATTATAATCTCTCTGCTCTACCTTTTTCTTTTTCATTGTCATTAAATATATATCAGTTCATATTAATGAAGGCTCTGGAAATGGATTTTATATCTGGAATATAGCTCAGCAATAATCAAATTTAAACTCTCATATTTTACAGTTGAAAGCCAAGGGACCAAATGATTTGTATAAAGCCAAATAACACTTTAGAAGCAGCCTAGGACCAAAAACTTGGTCTTCCTAACTTCTAATCTAGAATTTTTCACCTTTTTAATTTTTTTAAGGCAAATCTTCACTGAAGGACATATCAAAATCTGAGGAGAGCAGAAAACAGGATAAAGAGGTCCTTTTCTCTCATTAAGCACACAATCTACAATCGATAAAGAAAAATGCCATATGTCAGAATATTTAAAAATTATAAATCAGTGTTAAGTAAAATATGCTCTGTCCTTTTGCTTTGCCAAATGTATCTTCATAAGAAGAGGAAGGCCAGTTCTGAATTTAGAACTGTTGGATCATAAGGGACCCTGGGTGGCTCAGTTGGTTAAGCATCTGACTTCTGCTCAGGCCCTGAGATGGAGTCACATATTGGGCTCAGCAGGGAGCCTACTTCTCTCTCTCCCTCTCTCCCTGCCTGTGTGAGCTCTCTCTCTCTCTCTCTCTGCCCAAATGGGTAAATACAGTCTTTAAAAACACAAATTATTTAAAGAAAATATAATTGTTGGATCACTGAGTTCCAGCTGAGAATATGGCGGTTGTCTGCAATCAGCCCCTGGCTTTAGGTCTCCAACTCTCAAACTTCCCACACACAGGTTCCCTCAGACCATCTCCTCTCTAAAATTCCCCTTGGTACCACACTATGATATTTCTTTGCAACACATATGTGGACATTCCAAATCACATTTTCAAGCTTCATCCACACCCAAACTTTCCGCTGGCCACTCTAGTTTAGAGGCCCATTTTCAGGACAAGAGAACTTTAAGCCATTTGAGCTGGAACTCCTAAAGTTGCTAGGTTCCTAGAGTGTGGTCAGAGGACAAGAAAATGGCAAAGTGTAGGTGGATCCGTTTGCTCCAACAGACTCTTCAATTTATGGGATAAAGGGCAGACATGGAAAGACCTGAATGGAGCCCTCTAAAGCACAGGTCTAGTGTAGAGAACTCTCTTACTTGAATCAAAAGGGGGTACTGCACATGGAAGACAGAGGCCAAAAAAATCATTACCTAAAAGCAAAAACACACTCCCCCAAAGCCATAAAACAGTACAAAACAAAACAAAAACTTATAAATAGTGTGATAAAGTAAGAACTAAAGAACATAAAATGATGGGCACAGAGAGTACAATTTACCTTAAACTGGGTAGTCAGGAAAGCTTCCATAGCAAATTAACAGTTGAGAGATGTGAAAAATTAAACAAGTAAAAAAATGGTGCATAAGGGAAAGGGGTCATTGCTCCAAGTAGAGAAAATAGTCTATGGAAAGGGAAAAAACAAAAACAAAATACAGTCTGTGGAAAGGAGGGGAGAGGAAATGATCTTCCTTATTTGAAAGAATTAATTTGAAGTTTAGTAAATTGGCCATGATACAAAAAGGGTTTTTCTGACCAAGAATGAGTGGGATCAAAGAACAAAGGAATTTTTTTTTTTTTAAGATTTGTTTATTTAGGAGAGAGAGTGAGGCAGAGACAGAGATGGGGGCGGGGTGGAGAAAAGGGGGAGAGAAATTTAAACAAACTCAGCACAATGCATGGAGCCTGATGCAGGGCTTGATCTTATGATCCTGAGATCATAACCTGAGCTGAAACCAACAGTGGGATACTTAACTGACTGTATCACCTATGTACCCAGAAGTGATCCTTGAAATAAAATTCCATTAACATATATAGACAGAAAACAGTAACACACATAGAGTGAGTGCTATGTAAGAAGGCTGGTTGTCCCAATTTATGTGCCTAGAAATGCAAATGGATCCCACCATCCTAGCACTCTGGTTATACTTTGAGGAAGGAATTGTTACAAATTGTATGGCAATGTTAGAGCTCTAGTATAAGGCAGTAATACCACATAGATGGCAGGGAATCTAAAACTAGATATATGATCACTAAAATACTCAGTTTGCCACAAAGTGAAGGACAAATTTTAAAACTGTATTTCGGAAGAGTTATGGTTAAATTTTATGGTCTATTTGGTCAGGCTATGTTGCTCAGTTGTTTGGTGAAATGCCAGTCTAAATGTTGCTGGGAAGGTGTTATATCAACAAGATTAACATTTGCAAATGGTCGACTTTAAATAAAGATTACCCTTAATAATCTGAGTAGGCCCCACTTGATCTACTGAAGAGCTTAGACAAAAACATTTTCCAGAGAAAGAATTCTTCCTCAAGACTAAAACTCTCAACTCTTGCCTTAATTTCTAGGCTAGCAGACTGGCCTAGATTTGCCAGTTCCTAAAACTGTATGAGCCAGCTTTCAGGAGGATCTTGACTGATAAATCAGTGAAACCAATCTGATTTCCTGTGGTGTGTTATCCTGGTTCTCAGAGTAGGATTGGTGATCCCTGTCAGACTAAGTATGTTTTCTCATAGTTTTTGAATAATTTAAGAAAGAGATTCAAGAGGGAGGTATTAGCCTTTCTTCTGTTACCACAAGTAGTTACCAAGAAAATAGTCAGAAAGCTTTATCATCTAGAAATATGACAGCATTTGTCCTCAAAGTCTATAAACCCAGACATAGTAAAAAGAGTGAAAAAGTCCTTTGGAACTCTTAATCAAATAAGAATCAAAATGAATGTTCTGGTACATGAACTGGTACCATGTTCTGGTACTGAATTTTTGTTGTTCAGACTCTCAGATAGCTTTCAGAACAATCTTTTAGAAATATGACAGATGTCCCTATAACTGAAAACTAGAATCCACATAGAGGCAAATAACACTGTTTGTAAAGAATAAAATATTAGAAAGCATAATAAACTGTATATCTCAGTCTCGTAATTCAAGGCACATCATATTCAGAATATGCGAAACTGACCTCAATGTTTCATCCTTTCCAAGCCACACTGCTCATACTTTTGAATCAACTATGTAAGTGATTGGAATTATCATCGATTTATCTCAACCAGAGTCAGGAACTTAAAAATTATTAATAAATAAAATACACTATGCTTCACCATCAAAAAAAAAAATTAGAAAGCAGCTGTGTTTTAAAAATATATAAGAGAAAAGGACAGTCTTAAAAGACTTGGAATTTTAAAGAAAATCTAACTATTGAACAGAGTAATTTTATTATGTTTTAATACCTAAAGATTGATCTATCAATCTACACATCTATCTAATTATCTGTGTATATTATACACACACAAACATGCATACATGAAGATATAGTTATGTCTTCAATCCAGAATTATTAGGTAACAAAACAAGTTTTATATACTTAAGATAGTTATGACCTTCTTATATTACTATTAAAATAAAATTATGTAAACAGAGACTTGGAAAAGAGGAAAAAGTCAAATAGGTTACTACCAAGTTTAACAAAGATACCATAATTAAATTTCAAATTTGACTTGGCATCTTAGTATAAAGGGCAAAGGGAGTATATCTCAAGTCTCAGTAAATTTTGACAGAAGGCGCCTTCCAAATATTCACACCAACAAAAGCTAAGTACAACATTTTAGCCTATGCAAGTTAACTTAAGAAATATTAAGAGAATTCAGATAATTGACAGTAACAAAAAAGAGTACACAAATTATTCCAGCAACCAAGAACACACTGTGAATAACTGTGACAGGCAGTCTCCAGTTTGGCACCCCAATAATCCTTATGCCCTGGCTTTCATTCCTGTGTTGCCCATGCTATTCAGAAAGACCTGTGGCCATGGCCATGGCAAAGGATGTCACTTCAATGATTAGATTACCTAAAATTGCAACGTCCTTCTTGTGAGAGACTACTCTATTCCCTCACAGAGTGAATGCTTTGATGAAGCAAGGAGCCAAGATGGACAGGCCTATATCTGAAAGAATTGATGGTAGTCTATGTCAGCAGCTGGCCATTATCATATTTCTAAATTTTAAAACGACTAGGTGTTTCATTTCTATCATATATTGCTGACAACAGTTGCCGTTCAAGTAATCTATTTTTTAGGTCCTTAAATGACGCTGTATATTTTGCATCTATCTACAATTAAAACACTATTAAGCCACACACTTTTTAATTTAATTTAATTATTATTTTATTTTATTTTAATTTCCCATTAAACAGCAATTTATTCTTTTAGAAACATTTTTATCTAAGCCATGCCATGGGCAAATATACCCTTAAATTCCTCAATATATCATCATCCTTTCTCCTAACAATCAAACCCAGATCTTGCAATCTTCCTGTGGGTATCTCAATATATTTTTGCAGGCCAAACATACTATGTGCCAGACACTCTGATTAGATTAGATGTGCCCTTGAGGAATTAGATTATATGTGGAAAACCAGAAATGTAGAAGATAAATTACATTAAGATTTATAATCTCCACAATGTTTAATCATAGTTAATATCTGAACTCAATAAATTCTTAATTTAATGCTTCTGCATGTCTACATATTATTAATATTGATACATATTTTAGATATTTGGCTCTCCTTATCAAAACATGATATTAAAAAAGGGAGCCTACTTTAACCTATACATGGTACAGATAGGAGTCACTTCATAATGGTAAAGCAATGAGTATTTCTATAAAAATATATTTAATTTAGGCTTATGGGGTTTCTAGTTATTAAAATCAATTATAGAACTTGAGAATTGGGAGAATAAGAAAATGATGGTTTTATTTATTATTTTTTAAAGATTTTATTTACTTATGACAGAGAGGGCTAGCAGGAGAGGGAATACAAGCACAGGGGAGCTGGAGAAGGTGAAGCAGGTTTCCTGTTGAACAGGGAGCCCAAATTGCTGCTTGATCCCAGAATGCTGGGATCATGACCTGAGCTAAAGACAGACACTTAACAACTGAGCCACCCAGGTGTCCCCAAAATGATGGCTTTAAAGTAGAACTAATGGTCTACTAACTACAAGACACTATTAAATAGTCTATTACACTGGACATGGACCCAGAATTGACAATGTGCAGTTTATAAAAGGTTGTTCTCTGAAAGAGAAGGTTCAGTTTTTGTACCACCCTCCACAAAAGATACTATGGCAATAGTGACAAAAATCTATTGTAAATATCATTTATTTGTTGGTCTATTTAAATAATTTTTGTCCCTCGATTCAATAGACTGATAGTGAAAGATAGTGATTCCCAGGTATGGTTATGGTTAGGGATAAGAGGAGAAAAAACTGCTTTAAATTAAGAGGTCAGAGATAGCCTCATTGAAAAAGTGATATTTAGTTGGAACCCAATGTACACATTTGCAGAAAAGTGTCCTAGTCAAAGGGAAAGCCTGTGCAGAAGGTCTGGGGTAGGTATAAACTTCATTCATCACAAGTATAATAAAGAAGCCAGCATTACAGAAGAGTAAAAAAAAGGAAGAGTGATAGAAGATGAAGATAATAAGGAGTGGAATCCTATATCCTATCAGGCTGCTGCAAAAACTTGTGAACTCTTTCTGAGTAAGACAAAAAATGACTGAAAGTTTTTTTATCATAGGTGACATCTCTTCCAAAGAAGCACAAATATGCTGTACAAGATATTGACAACCTTGAGAGGTCAAAGATAGAAGAAAGAACATAACTTGAAACCTATTGAAGTAATTCTGTCCAAAAAAAGAGGCTGGAATATTGTGGAAACATTGGATGGTTAATCCATGCCATGGATAAATATTATGCATATATTTTGAAGGTAAAATTAGAGTTTACTAGTGGATTGAATGTACAGAATCAAAGAGAAGAGTCAAGCATAACTTCAATATTTTGTTGAGCTACTGGAAATAAAGCATTACTTTAACTTGAGAAAAATGCCTACATTTTAAGTGATGGTTAGTAACTCAAATTAACTGGGAAAACAATTGCTAGTCAAGATATATGAGAAGTGCAGACTTTGGTTTCTAGCCATGGAATCAGACTTGTCCTCATAAGAAAACTATATGAAAATGTTAAAAACATGTGGATCTGTTTTCAAGTATTGAGCAGCAGGTATCACAGAGCTGTGATCCATGAGAAAATTATAACTACTGTGAACCTTATGTTCACTGAAACTTTCTGCCTGAGGGTATGTTCTGAATTATAGTCTAATGAGATCACAGTCTTGGTGAACAGAGAAGGTAAAATCAAGGTTTGCTGAAGTAGCTAAAATTTGTGGGGCAGGTTAGTGGACAGTAGGGAGTTTCACAGAAGGCAGACACAGAAATATGCAGAGGGCTTTCCTGGGGCTATTTGTCTGAGGGCTGGATTGCACATGTAAAGGGTAAGATTCTAACAAGATCTAATAGAAAGCAGCTGTTAGGGGACTAAGATCAGAGCAGAGATTTCAGAGTTCATGACATATTAAAAATGATGATAATCTTACTTTGTCAATGAAAATTAGATCTAGGCAGCTGACCATTCATCTGAAATTCCAAAAGGCCATGTCATCAAAATCAGTACAATGTTCATGATTGGAGACAAAGCACAGAATTAGGAAGGAAGAAAGGAAAGAGAGAAGAAAAGAAGTAGGCATACTACTACAAAGAATAAAACCAAATTTTACTAGATCAAGCTTCTTAACAAAACAAAAATCAATAATCTTTTAGGAAGTGAACATCATTCAATGTCAAGCATACATACTTGACTTGAAGATGGAGGAAAATACGACCTGTTAGAAGTTAATAAAAAGTCACTAAAAATAAAATTTGAGGTGACTGCAGATGTTAACATTAAGAAATAAGAATTTTTTTAACAGCCATTGTAAAGACAGGTAATGATTTAAAGGAAAAGATAAACACAATGAGAAAATAAATGGAGACCTTCAGTGGGAAAAAGAAACTGCATTAAATTTTCTTTTTTTTTTTTTAAATATTTTATTTTTTATAAACATATATTTTTATCCCCAGGGGTACAGGTCTGTGAATCACCAGGTTTACACACTTCACAGCACACACCAAAGCACATACCCTCCCCAATGTCCATAATCCCACCCCCTTCTCCCAAACCCCTCCCCCAGCAACCCTCAGTTTGTTTTGTGAGATTAAGAGTCACTTATAAAACCACAAAAAATATATGTGATATGACTAGAAAAAGGTAATGAAAATCAGGTACTGCAAAATAAAGGGTCAGTGAACTTGAATGTAGATCAATAAAATAATATCTAATTCAATGAAAAAATAGAAAATATTGGAAACATTGAAAAAACATTCAGGGACTTGTGGGACAATGAAAAGTGGACCAACACAGATGTAATGAAGTCAAAGACTGAGAAAACATGGAGAATAGAGGAGAAAAAATATCCAAAGAAATATCACCAAATTTATGAAAAGTATTAATGTTTATTAATGCATATACTAGAAGTTTTGTGTACTTCAAGTTGAATAAAATAAAGTCATCCATAAGTATATCAGAATCAAACTTTGCAAGACTAAGATATATTTTGAAGGCAGCACAAGAAAGAACACCTTCTATGTGGGGAAAGAAAAATAAAACTTATGGTTGACTTCTGATCATACAGAAATGTAGACAAGAAGACCACATCTTTAAAGTGCTAAAAATATATTTATATTAGCTATTTTCGAGAATCTTACATCCCACCAAAATAACACTTATTTGAAAAAATGTATTCCCTTTATTCATATAAAGGGAAAAAAAGAGAACATTTGTCAACAGAAAAATTATACTAAAAGTAATGATAGAAGGCAATGCCATAAGAAGTTCTTCAGATTGCAGGAAAATGATAGCAAATAGAAAATCTGAATGAATGTACGTAGAATATACAAATATGCAACAAATTAGGAATGGGAGATTTAGTAGAACTGTACTCTTGCAAACTTCTTACATTTTATATGAAGTGGTTTAATATTAAAAATAAGTAGAGGAAGATAAGAATTAGAAATCACAATATACAACACATCTACATATATAAGTACATATACACATATTCATACATATGAAAGTATGATGAAAGCCAGTAGAAAAAAATCAAATGGAATACCAGAAAATATTTAACTAATCAAATGCAGAAAATAAAGTACAGCCATATAAATAGTACACTAAATATAAATGTACTAACTACTCTAATGACAGAAAATTGAACTGTGGGGAAATAATCCATCCCACAGAAAATAGTAGATGGGAGAAAAGTATAAAGGAACTGGGCAAAAGAGACTTGTGAGATAGAGGTAGTGTGAGCCCAGAAGGTAAATTAAGTATATGTTTTCTAGAAAAAGGAGGTTATCTATTTTGTCAAATACTGCGAATGAATCAAGAAAGATAAAAGCTGAGAAATTACCAGTGTATTAATTTAACTGGAGGTTACTGGTAACTTTAATGAGCACAGATTGGGTGGTATGATAGGAATGGAGGTCTGATTGTAATAGCTTTAAGAAACAACCACAGAAGAGAAATCAGGAAAATGAGTGTAGTTCACTAATTTAAAGTATTTTGCTCTGGAGAGAGATGGAGAAAAAAATGCCTGACCTACATAAAAGAAAACTCAAAAGTAAGAAATAAGTAAGAGAGAGTTGATAAAAAAAATATTCCATATCTCTTTCTACAATTAATATATTTTTTAAAAATGAGAGACATTTCACAGTGGTAAAGTGTATTTCACTGATTGGAGGAGAATATACTGAGAATAAAATTTGTGGTGTCTGTGTTAAGAATGAAACTTCTCTGCATCTTCATATTTTAATATATTTCTATCATTCCCTGCTGCATTTATTTTCACTATCTCCTCTTTTTTCTTATTCTTGTACTATCTTTTTTAACTCTTCACAAGATAATCACCAGTATTATTTCATCTAGAATACAAACTTTATTGTATGGGGCTTTTTAAAGAATTTTTTAAATTGGCTGAAATGGAAGTCCTTAAAAAATTTAGTTAACTATTAAAAATGGCAATATCTATGACAAAAACTAAATAGAGATGACTTAAAATCTAGAAACGTTAAAATTTAAGTTTACTAGATTTATTAAAAGTAACAATATGTCAAAAGCTCATGGCCTATTTTGTCAAAATTACAGCTTAATGTACATATATACATATATATGCAACTTATTTAAATTATTTAGAACCAGAAGCTACTTTAATACAAGTACCAAAGAAAAATAGTACTATCAGTACTTTGAAGTATCACTGACCATTCTTACATGATATCATTTGCTAATTATCTATCCATGGTTATAACCCTTCCATTTTTCGAAAAACTACTTATGCTCAGACACATCTTGATGTGTTCTATACGCTGCCCCAGCTGCTCCTGCCAATATGAGGTTTGTGGCCTCAGAGGTAAGAAATAAGCAGGTCAATTTGGGTGTCAATGTTTTTCAATTAGCTAAGCTGCCAAACTGAACTAATCTCCCTAGGATTCAGGTATTTACACCCATGCAGATCGGGTAAGAGGAGCTTTTTTGAATATATTCACTGCCTGGATCAAAATAAAACTGAAACGAAAAGAAAAAAAATCAAACTCAACAACTGTGCCCTCTACTTCAACCTCTCTACTCTGCAATCCCATGACTTTAATTTAAGGGATAAAAATATTGTCTAGTGTGTGTGCTTCTCTCACATGATTACCCTCTGCTTGAAAGTTCTACAGTCCAGGCTATTCATCACACAACTGATGGAGTTTGATTCCCTCTGCTCTTCTCCAGCTAAGGATTACAAACAGTTAGCTAAACAGTTTTTCTGCTGACAAAAGTTTATTTTTAACCTCGCTAGTTTCTTAAAGAAAATGACTTCTTGGAAATTTTATATTCTAAAGCTTATTTGAACCTACACTTCAAAACAAAGCAATAATGTTTAAATAGACAAAATGTGCAATTTCCCCGTAATAACATTTAACTAGACTGTTTCTGCAATCTTTCCCTCTATCACTGATGAATTTCTTATCTGTAAAAAGTCTCCCATTGTGAAAAATTTGCTCGAGAACACCCAATAACCATGTAAATGATTGCCATCTAAGCAAAACAGCTGGTTTTTTCCTAGTTTTAAAAATGATGAGGGAAATTCAAAATGAGGTGCTTTACTTACATGACATAAACTGAGATACACATTTGAGCTCTGCCCCAAAATCCCAGTGTGTGGACTTTTCAGGTTGAGTACAAGAAGAATGCATCAGGTGTTCAGATGAAACACTCTAGAGAAAAATATCACTGTATGACTGTTTATGAACAGTGAGATAAATTTTATCACTATTGACACGAAATCATTAAATGGTCTGGTTGATTGGATATCTCACACAATACTAACAGTGGAATTTTTATTTAGTATGATCTGCTGTGTAGCAACATCTTTCCATAGAGGTTTTTTGTTTTGTTTTGTTTTGTTTTGTTTTTATCTATTGGGAAGTCTTGCTTCTACTTTTTCAATTATTTAGATTTTTGTATGGAGGTTGTGTCCTCTTCTTTACATTATTCATAATTGAATGAATAACTTTTCTCAACTAGCCATTTGCAATATTTTCCAATAATGGATGAAGTGGTAGCTTCTTAGACTTTAAAATTCAAAGAATCCACAGAGACAGACTGCTCCCTTCACATATGGCACTCTGTATTTCTTTGTGTTTCTCTGAACTGAATCAGGCCCAGGAAAAGTTTCTCTTCTAATTCTATCTCTACAGGTTCTCAACAGTTAGGTTATATGAATAAGGACACTATCCCTACACTCCAAGTCTATATTTTTGCTAATCTTTCCTGAATTGGCCCCTTAATTTGAAGGTGAATTTCATCTAATATTGACTATTTAAAAAAATTTACATTTTTAACTATGTGGTTTTTCTCAGTAACTTTTATTATAGCAGATTTAGGAATTAATTTTCCTTGTTAATTTTGTGTTGTTTCTAGAATGAAAGAGAGGATAAATCTACTATGGCTTTACTGTATTTATCCAGCAATTCAGGATGTTTTTATTTAATTGAAACTTTATGAAGGTAATAAAAGTATGAGTTAAATATGGTTGACATACAGTATAGGAAAATACATATTTTAAGTAAACAAAAACTGTCAACATAAGTATAATTGCACAGATATGGACAATAACTGTAAACATTGGATTGGTATTCTATAGATTTTTAGTACTTTGTTAATGATAATCTATGTTTTCAAATCCTATTTTTCTTTTTTTCACTTATCTGAATTCTAGTGGTATTCTGTGTGAAAATGTTACTTCTTTGTAACAGGGGCACTATTTGTAGTAACTTTTTTATTTTTAATTCATTTTTATTGCTTCACCAAATTTTTCCACCTACTTTTTACTGGGATATGGCTTCATTTTCAAAAATGGAATGAATACACATTTAAAGCTAGAGAAAGTGAAATTGAAATTTCAAATCTACATTTTGCTTGGGTCAGTGCACAAACCCATTCATTTCTGGGCAGCTTGATTAGGAAAATAATTTGAAACTCCTACAGCTGTTATGACAGTTAAATCAGATAATGTGTATAAAATGCCTAATACAGATTCTGATAGGCAGTGTATAATTATTAAATTAATAATCAAGGTCTAATAGTCTACTTTCCTCTGGAAAGAACATTCCATGGGTATCATTGTATTGTATAAAATTTCTGTTTTATCTATGGTAACATTAGAGTTATTAAGATTTACTCCAGTGGTGCCTGGGTAGCACAGTAGGTTAAGCCTCTGAGCCTTGGTTTTCGCTCATATTGAGATATTGGGGTCATGGGATTGAGCCCCCTGTTGGGCTCCAGGCTCAGGGCCACAGGGCCAACTCTGCTTAAGACTCTCTTTCCTCTTGCCCTCCTCCCACTCACTTTTTCTCCCTCTTTCTCTCAAATAAATAAAATAGATTTTTAAAAAATCATCCCAGTTGATTGGAACAATATACCCCAGATGATAACTGAGGTCATGAGAGAATTTGGGTTCATTTTTGCTTTTGCCTTATTACTAGGACTTTCTGTTTTCCCTTGTAAAACTATAGCACCTTTATCTGCCAATGTCCACTGCAAGTTTTTTATCCTATCTCTTTGTGATTATCCCTCACCCCAAATTATCCTGGTGATTGAGGTTACTGGAAAAAATATCAACACTTTATTTGTTTATTATTTTTGTGCCTTTGATTGCTGAGCTAATGAAAACAATTTATTTTATCTAGTAATTGTGCCTTATACTTTACGCTTAATAGAGAGAGTGCTCAACATTGTATAGAGTATCTCTGCACACATCATCTCCTTTGTTCTTCTCAACTGAGGTAACAGTTTTCTCCCCTATTTTTTTTCTAAAGGAAGCAAGGCAAATGTTGAAAGATTAAGAATTGCATAGGCTTCTGTCTCCATATCTCTTTATTGAACAAATATTCATGGAGCAGCTAATATACATCAGAAACATTTTCAGGTGTTATGATAACCTGTAAAGAACAAAACAAAGTAAAAGAAAACAAAAAAGAACAGACTAAAATCTTTGCCCTTCAAAGTTTGTCATATAATGAGGAGGAAATAAAAAAAATAAATTATTAAAAATGTTATTTGTATGTAGAATATGTTATATGTATGTAGAATATGTATGTATGTAGAATAGTGATATAGACAAAACATATCCTGGGATCTAGTGACCATTTCTGTCTATCATATATTTGTCATCATTATTCGTTTCATCAGTAAAAACTATTGTTTCCAACATAACCTTAAGTGGAATCCTAGTATATAAAACAGATGAAAGTGGGGCTTCACAGACTAAAATGAAAGCCAAGAATTGTACTGTCCAGTTTTGCTCTTCATCAACCTGCAGGATTCTGGAGATACCTCTTTAGATCACCAGAGAACCTTGAAATGACTTTTGTACCATAACTAAAATGAAAAGAGGACTTAAACTTTGTAAAAAGTTGAAGTCATTTTAAATTCATTAAACATGCACAGAAGTCTTTCATTGTTTCTTAATGAAAGACCTTGGGAATAAATAAGTACTACATTTCAACTGTTCTGGAGGAGTCTACATTTTATATAAATTTGCACATCTCAGTATAATATGTAAAAATGTTGGAATACTGTTTGAACATGTATATTTACAAGGATATTATGATCAGATGAAGCAACTAAGTCTATTTAAATCTAATTATTTCACAAAAATTCATAAAACTAACCCACCAAAATCAAATATATGCTAAGGAAAAATATCTAAATATTGTTAAGGACATTTTGAAGGTATTCTTCATTGTTTTGGTGAGATCAGAGAAGCAAACTATATTCCAACATATTTGTCTTTTTTTTTTTTTTTTTTACACATTATCTTTGTATTCTTTCTGTTCTGGGAGAAAATTAAATCAACTATTGTCTTCATTTAAAAATATATTCTGGGGATTCCTGAGTGGCTCAGTGGGTTAAAGCCTCTGCCTTCATCTCAGGTGATGATCCCAGGGTTCTGGGATCAAACCCCACATAAGGCTCTCTGCTCAGCGGGGAGCCTGTTTCCTCCTCTCTCTCTCTCTCTGCCTGCCTTTCTGCCTACTTGTGATCTTTGTCTGTCAAATAAAAAAACAAAATCTTAAAAAAATTAAATAAAATAAAAATAAACAAAAATAAAAATATATTCTGTACATTTCTAAGCAATCCTTGTTCTATGAACTTCACATTTATATAAACTTGTCATACTCAATTAAAATGAAATTTCCTTCATAAATATAATCAAAGAAAAAAACTTAAGCTTAACTCAGTATAAAAATTTTCAGGTTCTAAACCAAATGACCTCACTAGTTAAAAAATAAATTGAGATATGTATTGTTGCTTCTCACTCCACTACTACAAAATAGAAAATGCTAAGTCCACATACATATCTATCATGTATGTCCACTTTTAAAAGTTAATATTTAATAGTTAACTCTCAGGTCATTGCTGTTTTTTTGTACTCTGCTTATCTCATCATTCATGGTAATTTCAATATTATAAATGCATAATGTTATCAAATTATAATAAACATAGATGATTTTACCAAAATTCTGGTCTCCAACTTTTTTTTTCTTTCTTTCCTATGATGTCATCTTTTTTGCTCTTATTCCCATATTACACTTGACCTTATCATTCTAATGTTAAGTACCAACACTCCATATTTTAAATTTTAATTTCCTATCACTTCTTATCCTTTTATCTCACTGCCTCTTGTACCTCAAGCCTTAAAAACCTTCAATGCATTTGTATCCATAATCTATGATCTTAGTAACCTTTCACTATCACTTACTTTATTCATGTCCTCATTTCTAACTTTATGTAGATTAAATTCTATGGTTAATCATTAAATTTACTCATCTGCATATATACTCAGTTCTTTTGTCCTTTTCTCACACTATCTTATCCACTAAGCTAAAAAATAATGCTGGTTAATTCCATTTTTCTGGCTCTCCTATCAGTTATAGTTGAATATGATTGGATTATGATATACACACACTGCCATATATGTCCATGCCCCCCTCCCACATGCACACACACACACACACACATACACTGTCTGGCTCATTTCAGTTTCTCGAACACTGAAATCATATGAGTCCAACATTCTTGTACTATGTCTCCAGTAAGTTAATCTCCTACTCTCCTAAGTGATTACATTTTACCTTCACTCTCCTTAAACTTCCTATACTTCTTTTTCCATCCTTTCACCTGATTTCATCATGGTTCTGATTTCATGGGAAAGATGTAACCAATAGATACAGATATTTGAATGCTCTTACAACAGTATCCACTTTCCTACCTTCATCTGTTCCCACGCAACATCACTTTTCCAGACACCATCTACCCATATACTTAGCAATGGACAAATTGTCTTCTTGTGTACTGTTTTCCATCTCTTTTCATCTACTCAAGGACATTCCTCTAATAATGCTTTCTTTCACTTGCCGTGTCAGGTTTTCCGTCTCTATCATGTCTTTTCCAACGTCAGTAGCTGGAAGGAGAAATGGGGTCCACAAAGGTAGTTTAAGTAAATGTTACTTGAAAAATAACATTAAAATAAAAAGTACACAAAGCATAAATGTACACATTGGTGATTTTTAAGAAGTGAATACTATGATGTAATCATCACTGAGTTGAAGAAAAAGACCAAAATCAGCACCTAAGAAGTTCCCCTTGCACCCCCTTCTAGTCACAACCCACCAATGTTAATCACCAGTTGACTTCTCACACTTTTTTCCATCCTATTCACTGGAAAAGTACGATATATGCTTTTTTTTTTAGTCTGGCTTTTTTGGCTCAACATGGTGTGTGAAATTTATCTACATTACTGTAAACAGTTGTAGCTCATTCATTACCATTACTCTTTATATTTCATTGTACACATATACCAGAATTTGTTTATCTTTTCTATCTATGTTGGACATATGAGTTGTTTCTAGTCTGGGATATTATAACTAGTGTTGTTATAAGCAGTCTTGAATGTGCTTTTTGTGAAAAGTTATAAGTATTTTAACTGATGTATAACTAGGAGTAGAGTGTGTGTGTGTGTGTGTGTGTGTGTGTATACATAAACACACACATATATAAATATATGTCTATATTTAGGTATATACTATGTATCTAATATATGTATTAAATAGATGAATTATAAGTATGCAAAAGTAAAGATCTTAATTGTATAATAGCATGAAATACAGTGGGCAAGTCCCATGAATTTAAATATTACCAATATGCTTTGGTTTCTCAAATATAATTTGCTGTAGTGTGCACTTTTTCTGGAATTCCACTGGCCAACTGGAGTTTTCCAATGTATTTTTTAATGGCTATATCACATTAACCTATCCAAATCCATACTTTAGTTCTTTGCCCAAAATTGTTCTCCCTCCAATCTATCCCATTTAGTATAATAGCAATCCCAGCCTTTCATACTGTGAGAGATCCTTGAACCATCTTCAACTCTTCTCGTTCTCTTAGTCTCTGCTTCTAATAGTTTGGCAAATTCCACCAGCTTTATCTTAAATGTCCAGAACTTGAATGCTTTTTAATAACTCCACAGCTGCTTAGATGAACTAATGTAAGTCCATCGACCACAGTGATCCATCAGATCATTCCTCCGTTCAATCTTGCAGTAGCCTTCCACCATCCTTGATTCTTCTGCCCTTACCCCTTTTCATTCATCTCTTATCATGACAGTCAGAGTCAACTTATAAACCCATATTACATAATGGGCTTACTCTGCTAAGAACCCTCTAATATCTTTCAATTTCACT
Source organism: Mustela nivalis (assembly GCF_964662115.1). Lineage (NCBI taxonomy): Eukaryota > Metazoa > Chordata > Mammalia > Carnivora > Mustelidae > Mustela > Mustela nivalis. Next base: position 64,924,691 of record NC_139029.1, read on the forward strand.
CCAAAGCTAAAATCTTTATGTCTTTGTGAAACCCATTATCATTTTCCCTCTTCCTGTCACATTTTTTCCCACATTTCTGACCATTTTCTCTTTCTGCCATCCTGCTTCTTTGGAGAATTCTGCTCACCAGCTCCCCTGCTATTCTCCCAACACCAGTCTTGGTGCAATGTTGACTATTTATTTTTATTTTTTAAACTACTTGAGATGCTCTCCCCTCCCCAACTACTTGACGGAATTTCTCTCTCACTTCCTTTAGCTCATTATTTGAATATCACCTTTTTTTTTTCTTTCTTTGAAAGCTTTCCTTAGCTAACCTCTTAAAAATAGGACAACCTATATCCATAATCAAAACCCCTGCACCATGTTTCTTTTTACTTATTTTGTTGGGGTTTTATTTTTTTCTAGTAGAAATTATGCTCCATATATCCAGTAATTTTGTCCTCTTAGCTAACTTACATAAAACTAGGAAAAAAATAAAACAAGGAAAATCTAATATACTCGTACTAAATTGGGGATTAGAAAAGTGCTTGCTATATATTATTTACCTAATATATATTATTGAATGAATTCAATAGCTTAATTATTTGATATTTATTATTTAAGATTCTTCATTGAGTATATTGTTATTTTTTTAGATCAATCCCCAGCCTCTCTATTCTTCAAGCCAGAAACTTAGCAAGACATAATTTATAAATCCACACAAGTTAAGTGAATAGGATAAATATGAGGCTGGTTTTGTTTTCTTTGAGAAAATTATAAATTAAACCATACAAAAACATTCTATCAGGGCACGGTCCTTAAACAATATTGGCCATGTGATACTAATGGACATTGTGAGTAAACTCAGTAAACTCAACCATCCATATTAGTTTTTATTACATCCTGTTCTAAAAACTATGTAAAATTTATTATAAAGGCTATATTATAGCTTTACTTTATCCCATACATTGGTAAAATAACTGGATAAATGAATTTATATTTCCTGCTTCAAAAACCTAGGAAGTAACTCATTATATATTTAAATGTGTATGTGTGCTAATGGGTTTGCAAGTGCTATGGAGTTTGGAGTCAGTCATTGACTCAAACAGAATAGACTTTAAGAAACCTAGCTGTGCAAGTCTGAAACAACATTTACTGGATTTGTGAAATAGGGTAATTAATTAAATATTTAGGTACAGCAATTTCCTTATCTGTAAAATGGTAAGAAATATTTATTTTATTAAGTATTAACTGAGCATCTACTGCATTTCTAGATTCCCAGCTGTCATTTCTGCATAATTAATGACTATATAAATTTTTCATGTTAATTAACATATATGCCTCATCAATAAAGAGGGAAAATAACAAATCCCATCTCATAAAAACGAGACAATAGATGTAAAGGAATTTGCATACTTGATTTTGTTTTAATTTTCACACAAGGCTAAATAAATGATATGAAAGCAAAAGCTCAATAAAGGACATTTGTTACTATAAGGTAGGTTTCTTAGCCTCATTTAACAGATGAAGAAACCATATCCAAGAGAAAGTAAAAAATGTGGTCAAGGTCTCCCATCTATAAGTAATGGAATAGCAATTTCAACCATAGCACATCTGGCCCCAATGTTTGTACTCTAACTAGCACTCCATATTGCCTTGGTTTCTGACTTTAAGTGTTTAATTTACTTAGCGAGAGAGACATATTTATAGTCAGATATTAAAACGAGATTATTTCCCTCATGAGTTCTGAGCAAAGTGCAAGAACAATGCAACAAATAAGGGAAAGTGCCAGATTGCTTATATAGAACATGCTACAAGATTATGGAAATAGTTATACCATCATTAGCTCTTTATCTGCCTTTGAAGTTTGAAAAACAGGCTGAGCCGAATGAAAAGCAGTGTTCCTTTGGAGAATATTGTTAGATGAGGAAGTGGTGATGCATCATGGAGGCTTACATGGGTAGGAGAAGAATAAATGAAACAAGATGGGATTGGGAGGGAGACAAACCATAAGTGACTCTTAATCTCACAAAACAAACTGAAGATTGCTGGGGGAGGGGGATTAGGAGAAGGAGGGTGGGGTTATGGACATTGGGGAGGGTATGTGCTTTGGTAAGTGCTGTGAAGTATGTAAACCTGGCGATTCACAAACCTGTACCCCTGGGGATAAAAATATATTATATGTTTATTAAAAAAAAAGAATATTGTTAGTAGGCTCTATGTTCTCTCATGAAAGAATAGGGGGTACTTTCTTTCCAACATAAGCTAAAGTTGAGGGTCTTCATCCAAAATAGTTAGAGAACTTGACATGAGCACAGGGTCTTTGGTGGCAAAAAACTAGGGTTTAATTTTACTAAGAAAATTCTAATGGTGCATGGCAGAAGCTAGAATAGTTTGAGGTAGAGGAAATATGATAAAGAGTATTGCATGGGGATGGCCAATTCCATCAGAGCCAAACTGGTCTGATGTGTTTCTAAAAAATAATTGAACATAAGAGGACTATCTGGAGAGGCGAAGACACCATCCTGAGTCTGGGGAGTGTGGAGAATCAACAGTGGGCACAGCCAGAAGAAGGACCTTACTCATAGCAAATGATTGTCCATTGAGGTTTTCCAGTAGAAGGTTCTATAAGGAACCTAAAAAAGTGCCCCCTAAGATAATGAGCCAAAAATTGTAATCATCATAAGCCATCTGGATCAGATTACAAGTATACCAGTCAAGTAGAATCTTTTCTTTTTACTGCTCTTCCCCCACCCCAGGTCCAACAGGGAGGGACAGGTCAGGGGTTATGGCTAATTTAGGAAACTGAGAAGGTCATGGACTAAGACTAGTGAGGATACTAACGCTATGCCTCCCTAACCTAAAACCACCACTTGAGGCTTCCAACCAGAGCTGGAGACTTAAATGGTAAGAGATCAGAAGTCATATATTATATTGGCTGGAATTTAATTAGTAAAATGAGTTCTCTTCTTGTGACCAAAAGTAATCAGAATATGTGGGACCTGTCATAAATGGCCTTACCTAGAATATAACTAAAATAGGTCAGGAACATATAAAGATGCATAAATGCACATAGTAATTTAGAAAAAGACATTTGGCCATAGACATTTTAGAAATAGAATTTGTGAGATCTGGTAACTGATGATATAAGAGGTGAAGGAGAGTGAATCCAGGATGCTTCTCAAACTTTTGAGTTAATATGACTCAAATAGTGTTATCAATTATATTAGGCCATTCGTATTAATGAAAAGGAAAAAATAACAAGAATCATACTGAATCATATCTGTATTCAATATCAAATAGTTCACTATTCAGTTCATATATTCCAATAAAATTATATCTCCTGGTCAAGACAATACATGTTGAAAAAGACTCTTATGTACTCATTTATGGGAAAAGCCAGTCCTAAACCTTTAAGCTAGTATACTTCCTTTCTCCTTTCCGATTTCTTTAACAGAAAAATTTTTATTTATATCTACAAATGGATATTTAAATTCTTCTCATGAGAACTTGGAATTTGCTTGGCTTCTTATATTTTCATCTTACTGTCCCCAAAGCAGTTTCTTGCTTCAACCCATATGTGTAACGTTCCACCCATTTCATACCCAAGGACCACTTCTAAATTTAGAATTATTTTAGAAACTCTGTCCTGATATTTTAACATTCTGACAAGTAGCTAATATAGGAAGATATCATGTATCCAATTCCTATTAGCTGAGCTTCAGACCCATTCTGATCCTAATGCTAAAAATTTAATTTAATTTGACTTGATTTTCAGTGTTCCAAAATTCTTGTTTATGCACCATACCCAGTGCTCCATGCAATATGTGCCCTCCATAATACCCACTCACCCAACACAGGCTCACCCAACACTCCATCCCCTCCCTTCCAAAACCCTCTGTTTGTTTCTCAGAGTCCACAGTCTCTCATGGTTTGTCTCCCCCTCCAATTTCCTCCAACTCACTTCTCTTCATCTGCCAATGTCCTCCATGTTACTCTTCTGCTCCACAAGTAAGTGAAACCATATGATATCTGACTCTCTCTGCTTGACTTATTTCACTCTGCATAATCTCTTCCAGTCCCATCCATGTTTATACAAAAGTTGGGTATTCACCCTTTCTGATGGAGGCTTAATACTCTATTGTATATATGGACCATATCTTCTTTATCCATTCATCCATTGAAGGGCATCATGGTGGTTCTTTCCACTGTTTGGCGACTGTGGCCATTGCTGCTATGAACATTGGGGTACAGATGGCCCTTCTTTTCACTATATCTGTATCTTTGGGGTAAATACCCAGTAGTGTAATTGCAGGGTCATAGGGAAGCTCTATTTTTAATTTCTTAGGGAATCTCCACACTCTTTTCCTAAGTGGCTACACCAACTTGCATTCTCACCAACATTGTAAGTGTTTTCCCCTTTCTCCACATCCTCTACAACACATGTTGTTTATAGTCTTGTTAATTTTGGCCATTCTATCTGGTGTGAGGTGGTATTTCAATGTGGTTATAATTTGAATCTCCCTGATGGCTAATAATGATGAAAATTTTTTCATATGTCTGTTAGCCATTTGTATGTCTTCTTTAGAGAAGTGTCTGTTCATGTCTTCTGTCCATTTTTTGACATGATTATCTGTTTTGTGTGTGTTGAGTTTGAGGAGTTCTTTATAGATCTTGGATATCAGTCCTTTATCTGTAGTGTCATTTGCAAATATCATCTCCCATTCTGTAGCTTGCCTCTTTGTTTTATTGACTGTTTCCTTTGCTTTGCTGAAGCTTTTAGTGTTGATGAAGTCCCAAAAGTTCATTTTCACTTTTGTTTCCTTTGCCTTTGGAGACATGTCTCAAAAGAAGTGGCTGTGGCCAATGTCGAAGAGGTTACTGCCTATGTTTTCCTCTTAGATTTTGATAGATTGCTGCCTCACATTGAGTTTATCTTTCTGTACAGTGTAAGAGAATGGTTGAGTTTCATTCTTCTACACATATCTGTCCAATTTTCCCAGCACCATTTATTGAAGAGACTTTTTTCCTCTGTATATTTTTTCCTGCTTTGTCAAAGATTATTTGGCCATAGAGTTGAGGGTCCATATCTGAGCTCTCTACTCTGTTCCACTGGTCTGTGTGTCTGTTATTTGCCAATACCATGCTGTTTTGGTGATCACAGCTTTGTACTAAAGTTTGAAATCAAGCAATGTGCTGCCCCTAGTTTTGTTTTTCTTTTTCAACATTTCCTTAGCAATTCAGTGTCTCTTCTGGTTCCCTACAAATTTTAGAATTGTTTATTCCAACTCTTGGAAAAATGCCAGTGGAATTTTGATCAGGATGGTATTGAAACTATAGATGGCTCTAGGCAGTCTAGACATTTTAACAGTATTTATTCTTCTGAACCATGAGCATGGAATGCTCTTCCATCATTTGTGTGTTCTTCAATTTCTTTCATGAGTGTTGTGAAGCTCCTTGAGTACAGATCCTTTTCCTCTTTAGTTAGGCTTATTCGCAGGTATCTTATGGTTCTTGGTTCTGTAGTAAATGGAATCAATTCTCTAATTTCCCTATATGTATTTTCATTGTTAGTGTATAAGAAAGTAACTGATTTCTGTACATTGATTTTGTATCCTGCCACATTACTGATTGCTGTATGAGTTCTAGTAGTTTGGGGGTGGAGTCTTTTGGGTTTTTCATATAAAGTATCATGTCATCTGTGAAGAGAGAGAGTTTGACTTCTTCTTTGTCAGTTTGAATACATTTTATTTCTTTTTGTTGTCTCATTGCTGTTGCTAGGACTTCTTGTACTATGTTGAACAACAGTGGTGAGAGTGGACATCCTCGTCGTATTCCTGATCTCAAAGGGAAAGCTGTCAGCTTTTCTCCATTGAGGATGATATTCTCTGTGGGTTTTTTATAGATGGATATTATGAAGTTGAGGAATGTTCCCTCTGTCCCTATACTTTGAATCGTGTTAATCAGGAATGGATGCCATACCTTGTTAATTTTTTTTCTGCCTCAATTGAAAGGACCATGTGGTTGTTCTCTCTTCTCTTATTGATTTGTTCTATCACATTGGTTGATTTGCAAATATTGAACCACCCTTGCATCCCATGGATAAATCTCACCTGGTCATGGTGGATAATCTTTTTAATGTGCTGTTAGATCCTATTAGCTAGGATCTTGTTTAGAATCTTGGCATCCATATTCATCAAGGATATTGGTCTGAAATTCTCCTTTTTGGTGGGGTCTTTGCTTGGTTTGGAGATCAGGGTAATGCTGACTTCATAAAAAGAGTCTGGATGTTTTCCTTCTTTTTCTATTTTTGAAAGAGCTTCAGGACAATAAGTATTATTTCTTCTTTGAATGTTTGGTAGAATTCTCCAGGGAATCCGTCGGGCCCCGGGCTCTTCTTTTTGGGGAGGTTTTTGACCACTGCTTCAATCTCGTTACTAGATATTGGTCTGTCAGATTGTCAATTTCTTCCTGATTCAGTTTTGGAAGTTTATAGATTTTTAGGAATGCATCAATTTCATCTAGGTTGCTTAACTTATTGGCATATAACTATTGATAATAATTTCTGATGATTGTTTCATTTTTCTTGGTGTTAGTAGAGATCTCTCCCTTTTCATTCATAATTTTATTAAGTTGGTCCTCTATCCTTTCTTTTGGATTACTTTGGCCAATGGTTTGTCGATCTTATTGATTCTTTTAAAAAAAAAAAAAACAGCTTGTAAGTTTGTTGATATGTTATACTGTATCTCTAGTTTCTATCTCATTGATATCTGCTCTAATCTTGATTATTTCCCTTCTTATGTGTGGGGTTGTCTTAATTTGTGGTGGATTATCCAGTTCTTTACGGTGTAAAGAGAGCTGGTGTATTCTGGATTTTTCCATTTTTTTAAAGAAAGGCTTGGTTGGCTATATATTTCTCCCTTAGGACCACCTTTGCAGTATCCCATAGGTTTTGGACCAAACTGTCTTCATTCTCATTGATTTCCATGAATTTGAAGTTCTTCTTTGATTTACTGGTTGATCCAAACATCTTAAGCAGGGTGGTCTTTAGCTTACAAGTGTTTGAATTCTTGTGGTTGAGTTCCAGTTTCAAAGCATTGTGGTCTGAGAATATGCAGGGAATATCAGTCTTTTGGTATTGGTTAAGCCCTGATTTGTGACCCAGTATGTGGTCTATTCTGGAGAAAGTTCCATGTGCATTCAAGAAGAATGAGTATTCTGTTGTTTTAGGGATGTTCTGTATATACCTATGGGGGTTCATCTGGTCCAATGTATCATTCAATGCCCTTGTTTCTTTATTGATTTTCTGCTTAGATGATCTGTCTATTACTGAGAGTAGCATGTTAAGATCCCCTACTATTAATGTTTTCATATCAATATGACTTTTTTTTTATTAACATATAATGTATTATTTGCCCCAGGGGTACAGGTTAGTGAATTGCCAGGCTTACACACTTCACAGCACTTACCATAGTACATACCCTCCCCAATGTCCATAACCCAACCACCCTCTCCATACTCAATACGACTCTTTATCTTGGATAACAGTTGTTTTATCTAGTTGGCTGGTCCCATATTGGGGGCATAAATATTTACAATTTCTCGATCTTCCTGGTGGATTAAACCCTTTAAGAATGATGTAGTATCCTTCTTCATCTCTGACTACAGTCTTTAGTTTAAAATCTAATTTATCTGATATAAGAATCGCTACCCCAGCTTTATTTTGAGGTCCATTGGCATGAAAGAAGCTTCACCATCCTTTCACTTTCAGTCCAGATATATCCTTAGGTTTAAAATAGGTAGACAACATATGGATGGGTACTGTCGCTTTATCCAATCTGCAACCCTGTGCTGTTTTATGGGAGTGTTTAGGCCATTCACATTGCGAGTGATTATTGAAAGATGATTTTATTGACACAATGTTGCCTGTGAAGTTCTTGTTTCTATAGATTGTCTCTGTAATTTTCTGTTCTATGACACTCTTGGGTTTTTCCTTCCTTTGTATAACACACTTTAATATTTCTTATAATGCCAGCTTGGTGGTTACATACTCTTTTAAACCTTGCTGGTCTTGAAAGCTCTTTATCTCTCCATCCATTTTGAAAGTCAGCTTTGCTGGATAAAGTATTCCTGGCTGTATGTTCTTCTCATTTAGAGTCCTGAATATGTCTTGCCAGCCCTTTCTGACTTGCCAGGTTTCTATGGACAGGTCTGATGTTTTTCTGATGGACCTTCCTCTGTACATAAGGAATCTCTTCCCCCCTTGATGCTCTCAAAAGCTCTTTTCTGAAATTATGATTCACCAGTCTCACAATCAAGTGCCTCGAGATCTTTCTAGATTTGTTGATCTTGGGGGTATTCTTTCTACCCCTAGAACCAGCTGAGTCACAATCCCGCAGTGACAGCCTGAGGTCTGAACCCCAACTGTAGTCCTGGAAAAGGCAGTCACTGGAAGCGGGCTCTCTGGATCAATACTGCTCATGGTTTTAGTGGATTGGGGGTGCAGAGACAAGTGGGAGCTTTGAGCAACCCCTGAGACAGTGGCTGGGGACATGCTCTGCCTGTGCAAGGTTGCACAGCTCAGCGGAGTTTGCAGAGAGGGAGTCTGTGTGTACTGGACCACCCAGAGGGGAGCAGACTGAAGCTTCTCTCTGAGACGGAGGTCTGGGTGCAGTTTGCTTTTGACTAAACCTCTGAAAAACCTCAAAAAGCCACCAAAGGGAAAAAACAAAAAAACAAAAACAGACAAAAAAAAAACTTACAGGGAACAAAAGCCTGAAAAACCAGTTTGCACAGAGCCCATCCCCTTGAGAGGGGGCAGGAGGACTCAACCTAAGTAAGACTGAATTCAAAACAACGCGGCAGACCCCATCCCAAGAAAGCCAGCCAAAAGAACCAGATGACAACCACCACAGAGTCCCCATAAACTGTAAAACCCCAGTATATCAAGGGAAAACAAATACCTGTATATTTCATAAATACAACTTTTATTTTTAATTCAATCTCACTATTCTTAATCTTTTTAATTTTTTAAGCCTATTTACCATTACAACTAGAGGTTTAATACAGCATATTCCAATAATCTTTTAACTTGTTTTGCTTTTCCTTTCCTATTTTTTTAATATACATATAGATACAAACTTCAAGGTAATCCTCTTTCCCTAATCAATATTACCCCTATATATATAAACCAATTTTAATCTCCCTTTATCTTTGGAATGGAAAGTTGAGTCCTTTAACAAGATACATCCAGAAAGAATCAATATAACCTTCCTCACCCACAATGAGGATTTATAACCACTGTCCCATCTTTTTCTTCAGTCAGTGTTTCTGTGTATTTTGTTTGTTTGGTTGTTTTGGTATTATATAAATCTTATCCTTGAGGTTCATTTTGGCTGGGTTCTTTTTTTTTTTTTTTTCCCCCTTATCATTGACTTTTGTCAGTCTTTTTGTCCATTTTTGTTTATATACATTATAAATCTTACCTTTGGGCCCTTTCTAGCTGGTTCTTCTCTTTTTTTTCCTGTTTCTCTCTTTCTCTCTTTTTTTCTTTTTTCTTTCTTTTTGGTGGTGACTTCTGATTGCTCAGAAGTGTTCCAGGTGCACCTTGCCTGAATTGAGGTTAATATATTCAGACACATCCCCTCAACCACCTCTCACCAAAATGACTAGGAGGAGGGACACCCAACAGAGGAAAAATGCAGAGACTATACCTTCTCCATCACAGCTATTGGATATGGACATAAACAGTATGTCAGAAAGGGAACTCAGGGTAGCAATTTTCCAGGCAATAGCTAGGTTGGAGAAAACCATTAGTGACAACATGGAATCCGTAAGGGCAGAAGTGAAAGCCTCCTTGGAAGTAGTTAAAAATGCTATCAATGAGATCCAATCTAATCTAAATACTCTTAACAGCTAGGGTAACCAGATCAGAAGATAGAATTACTGATCTAGAGGACAAACTGATAGAGAAAAAGGATCAGGAGGAGGCCTGGAACAAACAGCTTAGAACTAAGCCATGAAAACACAATTAGGGAAATAAATGATGCCATGAAACATTCCAATATCAAAATTATTGGGATCCCTGACGGGGAGGAGAAAGAAAGAAGACTAGAAGATATGGCTGAACAAATTCTCAATGAAAATTTTCCCAATCTGGGACACAGAACCAGCATTCATATCCTAGAGACAGAAAGAACACCTCCCCTCCCAAGATCAATGAATCTAATGCTTTTTCCTTAAGTTTAGAGAACTTCATACTTTTCTTCCCTCACCTAGAACAGAATCTCAACTCTAACTCCATATCCTGCACCTCACTGGAGATGTCAGTTTGGTTATTATCACTTACTTGTGTTATAACAATAACCTCCAGCATATACATAGCTGTTATTTCCAATTCAGTACTTTGTTGTCAGAATTACCTATATAACTAGGAGTGATAGCTAAAATATTTAACATGGAGCAGGACATGGGCATCAATTACTCAGAAATGTTGCTGCCTGGGGCTCTGAAACAGAATCCTGGAGTTTTCCTTGCTGAGCATGATATTAACTTTGTGGCTGTTGACCTATAGGCAGGAAAGAAGTCCGAGGAGAGAAAATGGGATGACAGAGCAGCTTTGGGTGAAGTACTCAAAGGCATACATGTTTCATTGTATTAACTAATGGTCCAGCCATCTGTGTGTATACAGGCTGCATTTGTGACTAAACAGAAATTCACCTTATTTGAAAGATCATGCAGGTTTGCAAGAGGAATGAGGGAGTTTTAGACTACTATCTAGCTCAGTTTGACAGCATCTACTCCATCAAATCAGTGTCTGACAAATGTTATCCTTATTCTAGTCTCATATCTAATTGCTAGAACAATGAATCCATGAATCTGATATATTACAGATCTGTTTAAAAGTCCCAATGGCTCTTTGTTACTTATGGAGAATAATTCAATTCTATGGTACTGTCATCTAATACTATAAACAAAGATATAAAATGCATGTACCTTTCCACTACCATTACCTACCTTTTCCTCATGCCAACCACAAGTACTCAAACACATTTTTGAGTGTTTGTGTCCTTGATACCAAATTATGACAAAAATATTAACAAAAGCCTTTGCCTTATTATCTGTAGAATTAGATATGTTATTCAATAATTCTAGGGTTATGTGATGAGGTGTTGATAGTAATAGCCCAAAGTTTTTTGAGACCAGATTTAGAAGTGATTCACTGAACATGGCAGAGCAGGCAAAAACAATGGAGTTAGGGAAGACTTTTCTAAGGAGAGGACACGTGAGTCTAATCTGGATGAATGCGGAGGAGTTGGGCTCCACTGATTCTTGCAGGAGTGGGCAGTTTGCACAAAGACACTAAAAAGCAAAACATGTAATGCCCTTTTTGGGAAAGAATATACAGCTGGGGAAATGTGAATGGACGATGAGGGAACAGATCATAAAGTTCAATTACAATATGCTAAGTTTTAATTTATTTCATAGGCATTGGATGGCTATGTTCCATAATTATAATCACCCCCTTGTAAACACCTTCTTAGTTTCCCCATTGCCTTCAAAACTAAGTAGACTACTAAGATTTAAATTGAGGTAAATGCATTCCAAAAATAGTGTGGATTAATGCATTATGATTATTGGTTTATATACTTCCTGTATAAATCTATGTATGTGCCATGTTTATATTATAGTTCCTGGAACAAACGCATTGCTCAATAAATATTTTGAATAAATAAATAATGTCTGAAAATCATCAACCAAAATAACTACCAAAACAAAACTCTTTATGCCTTATTTCTCCATTCTATGGTCTTATGCACTTCCTAGAAGACGTAAATATAATTATGTGATACATTATTGCTGGCTTCGACAACACATGTGATTTAAATATTTAGCTTATCTCATGCTCCCTTCCCTATTCACTCCTCTTCCCATCCAGTCTCACTTGTTTAGCTCAACCATTGGTTACTTCAGCTTCTTCAGACATGATAAATATTTACTTTTAAGATTGATATATGATTCACATTCCACAAAACTTATCACTTCCAAGGGTATAATTCAGTGGTTTTGCTATATACTCAAAGTTGTTTGATGTCCCTGAATCTTTGTTAGGTTTTGCTTTGATCTTCTGAGGGTGTACTTTTCGCTTAAGCATTCACCATACTTGCCACTCCAGGGATATCCTGAATGAGAAGCAAGAATTGAACTTTTGTATCCAAACTTGACCAGTTATTTGATGTGGGCTACTCCTAGGGAGGGTCCATAACTTCAGGTGGCATTGCCTTTCTTATGCAAAGATCAGTATCAAGCTTCCAAAGCAACACTTGATTTTCTAATCTATTTGATTAGCCCACATCCCGCTGAAATGTGGCCAGTGAACCAATCCTTACTTAGGTAGGATAAAAATCTTGAGACACATTGCCTATCTTCCCATGCTAATTGTTCTACCTTTGAGCAAACTGCAATCTCTGAATGCCAAGCCTCCTTCATATCTTCTCTCTGTCCCAACTTCCAACTCGGCTGTCCTATTCTGGACTGTCTCAAAAATATTGTTTCCCTATCATAGCAGGCCCACTAAACATTGTCCAAAGTACATAGCACCTGAGATGACCTAGATAATGTCCTTTTCTGATCATGTTGCTAAAACCTCTATTCTACACCTGGTTATATAACTTGGCAAATGCCATCTTCACCACAGAATTCTGTTCCAGAAACACATAGAGGTGCAGGTAAAAAATCTTGAGTAATTACCTCAAATGATTTAACAACCTATGCTAGGTGAAAGCTGAAGAGGAGAAATGATAACCCATTTCTAATTACTTCTTTACCTTCTTCCTTTCTCCACTCTCTATCCCTACTCTGGACCCTTCTGCAATCATAGACATTATCATAAATGAGCATAGGTATTATCTTCTATATATTACAGAAAAATCTGTGTACTAATTAATATATATATATATATATATATATATATATATATATATATATATATTTAATAGAATATCCAGAGTTTCAAGGTTATTTTCTAGCTTAAAAAATTATATTTTTATGTCCAAGGAGCTGAATGTTACCTTGGCATTGCTTTTGATGTTTCCCATATGATAAATCCTATTTTACAACTTCACATTGCCATCACCAATACACCATCCCCCTACACAGATACATGACTTGGTTGAAGAAAAGATCTCACAGACAGAAAAACATAGTGGAAAAGAACATTAATAATTTTAAAAAGGGGATTTTTTACATATATGAAATGAAAAACTGTGCCATACATAAATATCTATGTGAAATGCTCAAAAAAACAAAGATAAACCCTTTCTTCAATTAGGGCTTTATTGACCATTAATGATAAAATACAAGATGTATATATTCTACCAGGAGACATACTAAATAATATTTTGCATATACATTTGACCAGATGTGGAACTACTATTTAATATAATTTATATAATATTCTATTTAATAATCTTTAAGATTTATTTCTAGAGCTTAATACCAATTACAGTAATAATCAGTTAACATAAATTCTGTTTTGGTTGTCTGGAAAAAACTTCATTATTCTTGATTATATTTATTTGTCATACTGTTCCACAGAAAATTTTAAAACTGAACTTTTAAAAAATAAAACCAGCTTAATTTATAGGATATTAGAATGCTATATTTCCATTAGATGTTCAATGTTTTTCTTTTTTTGTTTTTTTAATTTTTTAGAAAGAGGAAGAGAGAGGGTAGGGAAGAGCAGAGAGGTAGAGAGAGCACTGTAAGCAGACTCCATACCCAACATGGAGACCTACACAGGGTTTGATCTCAACAACCTTGAGATCATGCTCTGAGCCAAAATCAAGAATCTAACACTTAACTGACAGAGCCACCCAGACACACCTAGATGTTAAATTTCTGGCATACATTGAAATTTCATTTTGGGCTACATCTGTTTGACCAAACTAGATATTTAAAAATAACATCTTCAAGTTATTTTAAGTTTCTTTTTTAAAGTGTCTGCAACCCTAGAAGCCCAATTTGGTTCACAATATTTTAAAAATATAAAAGATGTGAGCTGCCTTTGGATAAGCTAAAATAACAACAAATGTCACAATTAGGAACTGATTTTCTTTCATAATGCAATGAGTAATTTGTAACAAATGAAATAAATGTGAATATGAGATTTCAGTACTATAAAGAAAATTAACTTCCAAATGTTTTACATAGACACAAAAAAGGAAGTCATCTCCATCATTATTAAAATTCTGTGTAATTATTGACTAAGTCTGGCAGTGATGTTTTATGTTCTTTACTGGATATTATGTACTTTGAAGGATCTCAGTGTGATGCATAAAAAATGTATATATCATTTGAGACAGGTAATTTTTGAGAATTATGGATGGAATGCCAAACTCATAGATGATCTAGGATAAAATACCATTATCCCTTTGGTAGATTTTATAAAATAAAAACCATATTTAATAAATACAACCACAGTGGTGGGTATTAAGGAGGGCACATATTACATGGAACACTGGGTGTTGTACATAAACAATGAATCTTGGAACACTGCATTAAAAACTAATGATGTATTTTACGGTGACTAACATAACACAATGAAAAAATAATAATAAACACAACCATTACGTGATTGGTATGTACCTGAACAGTCAATGGATTATTACAGAACATAGTGTAGGAAGATTCTGAACTCACCTTCTCCCACAGAAACAACAAATTAGAGCTACATCTAGAACAATTTCCTTTGAAAAAGAAGTGAAAACTAGCTGAACCACTTTTCCACAATAAAGGATCACACACACACACACACACACACACACACACACGGAGGTGACCCACAATAGGAGGAATCTTCTGTAAGTCCAGAGATTCTCCCGGAGGAGTAAGGGAATTATGCCCACATAAGGTACTCCAACCCTTGGAATTTGCATCAGAGAGATGCACTCCCGAAACATCTGACTAAGAAGCTAAGGGGGCTTATGTCCGAATCACCTACAGGGCTATCAGGAACTGAGATTCTCCTTTTAAAGGGCTCATGTGTGGTCTCATTTGCCCTGGGACCCATGACAAAAGCAGTAATATGAAAAGCGCCTGGACTATATGTGAAAATTTGCTAATCTTAAAGTATCTGCCAGAGTATAGGAGACAGTGGTAGATAGAGACACTGGTAGGCACCATTTTGCACTGTTCATTACCCTGCTAGCATAGGAGGCACACAGAGAAGTGTCAACTTCTCGGTAGCTTGCTAAAGCCAATGAGTACAAAAGGCTACAGCATTTTCCTGCTCCTTGCATAGACCTGATGAGGGCTAGCAGTCATGGGATTCTCTCACTCCCTTGCTAAAGTCCTTGGTCACAGAAACAAGGCACTTAACTGCTGAATTGCTGAACCAGGTTAGTGTACCCTACCCCCTATACTCTCCAGCTGCCTCACTAAAGCAGGAGAGTGCATGAAATCCCTTTATTGCCTGGCCCTGGTGGCCAAGGGGGCTTAAGTTCCTGGGCTCCACAGGACTCTAACAATGAGAAAAACAGTTCTTGGCTGGCTACAACCCCCAGGACACTTCACAGACAGAAGACTGAAACAAATTCCAGTCTTCCTATGAAAAAAGTCTTTTTACTTGTACTGGAGCTTCAGCCTAAAGGGCATGCTTTAGGTTTGCCACACATCTAGAGGAGAAGAACTCTCAGACAACATAAGCAGGAAGACAACCATCCTTAATGACTCATTTGGCCTTACTACAGCCCATTGTTACCTCTCAGACAGAAACTTATACTCTCATCTAGAGTCCTGAATTTTTTTTTTTCCTTCTGGTTTTTGCAACTGTCACCTAGACAATGCCTCCAGATATTCTGGTCTGGAGACCTCACAGGTCTTTTGGCCCCATAAAATTATTTGCATAGTTTAAAAGCTGTTCCCTGAAGGGATGGCTTCCAATAAGCCTAAAAATAAACTAGGTGCTAAACGATCCCCCTCTTCTTGGAACACTGACAGGCCTTAGCACACCTCAACAATGGAGATCTATCAAGAATAAATTGGGCTGCTGAGACAATCACAAATGTTTAAGAGGCAACCAAGAGTTAGGGTAATGGTGAAGGAGAGAGAGGAGTTACCTACACAGGTCCACTCCTTTAAGACTGGGAGAGGTAGTTGGTTCATCTAATACACAGAAAGAAACACAGAGAGTCAAACAAAATGAGGAAACATAGAAATATGTTCCAAAAGAAAGAACAAGATAAAACTGCAGAAAGAGACCTTAATGTAATGGAGATAAGTAATCTAATGGATCAAGTAATGGTCATAAAGATGCTCACTGAAATTTTGAAACAAATGGATGAACATGGTGAGAACTTACACAAAGAGAAGAAAAATATAAGAACATACCAAACAGAAGTCACAGAGATGAAAAATACCATAACTTAAATAAAACATACACAAGGGCGCTCAATAGCAGGCAATAGGAAGCAGAAGAATGGATCAGCCATCTGGAAGACAGGGTGACAGGACTCACCCAATCAGATCAGCCAACAGAATTTTAAAAAGTGAAGATAGCTTACAGGACCTATGGAACCACATCCAGTGAAATAACATTCTCGATATAGGGGTCCCAGAAGGACAAAGGGGAGATAAAGGGGCAGAGAACTTATTTGAAAAATTATGGCTGCAAACTTCCTCCCCAACCTCAGAAAGAAAGCACAGGTCAAGAAAACACAGAGAGTTCCAAATCAGATGAACCCAAAGAGATCCACACCAAGACACATTATTATAAAATGTCAAAAGATATGTTAAAGAGAGAATATTAAAGTAGCAAGAGAAAAACAACTTGTTATGTACAAGTTGTCTTATGCCATAAGACTATAAGCAGATTTTTCAGCCAAAATGTTACAGGCCAGAAGAGAATGGTATGATATATTCAAAGTGTGGCAGGAAAACAGCCTCCCACAAGGAATATTTACTCAACAAGGTTATCATTTGAAGAAATTTCAAGTTATCTTTTCTAATATTGTAAATAAAATATTTAGCAGAACTTATTAATAATTAGGTAAATAGTTTTATTTGTTTTAGAGGTATAATATCTTAGAACATCTTCCTAATGTACATACCCTTGCTCTGGTGAAAACTATAATTTATTTCCCAACAATATTTTTGTATGAGTTCAGGTCTCTGCAAACTTTGAGTTAGAGAAAACAAATTTCTCAGTGTTTTTTTTTTATTTTTTTTCTCCATGAGTTGATAGATAGATAGGAAGTCTAACATTGTTTTCAAGTAAAATGGATTTCAAAATGGATAATTTTAAATTATAAAAAGCCTAACTCCAAAATATAAAATAAAAATAAACTTTTAATCTCCTGTCCAACAGAATAAATATAAACTGTTAAATGATGAATTACATTGCACAGTAATACTTCCTAAAGAAAATAATCTTATAACACATCTTCATCATCACTTTCTTTTTAAAAAATTTTTTAAAGATTTTATTTATTTATTTGTTAGATAAAGAGAGACAGTACAAGCAGGGGGAGCATCAGGCAGAGCCCCTGCTAAGCAGGGAGTCTAATGCAGGGCTAGATCCCAAGATCCTGAGATCACAATCAGATCAGCCAACAGATTAAGGCTGAACAACTGAGCCACCCAGGCACCCCCAGACACTTTCTTATTAATGAAGCAAACTTTTATGTTCCCGTTTTGAACTGTATTCTGACATTGAAAAATCATTGGTGATAATAATAAGATGAATTACCTCTTATTTTAGTTTATTGATCATAGATTTTTTCTTTTTATGATTTACTTGAATAGACCTCTTGATATATAGATCTATTGGGATGTCTTAATTTGTAGAAGTTCCTTTTATACTCTGGATGCTAGTTCTAAAGTATTACATGTAGGGCAAATATATTCTTTCACTTGGAAGCTTCATTATTCTTTTTCTAGCTTCTCTTCATGATCAAAAGTACTTAATTTTAATGAAGTACAAACTGCAATATTTCTGTCAGTGATTTTGTTTTTGTTATCATATTTAAAAACTACTTCCCTCAGGAGCACTTGTGAATTGAATTTTCTTTCACATTTAACTTTTAACCCACCTGGAACTGATTTTTCCTTTGAATGGAACGTTAAAAGATCAATTTCTTTTTTCCTAAGATAGCCAGTTGTTCCAGTGCCAATTTTAAATGTCTTTTTCTTTTTCCCACTCACCCAGAGTGCCATCTTATCATATATCGAGTTTCTATATATACACACTTTTGTTTTAAGACTCTATATGGTGTTATTATGGTTTATATGTCAAACTCATTCTGCTCCAATACAATATTGTTGTAATTACTGTAGCTGAGAGAGGGAAATCCTTCTACCTCTTTTTCTTTTTGGGAGAGTTTCCAGACTATTCTTGGCATTTGAAATTTCTATTTAAATTTTATAATATGCTTGCCAGATGAAACCACACATACACACATACACTTTTCTGCCCCCTATGTCAGAATTTTAAAGTTTAAGTTGCAGGTAATCTATTTATGAGCACAGTATGATGTCTTTATTCATTCAAGCCTTCCAAAATGTTGCAACACATGAATTTCTACATTTTGTCCATAAAGATCTTAGAATGTTTTATTAATTTTATTTCTAAGAATTTTGTATTTTGAGTGCAGTTTTAAATGGCATTTTTAAAATTGGTTTTGTAACTACATAGGAACATAACTGATTTTTCTGAACTTCCACCTAGCGACCTTGCTAAACTAATCCTAATAATTTACTTGTAGAAATTCTGAAGTTTTTATATGTATAATAATAGAATCTACAAATAATAAAATTATCTTTTTTTTTCTTTCTGACCACATATACCTTGGATATTTTTTCTAAGCTAATTTAAATGACAAAGATGTTCACTCGAAGGTGGAATAAACATGGTGAAAATGACCATTTTTATCTTATACCCACGTTTAGAAGAGTTTTTGATTTTTTTTTTTAATATAATTTTTTATTTTTTCTAAACATATATTTTTATCCCCAGGGGTACAGGTCTGCGAATCACCAGGTTTACACACTTCACAGCACTCACCAAAACACATACCCTCCCCAATGTCCATAATACCACCCCCTTCTCCCAAAACCCCTCCCCCCAGCAACCCTCAGTTTGTTTTGTGAGATTAAGAGTCACTTATGGTTTATCTCCCTCCCAATCCCATTTTGCTACTAAGTACATAATTGCCATAGATATTTGTAACCACTTTTAAATAATTATATTAAAGAAATCACCATATATAATTTAATAAGTCATTATTATGCTTATAAAAGGGGAGAAAATTTAAGGAACCCTTTATTACATCTGTTGAGATAATCATACTTTTTTTGTTATTTGGCTATACAGAAATATATGTATATGTACACATCATATTTGCATATATCGTTTATAGGTATACTCATATATACACACACACACAAATACACACATAAATTCTTTTTTTTTTTTAAGATTTTATTTATTTATTTGACAGAGAGATCACAAGTAGGCAGAGAGGCAGGCAGAGAGAGAGGAGGAAGCAGGCTTCCTGCTGAGCAGAAAGCCCAATGCGGCACTCGATCCCAGGACCCTGAGATCATGACCCAAGCCGAAGACAGAGGCTTTAACCCACTGAGCCACCCAGGCACCCCTTGTTCTTATTTTTTAAAATCAGAAATGGAAATTGAATTTTTACAAGATCCTTTCAGCATCTATGGAAGTACTCATTTGTGTTATATGTACATTTCTTTCTTTTCACCTAATAAGATGCTACATGTTAATAATTTCTGAATATAAAGTTATAATGAGCTGCATTTCTGGAATAGATCAATAAATATTTTATATTATTTCACTTGGAATTATTTCTTATTTCTACTGATGCAAGTCTTTAAGATTATGCATTTCTCTCTGATTATGGTTTTACATGTCTCACTTATATCCTACAGTGCATTATTTTTTTTCTTCAGCTAATAAAGCAGAAGAGATGACTTACTGTACATGTGTTACATTTAGCCACAACAAAGAACAGAACAAGTCCAGAATGTTACACAGGTCCAGGAAAAAGGACCAAGCTTTTGTTATGAGTAAGGTGGGTCTCCCAAAGGTGGGCATTGTGACCAGATGACTATGAATGTTCTGGTTCTATTGAAAGAAGTTCAAGGCAGAGGGTATGTAGTCCAACAGTTTGTATCAGTGGCACAGGCCTCTGGTTTTCCTTATTTCTGCTCTTATGGCTTCCATGGGTGCACAAGCTAGTGGTTTACTTGGACCTCTGCCTCTTCTTCCTTCTTTTTCTCTTCAGGCTGCACATTTGCTGTTTTTCCCACTTGGCTCTCATGATGTGAAAATTTTCAAAAAGACAATGCTAAAAACTTAATTCTTAGTATTATATTTTCCAGGGCTTTTAATTTTCATTTGTATTTTCCCTTTCATTGAGAAAAACTTTAACAGAGAGAATCTTTTTCAGCTGAAATATAGTTGACCTACAACATCACATTAGTTTCAGATATACAATGTGGTGATTCTACAATTCTATACTTTATGCTATTCTGACTACAAGTGTAGCTACTATCTGTCATCATATAATACTATTATAATGCCATTGATTATATTCCTTATGCTGTACTTTTCCTCACTGTGACTTACTCATTCCATAACTGAAAACTTGTGCCCAGATGGGGATTTTTAAAGCTTCAGTGTGCAATGTCCTTTTGTTTCCAGAGTTGTTATTAATTGCAAATTTTATTGCATTAGAAATCAGAGAATGTGATTTGTATTATCTTTATTTTAAGCACCTTGAAATTTTCTTTGTGATCTAATATATGGTAAGTTTGGGAGAACTCATTGTTTAGTAATAGGTGTAAAGTTTTATGTATATTAAGATCTACATTATTGATTTTGTTGTTTGGACATATAACCTCACTTATTTTTGTCCACCTCATCTAGACACATTCTTCTATCTACATTCATCTACTATAGTATATTATATAGTATATAATAAAGTATATATATGTATGTATATACATACATATATATCATATACATACACACATATACATGTGTTACATAATAGAAAAATAACAATAAAAACATATATCATTGTTATTTTCCTATAACCTGATTTTATTCTAGGTTTTCAGGCAATTCTCCTCTGTCTGCCTGCTTAATACTTTTGATTAAGAGTTATGTGTTTTGTGAAAAAACAAACAGAAAACAGAAGACTAATTATGATGGAGAAGACGCTATCCTCCATTGAGGATTCACTCTTGTTCACAGGCAGATCCTTCAGCAGCCATAAACAAGGACAGAACTGACTCCACCCTGAACTTCAGTCTTTGCATGTACTTGTCTATTTGTAATTCTTTCTCTTTCCTAGGATGTAGCCCTCAAGCTCCTAAGGTAAAAGTTGGAATTTTCACAAAATTCTGCCAACAGTAGAGACTCTGAACTCCCATGTTTGTCCCCTCAGCTCTAGGAGGTGTCTTAGACTACCAGCTTCTCTGTTTGACAACCTTTGCTTCTGCTCCAATTCTGAGATTCTTACACTCCAGTTTTGAGTTGACAAATACCTCAAGAGAAAAAAAAGGTTTAAAAAATCAGATTCATGGATGGAACTAGAGCGTATCATGCTTAGCGAAATAAGTCAAGCAGAGAAAGACAACTATCATATGATCTCCCTGATATGAGGAAGTGGTGATGCAACATGGAGGCTTAAGTGGGTAGGAGAAGAATAAATGAAACAAGATGGGATTGGGAGGGAGACAAACCATAAGTGACTCTTAATCTCACAAAATAAACTGAGGGTTGCTGGGGGGAGGGGGTTTGGGAGAAGGGGGTGGGATTATGGACACTGGGGAGGGTATGTGCTTTGGTGAGTGCTGTGAAGTGTGTAAACCTCGTGATTCACAGACCTGTACCCCTGGGGATAAAAATATATGTTTATAAAAAATAAAAAATTATATTAAAAAAAAATAAAAAATAAAAAATTAAAAAAAAAATCAGATTCAAAACTTTTCTCTTCTGTTTTATTCAGAAAGTTGGCTTTGCTAGTCCTTGAATCCTTGGTAGCTTTCCGATAATTTCAAATAGATGTATTAAATATTTGGTCTGGTTTTTTTGGTCGTTGTCAGTGAGACAGTTGCTCTCAAATAAGTTGGTCCATCATTGCCAGTGGTAGCACATGTTCCATTTTCAAACAAAATATTCAACTTGTTTATCTTTTCACTTAACTTTAGCAATAAAATATTCATGTGCAATGTTTTCTGTATGAATGCCAATATTTGGGGAAAGATTCCTGTCTTGAAAATTCAAAACCTTTCCAAAGAATTCTTAACTATAAGAAGAGATGGGGTAGCCTTTCTAATTCTCAGTTTACTTTATCCTCAGATTGTATCAACAAAATGCAAAATATCTTGTGCATGTTAGATTGATTAATTTGTTTTCTTGTAGTTTCTAATCTTGATGCTGTACTTTTCTCACCATTGATGAATACCATCCCAGTCTTCATAACTTCAAGTTATTTAATAATATATAGGGAAACAAGGATTTCTTTTTTATTTTACAAAATAGTTATTTTTATAAAATAGTTATTTATTGGGGCACCTGGGTGGCTCAATGGGTTAACCCTCTGCTTTCTGCTCAAGTTATGATTTCAGCGTCCTGGGATCAAGCCCTGCATCTGGCTTCTCTGCTCAGTAGAGAGCCTGCTTCTGCCTCTCTTTCTGCCTGCCTCTCTGCTTACTTGTGAACTCTCTCTCCCTCTCTGTCAAGTACATATATAAAAACTTAAAAAAATAGTTATTTATTACAACTAAATACAGAACACAAACCAAAGACACAGCCGATGAACAATAAACAAGAAAAATATGGAAGTAAGGTAATATGAATAAATTAGGATACTCAATAATTGATCAGAACCTTATGCAACTTATACTATAAAAGTAAAAAAAAATATTACTTATAATAACAAAGGAAAAAAAATCTGTGTCATTGGCAGAATGATTATACCCTAAAGACAAGTTCAGTTTTAAGATAATGGGTACAGATATAATTCAATACTAAATTTTTATGGCCTTGAAAAATTGCCCATTGCTCAGTTCAGGTGGGAGAAAGAATTGGGTGCTTATGAAATCATTAATAATGACGATATAAAATTAAAACAATTATAAAAGAAAACATTTATCAAGCCTCTACTTACAACTATATTTTCTGATACTTCATTATAGACTTTTATATAATACATAAAGACTTAATATATTGCACAGGAAACTTCATTATCAGCTAAGTGCCTATTATGCATATGGTGAGATCATTACTTATAAAGTCTGGCTTAAAATTTATCTCTACTTATTTGTACAAGATAGGAGCAAATTTTTAAAATGTACTCTTAAATTCAAAGCTATACTCTTAGTTCAAAAGACATATAAAATTGGTCATGCGCAAAGGGTGACCCATGATGAAAACATATTAAAATATCATATTTTATCTATTATGACTCATATTTCCATCTGGATATTCATCCAGAATATTCCAGAGATTTAGCTGTACTTGAAGAGTGATATGAGAAGGGGAAAAAAAAAGCTAACCAATCATTTTTTCTGCAGTGTTGCCAAACAATTTATATAATTTTGTAAAAAAACTGCCTAGGTTTTTTTTTTAACTCAGTTTACCACGACTTTTTAGTCTCAATTTGATTTTTAATTATTTTATTTTATTTATTTATTTGACAGACAGAGATCACAAGTAGGCAGAAAGGCAGCGGGGCGGGGGGAGGGAAGCAGGCTCCCTGCTGAGCAGAGAGCCTGATGTGGGGCTCAATCCCAGGACCCTGGGATCATGACCTGAGCTGAAAGCAGAGGCTTTAACCCACTGAGCCACCCAGGCACCCCTCAATTTGATTTTTTAATCTTTAAATAAAATAATTTGGTATTTATGAAGCACAGCACTAAAGGATAGTGATACACATCTGTGTGTGTGTGCACCTGTTGAGACTACTGAGATACAGTTGGGTAACTATATTCATGTATCTTTTTAAAATGTATGAATAGAATAAAATACCACAAAGTTTATCCTTTGCATTAAAAGTTCTTAGTCTAGTCATGCAATACGTGCATATCACACACACAGACATACACACACACACACAGACACACACAGACACAGACACACACACACACTCCTTTCAGAAATCTTAACCTGTAAATTAGAGCCTATAAGTGTTCTATAATTTTGTGGGATCATTGCTTTATCATTATGTAATATGCTTCTCTGTCTCTTGTTAAAGTCTTTGTTTTAAAGTTTATTCTTTTCTGATAGAAGTATTGCTACCCCAGTTTCCTTTCCATTCCTCTTTCATGTAATATATTTTTCTATTCCTTCACTTTCATCCAATATGCATCATTGGATCTGAAGTGAGTCTCTTATAGGCAGCATACAGATGGATCTTGTATTCTTATCCAATCTTTGGTTGAACCATATAGTGAATTTATATTTAAAGTAATTATTGATAGATATGTACTAATTGCCAGTTGGTTGGCTGTTCTCTGATTTTTTCTGTAGTTCTGTTTCTTTTGTCTTCTCTTGCTCTCTGATTTGTTGAGTTTCTTTAGTGTTATTCTTGGATTCTTGTCTCTTTACTTTTTGTATCTGTAAATTAGCATTTCATTTGTGATTACCATGAGTTCATATAAAACATTCTATGTGTATGATGGTCTATTATAAGTTGATGGTCACTTAAGTTCAAGAACATTCTAAAAAGCACTGAATTTTTACTTCTCACCTTTATATTTTATATTTTTATGTCATATTTTACATATTATTATTTTGTATATCCCTTGAATAATTATTACAGGTCTAAATATTTTTACTATTTCTGTCTTTTAACCTTCAGATGAACTGTATACGTGATTGATCAATTATCTTTACTATATATTTACCTTTACCTGTGAGAATTTTCTTTTATGATTTTCAATACTGATTTAAATGCCACCTTTATCAAGCACTATGTTTTAATATTTATTTTGGCCTTTTAATTGAACTTTCATTTTTTTCCCATTTTTTGTATGCCAGTTCAAACTGAAAACCTGTGTTTTGTTAAAGACGACATATGGTATATTCCAATATGGGAGCAGGGGGGTGATCTACCAAATCAGTCTTTTTTAATTTAGACTTTCCCAGGGTATTCTTGGTTGCCATTTTGTTCTCCAAATGAATTAAAGAACAGTTCTGTAGTTTGTTTTTAAAAAGATTGTTGACATTTTATCAAAATCAAGCTGGGTTTAGAGATTTACTTTAAGATAATTGACATCTTTATAATATTGAGTATTTTTAGCCAAAACTATGGTAAGGCTTTTTTTCCCCCCACATATTTTGGGGGTTTGGTTTTGTTGGTTGTTGTTGCTATTGCTGTTTTTCATTCTGTGCCCCATAACATTTCATAGTTTCCTTTTTAAATTTTTTTTATTTGAGTACAGGACACAAAATGTTACATTGGTTTCAAGTGTACAACATAGTGATTCAACTTCTCTAGATATTATGCTGTGCTCACAAGTGTTAGCTATGACCTGTCACCATAAAATGCTATTATGCTATCATTGACCACATTCCCTATGGTGTGACTTTTGTTCCCTGATTTACTCGTTCCATAACTGGAAACCTGTATTTCCCACTCTGCTTCACCCACTTAGCACATCTCCCACCCCCCTTCACTCTGGCAAACATCAGTTTGTTCTCTGTATTTATAGGTCTGATTTTGCTTTTTATTTATTCTACTGTTTCTTTCATATAGCTTTTGCATATTTATTCTTAAGTTTATCCCTAAGCATTGTATTATTTTATTATTATAAATGGTGCCTTTGGTTGGTTTGTTTGATTTAGAGACAGAGAGAGTGCAAAAGCAGGAGGAGTAGAGGGTAAGGTAAAAAGAATCTCAAGCAAACTCCACAGCAAGTGCGAGCCCAAGGAAGGGCCTGATTTTATGACCCTGAGATTATAATGTGAACCTAAACCAAAAGTCAGTCACTTAACAGACTGCCACCCAGGATTCCCAATGAAATTTTTTTCAGTATGTCTCCTGATCAGATATTATTTGTAAATATGCAGCAATTGATTTTTTTTTAAGATTTTTATTTATTTATTCAGAGAGAGAGAGGGGGAGAGAGTGAGCACAGGCAGACAGAATGGCAGGCAGAGGCAGAGGGAGAAGCAGGCTCCCTGCTGAGCAAGGAGCCCCATGTGGGACTCGATCCCAGGATGCTGGGATCATGACCTGAGCGGAAGGCAGCTGCTTAACCAACTGAGCCACCCAGGCGTCCCCAGCAATTGATTTTTATATGTCTGCTTTCTAAGTGACGTTAGTCTATTTTTTTTTTTTTTACTTTTTATAATTCAAAAA
Organism: Mustela nivalis; assembly: GCF_964662115.1. NCBI lineage: Eukaryota > Metazoa > Chordata > Mammalia > Carnivora > Mustelidae > Mustela > Mustela nivalis. The sequence goes on from NC_139029.1 coordinate 64,951,063, forward strand.
ATTAAGTACTTTTGGTTTATCAAGTACAAAATCACATTATTGGTAAATAATGGTGTATATTTCCTCCTTCATTTGCTATACTGCTTTATGTTTCCTTTTATTTAATTATATTAGCTATTACTTTCAGGGCATTTTTAAATAATATATTTTATTATGTATACTATTATGTTAAATATATTAAATATATTATTATATTCTTTATTTAAAATTTATTTAAAGTTGAATAATAATTTAATAAATTAAAATAATAATTATTTTAAATGATAAATAAATTAGATAATAATTTAATATATTAAATATATTATTATATTAAATATATTATTTTAAAGATTTTATTTATTTATCTCATAGACAGAGACCACAAGTGGGCAGAGAGGCAGGCAGAGACCGAGAGAGGGGGAAGCAGGCTCCCCGCTAAGCAGAGAGCACAATGCGGCATCATGACCTGAGCCGAAGGCAAGGCTTTAACCCACTGAGCCATCCAGGCGCCCCTATTAATATATTTTAAATAACCATTCACATTATTCTTTGTTCTTTTGAAGAAAATTCTTAGATCTGTTGCTCGTAGTTGGACAGAAAGATATATTTTTTTGTTAAATAAGAATGCATCTCTTTATTTTTTGAAAAATGACTTAATATTGAATTTTATGAAATGAATTTTCAATGAATATACAAGGAGTAATAAAATTTTTCTATTTTTAATATATTTATAATATTGAAACTCTTCTCTGTATTACTCAGTTATGGTGGTTTTTTATAAGATAATTCATTTTTACTTAATACTTCATTTCAGATTTTTTTATTTATAAATTATATTGATCTGAGTTTTTATTTATTTATATATTTTAAAGATTTTTTTTTTTTTTAATTATTTGACAGAGAGAGAGCAAACGAGCACACAAGCTGGGGGAATGGCAAGCAGAGGGAGTGGAAGAAGCAGATGTTCCATTGAGCAGGGAGCCTGACCCAGGACTCTATCCCAGGACCCTGGGATCATGACCTCAGCCAAAGGTAGACACTCAACTGATTGAGCCACCCGAGCACCCCTATTTTTGTGATATCTTTGGAAAGTTTTGGCAAAACTACCTTAAATTTCATGGGCCCAACCCAAGTTGGTGGCCAAGATTGATATTTCTGGAAAAGTGCTTGCAGGAACCAATGTAGTCACATGGCAACAAGGAACTAGTAGTTGAGAAGAGGAATAAATAATTGGGAATAGTAACAGAATCGTCCAAAACTACACATGTAAAGATTTTGCTCTAAGATAAATATAATGATTTGGACATTTACCAATTAACTAAATTGCCAAAATCAATTGTTGAATTTTCTCTTTCTTGAGTTGACTTACAATCAACTTTTTAAAAATAAATTTAACCAGCATTATTTTTGTTATTAGAAATATGTAAGGCAGGGGAAGCCGGGGTGGCTCAGTCAGTTTGCCTTCAGCTCAGGCCATGATCTCAAGGTCCTGGGATCAAGTCCCACATTTGGCTCCCTGCTCAGCAGGGAGTCTGTTTCTCCCTCTTCTTCTGCTCTCCCTCTCTTGCCACTCTCTCAAATAAATAAATAAAATCTTAAAAAAAAAAAAAAGAACTATCTAAATTTAGTCATATTCTATTGATAATATTCTTATGTCACTATCCGTTAATGATGGACAAAATCTGATGACATATTAGGGAAAAAAATCTAAATTTATGAATCTAACATCAAAAAATTTGTATTCACATTCTAAAACCATCATTTCGCAGCTTAAATGTAACTGTAAAATGTGCCATCTGCTCAGTCTGCATTATATGTTTAAATGCATCATATAAGATACTTGTGAATATATAATACATGCTGTAAACCTATGTTATGTTTGAAAGAACAAGGAAGGAAACTGCAGGAACAATGATGCAATAAAAGAATTTACATCATGAAGTGAGGGTATAAACCAGATTATTTTTTTTCTAAGGACACTAGAAAAATAGCAGGTAAACATAGTTAATACTTTCTGCATCCCAAGAGCTATAGTTAAATTTGCTCTTGGCATTTAAAAATATATATTCTATCCTCAGGATAAAAAGTTGTCAGTGCTCAAGTTAGAGCTAGGCAGTTCATATTCTCAAGATCAAATCAACATTTACCACATTTACTTGTACTTGAAAATCTAGTTTCAAATTTTGAAACCATTGTTTTATATTTTACTTTATTAGCTTGTACCTAAGAGAAATAGTTTACTCTATAAATTAGAATAAAATTGTTTTTTATTATTTTTAATCCACACAAAAATATAAAATAATACCTTTGAATGGAAATAATAAAACCCTCTTTCATTAATACAATGAATATATTGAGCATCTAACATGTCAGCCAATCTGGACATGGGAAATATAACACAATTGCACAGGCAGTCCTTGCTCTCATAGAACTTACATTATACAGTTGTATGAAGGTAAGAAAAAGTAAAACACTTCCTAAACCAGGTAGTTGATATACACTGTGAAGTAAAATAAAACAAGGTAAGAGAATAAAGGGTGGTGAAGTAGAAAGCACTATTTTAGAGAGCATAATTTTAGGAGTCTATTCAGAAAGGTGATATTTTTGCAAAAAACTAAATAAAGTGAGAAATTAGAGAAAATAGATATCGGGTGGAAAGGAGATGTGGATAGAGAGAACATTCCACAGATACTAATTGAGTTCCAACTAAATCTAAGGCCGCATTGACTGTAGTGTTATGGAGACAGTGTTTGTGATCTAGTTTTAGAGATAAGCTTGTCATAAGAAGATATTTGTTACCACAGATCGCTGGATAAACTCAGTGAGAAACATTTCACAGACTATAAGTTCACAGCATTTCTACAGCATAAAGAACTCTTTCCACCTTGCATGCTGCAGGGGAAGTTCTGAACCTTTGAGGAGTCACTCCTAAAAGGAAAGACACGGGCCTCATTCATTACTGAAGTTCAGCACAAGCACCTGCCAGTTAAGTAGATATTCAAAGGAGCTTTAGTAAAAGAGTGAACAAAAGAATGGATGGATAAATGTGGAAAAAAAAAAAAAAGAAAAAGAAATGACCATATCTTTAAGAATGTATCAAAGTAGGTAAGAGTTGGAAGTAATCAAGAATTCCAAGAGGGTATAATAGCAAAATTGTTGTGGGCATACAGTAGGCACAATTGATATTATCTATCTGAGAAGCAGAGAGATAAATTAAGGAAAGACTTACTCTGGCATTCAGTGCTATCTATGATCTGATCTTTAAAGATTTTTAGTAATTAATCAGGAATATAATGAAAACCAAATAAATCTACATAGTTTGAAATTTTATCTTACATTTTTATGGATATAAGAATGCAGTAACACTAGGGTGACAGTATTAATTAAATAGCCTAATATCTTTTTCATTTTTTGGAATAAATATATAGCATGACCTAAGTGCTCATTGTTCAGCTCTATTACTCTAATACACTCCTGTATAACTCTTAATTTGATCTACTAGTAACAAAGATGAAGAATCAAATAAATCACACATTATTTTGGACTATTTTCTAACTTCTCCTAACAAAATTCATGTGATTTTTAAATGACTTATTTTAATTTAAAACAAGCCAGAAATATTGCTTTTAGTCTGTAATATATATTTATGATCTTGAACCTTTATATATCAAATTCACCGTTCAATTTATCTTATGATTATGTTTTAGTTTATACTATATAGATGAGTTATGATAAAACGTGTGCTCTTAATTTAAAAAAAATAAAAGTTAGGGGTGCCAGGGTGGCTCAGCCATTAAATGTCTGCCTTTAGCTCAGGTCATGATCCCAGAGTCTTGGGATTGAGCCCTAGGTCTGTTTCCCTGCTCAGCGGGAAGTCTGCTTCTCTCTCTCCCTCTGCTGCTCCCTCTGCTTGTTCTCTCTTGTTCTTTTTGTCAAATAAATAAATAAAATCTTAGAAAAATATATTTATTTATTTTAGAGAAGTGAGAGAGACCATGAGCATAAGGAGAGAGAATCTCAAGCAGACTCTGTGCTGAGCTCAGAGCGTGACATGGGGCTAATCTCATGACCCTGAGATCACAATCTGAGCCAAAATTAAGAGTCAGATGCCAGCCTACTCTATCACCCTGGCACAAGCATATCTTTAATTAAGCAAATATTATTATATATACTTTTAATAAACATTAGTAAATGTAAACAATAGTGTTTTACTATTGATTTTACTAAATCAATTTTGCTTCAAATAACATCTTTTTAAATGATTCAAGTATCTTTGATGACAGCTACTATGTTCGAAATCAGATGTTCTTGTTATATTGACCAAAAAAAGCTTAAAATGTGCATATGTGTTCAGAGCCTGAAAATTTTACCAGCTGTTATTCTAAATGTATTCAGTAAACCTGTTGTTACAATATTTTAAATAATTTCTTAAACACTAGACAAGAATTATAGTAAAATGAAACATTAATTATTCAAAATGTTTCTTTATTTAGAGATGGAAAAGCTTTACTGTCCAAATGTTAGACAACAGTTGAGGGGATTTGGTTGGAAGAACACAGTGGGTGAATTCACATTTGTGAAATTCTCTGGTCACTGTTGTATAACTAAATAGTTCAGTATTCTAGCTGATTCCAGTTCTGCCTTGCAAACAAATGCACAACTGGGAATTGCAGTATATCTGGTACTTTGGGGGAAATTTCAAGGAAACTTCTTCCCCGTATTTTAACTGACAATGGAAGATAAAGACTGTCATCGAAATGTCATGCTAGATTGGAAGTATCTATTGTTCCAAATGCAGACAAGACAAGCTAGTCCTGGTGTTAAAGACACTTAATCTCTGCAGGAGACTGTGTTCTTTCTCTTTGTGTAATACATTATTTTACATTTTCATATACATATCCTGGCATCCATCAGCTCTAAGATGAACATCATAAAGATTACACTATTTTTAGCTATCACATTCATTGGAGCTTAAAAACTTTGAATAAATGAATAAAACTTCATGCAATTTTTGAAGAGTGCACTCTTTATATAAAATATTTATTTATAAGTGATTTTGACAAGGGAAACTTTTAAAGTTAGAAATGTTAATTATGGCTTTATTTATTTATTTATTTTTAAAGGTTTTATTTATTTATTTATTTGGCAGACAGAGATCACAAGTAGGCAGAGAAGCAGGCAGAGAGAGAGGAGGGGGGAAGCAGGCTCCCTGCTGAGCAGACAGCCTGATGTGGGGCTTGATCCCAGGACCCTGAGATCATGACCTGAGCTGAAGGCAGAGGCTTTAACCCATTGAGCCACCCAGGGGCCCCTAATTATGGCTTTAAATAAAATTTCTTGAAATATGGTAGTCAAATGATATGAACTAATCTTTTTGTAATCAATTTAATAACATTACAGAAGAGCCATCTAACAAGACTCTCCCCAAATTAAAACAAATGAACAACATAAATTTAAATGATACAGTGCAAAAATTAGTTTGGAATGACAGATTTTACTTATTTGAATTTAATGCAATGCATTAGGACAGATTATTTTTCATGGGAAATCTAAAAAAAATCTTACTCTAAGAACATAATAATAAAATGACAGACAGTACATAAGCCAAAACACTATAAGACTGAAATTATAAATTAAGATATTTCTTTATAGTTCTAATTATTATACATAATTTGCATTCATTTTGCTCCTAAAATATAGCTATCAGGAAAAAAAAGTATGTACTAAACCTGATAGAATAGCATCCATTAATTTAATTGTCCTACAATTATATTTATACTTGAATAAACAAAGTCAATAAATTTTGATAATTTGAAATAAAAAATGTTCAAGACTGTACTCTTTCATCAGAATGTTAAAATTTACCTTAAGATTTCATATTTTATTTTAATCAACTTGAAAATGACAAAATACCAAAAATAATAGCAAAAATCTGAATGTAATTGAACCAAGGTATTGTTTTCTTTGAAAGTATTAAATAAAGTCATTATATTTCTTTTACTGAGTATAGTAAGAAATGATTGAGAAATGATATATAAATGCTTGAGATCATAGAAAAGATATGTCAAAATGTCATAGGTTCTGAGAAGGTAATGACAGAGGAGAGAAAAAAAATGGATCAAATCTCAGTTTTGGTGCTTTACTTAAAGATTGAATTCCTGAAAATTTTTGTTGAACATGAATCTGCCTCTCATAGTTTTGAAAGCATTTGACATTTTCTGTGACTTGAAGTGCATCAACATTTCAAAAATATTGTTCCCCAAAGAAATTACATAACTAATTCTTCAATAAAAAAAACAACAATAACTTTGTGGGTGACCTAAACATATTGCTATTAAACTTGAGACTTTCTTTCTTTCTTTCTTTCCTTTTAATGGGGGAGGGGCAGAAGAAGAAGAAGAGAGAATCTTAAGCAGATTCCATGCTCAGTACAGAGCCTGACGGGGGTTTGATCTCACGAACCTGAGATCATGACCAAACCAAAATCAAGAATCAGACACTTAACCAACTAAGCCACCCCGGCAGCCCAGAGAATTTCAATGTACAGAAATCAATTCTGTGATGAATAAAGTTGAGAGAATTACTGTTCAAAGTTTATTTTTACAATATACAAGAATGGTAGATATTTTTTCTTAAAACTTAGAAAGGAATTCTTTGAATTTTGTAATTGACAATTAAGTGATCTAAACTTCAGGTACACTTTGCCAAACACTAAAGGTTTACTGAGATAGGATATCTTGAATACTAAGAGGTTATTGATCTTAGAAATTTTATCTTTTTAATTGAGTATAACTTCTAGTAGTAATTTCTAATATCAACTATAATAGAAACAAATACAAAGAACCTCTTTGCCAGATATCTTTTATGAAACTGTTCTGTTTTCATCGAGTAATTTTCATGTTTGGAGTTCAGAAGTTTGTTTTTTTCTTTATAATGTTGTTTTTTGATGAAATTGCAAAGGCTGAAAGATGTTTGTGAGGAACTGTTTCAGTATACTAGTAGAGATACACAAACCTACATCCTTTAAATATTTGGCCTTCAGAAATTAAAATGAAAGTATAAAATTCTTTACTTTGAATCTTTATTTTTTATAACATTTACTTTTTAGAACAAGTAATCTACTGTGTATCCCAGAGCAGAAAAACTATGATCTGTATAAACAGAAGCCAAATACTTATAGAGTGATACTTGCATTCATTCACTTATCAATTAGTCAAAATATACTTTATAAGGATCTATGTATTGGTCATAGGAATAGAGAAATAAGCAAGACAAGGTCTTGGTTCTAAAAACACTTTGGAATAGAGTGGAAAATATTGACATAAAATCAAATTATAATAATACTGTATAGATGTAAATAAGCTGTGTTAACATGGTACAATCAAGTTAGAGCAATGAGATGATTCTCAATTGCCAAAAAATAATTCACCATTAATTGGTTTGGTAATCCTACCTAAATGGGAATATCCAGCATTAAAAAAATATATATAGTAGATGTTCCACATTAGCACCAGCAATAAAAAGACTGATTACAGTATGTAATCACTATGTACTAAATTCTCTTCTAGGCATTTTATTTTATTCTTAATTTTATATTTCTAAGTAAGCTCCACTCCTAGTATAGAGCCCATCGTGGGTCTTGAACTCTAGATTCTGAGATCAAGCTGAGATCAAAAGTCAGATGCTAAACTTACTGACCCACCCAGGTGCCCCTCTTCTAGAGATTTTAAATGCACCTTAATAACTCTATGAGTTAAATACTCTTATCAGTCTCTTTTCCTTCTATGCCAAGAGTATCACAGAGAAATTCTGTATGCTGGCAATGTTAACACAACTAGGAAAAAGTAGAACTGAGATGTGAACACAAGCAATTAGACTACAGAGCTCATGAGCTTAGTACACAATGCAAAGTAAATGCTCAGTGTCTAACAAAAAGGGAGAAGAGAAATAGAAGTTTCCTTTTGCTGTCCCACTTTTAGAAGAACCGGGTGGAAAGATACCACCATGTGCTCTTTTAGAGACAAGCTTTCATTCAGTCAACATTATTTTTTGAACATTTGATATATTCTAGGGATTGTTCTAAGCTCTCTCTTTTGTTAAGAAACAAAAATAGACATTTTTGCCCTTGTGGTGTTTATATTATGAGAAGCCTACAGTCTGGGTGGCTCATATTATAGAAAAAAAGAATGTGGCTGACCATAATGACAAATTTTGTCTATTTACATAATATGTTAGAAGTGTAGAACAATAGAAGACCCCCTGGCTAGTACAGAATCTTCCTCAGTAACAATCACTTATATTTGCTAATAGTTTCCCACAGCCTTGAAATAACTGTTAAATTGCATGAACTCAAATGGCACTCCAGTAATTTCATACAGATAAAAAGCACTTTAAAGCTTTGAAGCCACAAATCTCTGAGCTTTATCCCACAAATACCTGCCTCACAGCTCTTTAAAACCATCTTTTATTTATCCCCATCAACTAATCAATCAAGTGTGTTAGTTGCTGTGTCTCCACATTTCTAACTTATCTCCTTGTTTCTTAGTGGTTGAGTCATCACCCCAAGACATCAAGAGCTCTCTATTCTGAACAAATAGAGCTGACGTGATTATATTGGATGACAAGATATATAAAAAGATTTATGTGCTTATATAGCTAAGTAGGTGACCAGATTTTGATAATTGCACAGTGATATGGTTCACATACTGGAGGTGAAAATTAATTGTAGAGTTCTTGGAAAGCTTTTTATTTTAATTGTACTTTAATAGCCTAAAGAATTCATGTGAATTTGTTTGACTCTCTGCTTTCTTTTAAGCAACAAGTCATGCAAACTGCAGATTGTAGTGTTTGTAACTACCCAACCCTAATTCATGCTATTCTATAGAGCCCTAAGGTGACAATTATTTCTGAATTCATTGGTAAATGGAAGTCTGGTGTGATGACAAAACAAAAAAAGCTGTGTGTGTGTTTTTCCTGGCTGCCTGAAGAATCCCTCATGGCTGATAATAATATGTCACCTCTAATCTTATTTTCTATTTCTAAGATGTATTTTTATTAACCTTCACTTTTTATTGTATTTTTCCTTCTGACATAGGATTTGATTCATTTCTCCAGTAATTCTGAGTGTCTTCATAGGAGCCTGATATGACGGAATAGACTGTGTTACCAGTACGGAAAAAGGAGGGGGGCGGGAATCTCATTCTAAGATCATTTAATTGAAGAAAATGAAAAAAAAAAAATTCTACCGAACTTTAAGTAAACTTTTTCCCGAATTTCCAAATATACCAGGAAATCCTGGAGGATGAGGGATTATGAAGTCATGTGGTACAACAATCATTTCCCCTCACAGGTATGAAAACAGATGAAGGACTCATCCAGCCTTTACTATCTCCAGAGAATATAACATTTCAGATTGGGTCTTAAGGAAAATAAAACAGAAAGAAAGAAATTTTGCCAGCTGAAAAATACACACACATGTAAAGGAAACATAGAGTGCAGCAGCAGTCTTTAATGGCATGCAAATGCAAGGAAGTGTTGTCAAAGCAGCTCTCAGTACAAAAAGAAGGCTCAGTCAGGGAGCTATGTGCCAAACAAGCCAATTTAAATTCGGCCAGTCAGCAAACAGCCATACCTGTCAGTTTGCAAGAGGATATTTTGCTTTCCTTGGACAAACAATGCTCTTCTTCTGTTATAAATGACATTACTTAGCTTGACATAACAAGATGTTTTAAACAAGGCACTTAGAGGAAGAAGCATTTCTTTGATTAACTTGAGGACATTGAAACAAGGGAAGATGCATAAAAAGAGAAAAAAAAAAACCCACTTAGAATAGCTCATTGATATGAACAGTAGATTGACATACACAGGAAACACTGTGGTGAGAAAGTGGAGCTATGCAGCATGTGGTTGTCTTAAAACCCTAGTTTGACCTACTGCAGGGACAAATGTAACCATTTGTGGAGAAATCTCATTCTTGACAGTCAAAAAAAAGAACAAAAGTTGACTATTAAAAAAAGCTTTAAAATTAACACAGGCGTTTAAACAACAAAGGTTTCACTGATTTCATCTACTTTGTTTATTTCTTTCAAGCATTGATAATATTAACCATTAACAATTATTAAGCATTTATGAAGTCTTAGACATTGTATTTCACACTATTATATGTATAATTCTCTCAAAATCACTACAGTGTGGGCTTTGAACATATATTCATTCATTCTAGAAGCAAGAAATTTAATGCTTATGGAGGTTGTCCATTGCCAAAATTAGATACCAAGCAACGCAGCCTTGGAAATCTGTGCTTAGACTTCCCACTCTCAATCGTCTTACTGGTGAACATGGCTTCAAACTGTCGGGTCAATTCTTCTTTATCATTATTCTCATATGGCTAGCATACAAAATTTTTATCATCTTTTCTTGAAAAGTTAGTATTTCCTTGTTATATGCTTTCCCCCAGAGTTTTCTTATATTTCAATAAACATTTCTCATTTCTAAGAATAGAGGGACAGCATTTCACATTTGGGAGGGAGCCATAAAGGCATTCCATCCTAGGAGGGATGCTAACAGTGCTTTCACAATCCGTGGACATTATTTACTGCTAAATTACAATGGAATTCCTAAGGCATCACATATTATATCCACATTAAAGTCAAATGAGCTCATTGTGATTAATGTCACTACAGTGAACACCAAAGAAATTAATGGCAATTATCTACTCCTTGCAAGGGTGGCTGATAATTAGTGCTATTACACAAAAAGGTACATTTTAAGCAATCATCGCCATGCATTCTTTTAGTACCATTACAATGCTGATCACAATGAGTCCACTTGGAAATCACAAAGCCAGAACATAAGTTGGCCCAAAGTCCATAGTCTCAGGTGTGACTAAAGAATTCCACCAGGTTTTTGAAATTCTATTTAATTATATATAACAAAATTTTCTTTTCTGAATATATTATTTTAATAAGGTATGATCACAAAGGGTAGACTTAGGCTTTTTTTTTTTTTTTTTTTTTTTTTTAGTGTAAGACTTTGATACAGCTGCAAGATAACAAACATACATTAAGACTTCAGAACAGGGGCGCCTGGGTGGCTCAGTGGGTTAAAGCCTCTGCCTTTGCCTCAGGTCATGATCTCAGTGTCCTGGGATCAGGCCCCGCATCGGGATCTCTGCTCCGCAGGCAGCCTGCTTCTCTTCCTCTATCTCTGCCTGCCTCTCTGCCTACTTGTGATCTCTGTCTGTCAAGACTTCAGAGCAAAGCATAAACTTTAAAATATTTAAATATTTTATTATTAATTGGTATGCACATTTATTCATAGTTCTGTATTATTTTAGACAACAAAATCTGCTTTAAGGATGTGATAAAATGTGACAAAAAATGAGCATGTATGTAACCTGTGTAATGGTGGCACTTTCCAAGGGAATTAATAGGAATAGGTTTGTAATGTTAGGAAGAAGTTCTCTCTCTTTTTTTTGACCTTGACCTTGACCAAGCTAATGAGTTGAATACTTAATTTACTTCTCTGTTACCATGACCCCTTTGATATCCTAAGATAATGATTTTTATCCAGGAACAAAAATGACATTTAAGCAAGTGGATGGATATCATTCCTTCAGAAGTAACAATTTATCAAGTCATAAGTATAGCTATCACCTCTTTTTAATTCAATAAATTCTTTTTTTATTGTGGTAAAGGACATGTAATATGAAATCTATTAACAAATTTTTCAACATGTGATACAGTATTATAACTATATGCATATTGTTATACGGCAGATATCCAGAACTTAATTAGGTAAATTTTAATTTCACACAAATTTTATATGCTCTTTGTTGCATAATTTATGGACTTTTCCGAGTGGAATTCTTATGTTAGTGAAGCCAGCTAGACTGAAGTTTTTAATTAACACAGCTACCTATGAGTCAGGAAAGCCAAAAAATGAAGCCTAGATGTCATTTAAAAGATAAAGTCCTCAGGTTTACAGGATTTAACATCCATCACGAAGTTCATTTCCAAGAGTCCTCATTACGAGTGAAATGCAGCTGTTCCACTTTGATTTCCTCAAACATTATTGACAAAAGAAACAATTCTGTGGCACCGAACAGACTTGTATTTGCTGAGTAACTTGACTCTTCAGGCACAATATTATTTCTGAATGTGACATGATCTTCACTACCTCAGTTTGGAAATTTCGGATGTCTTTTAAGTGAAGAATATTCCTAAAGGACTTCTGTACTTGACTGAAATGCTCAATTTCCCTCCATTTTAAATGATGAATCTGTTGTCTCTTAAGCAGAAGGGAAAAGGTTAATAGTTATATTACTCATTTCCCTGAAAATTATTTTTGATTAGGAAAAAGTAATAAAATATCCCAAAGGAAAGTCAAATTTTATTTATTCATGCATTATAACATCTGCTACAGAACACAGAGTTAACCCAATGTTTAAAAACAACAACAAAAATAGAGTTGAGGGGGGTGGAAGTAGAGACTTTAAAAAAAAATATTAAAGAGGGGTACATTGGTGTTCATAAACATTTCTTTAATTTTTTAAATTTTTTATTTTATTTTTACCTCTCCTTCTCTGACTCCCTCTCCAACCTGCTTGTGTTCCCTCTCTTGCTGTGTCTTTCTCAGTCAAATAAATAAATAAAATCTTTAAAAAATAAAAATAAAATAAAAAATTTAAAAAATTAAAGAAATGTTTATGAACACCAATGTACAAGTCAATTCCTTTGTAAAGTTTCTATTCGAGGGAATTAAAGGCAGCTAATTAGTGCTACACTTTACTTGTTTTAAAATATTCCACTCTAAAAAATACTTAACGACATACACATGAAGTCTGACGGAACTCGGATTGAAAAATGGGCCCTAGAGTAACTCTGCGCATGTCTGAAAATGGATTCTACCTCTTTCTGCAGGATCTTTGGAAAGAAAATTTCTCTAACTCAGGTTCTCACTCAGAAAAATGGTCAGAGGATATAATTATTCCTATTTCAGAGGTTCTTTGAATGCTGAAATATAAAGTTGTTGGAACAATTCCTGATACATACCACTCAGATAATAATGTTAACCTTATTACTGAATGGTTATCTAAACAAGGGGTCTGCATTCAAACTACAGCCTTTTAGCTAAATCTAGCTTACAATATTTTTTAAAATAAAATTTTATTGAAATGCATCCACACCCATTTTTTATTGATTTACCTTTTTAAGACTTAAAAAAAAAAAAAAGATTTACTTATTTATGAGAAAGAGAAAAGAGAGCATAAGCAAAGAAAGAGGAAGGGAAAAGCAGACTCCCTATTGAACAGGAAGCCTGACTCTGGCCTTGATCCCAGGACCATGAGATCATAACCTGAGCTGAAAGTAGCAGATGCTTAACTAACTGGGCACCCTGTGGCCCCTCCACACCTGATCTAGATGTTGACATCATCAAAGACTGGATTGAGTAGTTCCTGCAGAAATCTTATGGACCACAAAACCTAAAATGATTAAGATCTAGCCCTTACAAAGAAATTTTGCCAGTCCCTTGACTTCTTTGAATGTTGATAGTGCATATACCTTAATGAAGCTTCAGCTAGATCACTTCAGAGATATTAATTACTGTTAGTTCAAATAATCTGAAGTAGTTTCTAGGACAATAGAAACCTAAATAAAGGCAAATAAATCATTTAAGATTGGAGTTTTCTGAAGAATGTGTTACTGTAAAGAATCAAATTTATAATCCTTCTAATCTCCAATACCCAGTTATAGTTCTAGTTTTATCTAAGCATTTCATTGCATCCAATCAAGAGTGTAGCACCTTGGGGAAATTTGGCATTTCTCAAATAATGTATATTTTTCCCTTTAGCTATCTGAATCTCCTCATGAGGTTCTTTCTTCTCTGAATGCCCTTCAATTTTCCCCATCTGTCACACAGTCAGAATGCAGAAGAACCAGAATCAAATGTGCGTCCTTAGCCCTATTTTTTTCCCACTCTACCCTCTACCATGTTGCCCAACTTCTATACTGAGCAATGGATCTCATTTAGCTCACACACACACACACACACACAGGTCCATGCACACACACATATACTCCCATGTTGTTACGTGTATGTGATATGTACATTAATTCTACATATATATTCTGGAGATAAATATATTTGCAATACAAATTATATACCATATGTTGCAAATATATAGCATATACACACTATATATTACATATGCACATTTATCACTATATAACTACAAATATGTATCAAGTATATATCACCTATTATGTGTCAGCCTCATTCTAGACACTAGAAATACAGCACTGGCAATTTTAGATGGTGATCAGTGGCAAAAATACAGGGTTATACGACCTTTTGGAAAGCACTTCCCATTTAAAACAAATTGGCCAGAAAGGGTCCCAATGAAAAGGCGACAATGGACCAAAATCTACTGGAGGGAAGCCAGTGAGTCCAGGCTTTTTTTGAAGCCAGTGAACCAGGAGAAATAAGGGTAATTAGGGAGGTCCTGATGGCGAAGTATGCCTAGAGTATTATAAGCAAGGAGACCAGATCAGCAAGGCTGAAGCTTGGAGAACAAGAGGGGGGCAGGGGGAATGAGACACAATTATGAGGGGCCATATTGGTCATCTGAAGAACCTGGGGCATGGGTCTCAGTGAGAAAGTAAACTCCTGGAGGGGTTTGAACTCACTTGTGGTTGCTTTTATATGTATGTCATCAATTTGCCTCTTTTACCTTACCATGTTATATTTTCAGATACACTTTATGATTCTTTCTAATTGATCTCAAGTAGGTACACCACAACAAGCTTGCTTCTGGTTATCTGCTATCCATTACACTGCCACATATCGAATAATCTGTTACCAAAAATTCACAAGCATAGGAGATACTTTGTCTATTTGTCTTCACAAAGGGACTGTTGCTTTTATATCATCAGCATATTAAATCTACATTTTAATTTTTATATTTGATGTTCATGTGTAATCCCAGCAAATTTTTCATAGTCTGACAAATATTATCTGTTCATATCTGACTGGTTGATTGATAAGCATTTTTGGTGAAACTCTATAGAAACAGTATTTAAAATTTCATTTTATTTATTTATTTACTTATTTATTTATTTATGTATTTATTTTGGAAAGAGAGAGTGCATATGAGCAGGGGAGGGAGGAAGCAGAGGGAGAGGAGAGAAAGAATCTCCACCAGGGGCTCAATCTCATAACCCTGACCTGAGGTCATGGCCTGATCCAAAATCAAGAGATGGATGCATAACTGAGTGAGCCATCCAGACACCCCTGAAAATTAATTCTAGTAAACATTTAGGATTTGGAAATATATATGAATACCATAGACACCTTTTCACTGACAAAGTATATTACTTTCATTAAGAATACATTTTAACTTCCAATGAACAAAACAAAATAATTCTGAGTGTTCTATTTTCCCTATGTGACCATAAATTTAGATGCAGTTATTTCAAACATAAATTTCATATGATGGTAAGGTAGACTATTATGTTGTTGTTGCTATCTTTCTTTATGTTATTTTTCTGTTATTTTTTTAATACCTTATCATATTTGTTTCTAAATTTTAGAATCTTATCCTACGATACACCCTGTCTTACAGAATTTTCAAATCTATTATGAGTGAATTATGCTTGTATATTTCTGTTTTAAGTCTTATGAAACAACATTTCTAACATTGTTCATTTTGGCCTGATTTGTTGATCAAAATAAAAACAAAGAACTATTAATTTAAACCTGTGGTAAAAATGTGTCCTAACTAGACACATGACATATTGAATATTGTTAGAACTATCTTGTGTATCTTTTATACATTTACATCTTGCTTAGCTCAGTTGTGGGTGTAATAAATTGAACATAATTATCTTAAATATTCAAATAAAGTTTTAGAGGAAATTTAAAACATTGATGATTTAAAAAAAAAACAGCAAATCTAGTGAAATTGGAGTTTAATCAAGACAAAACAAAATAAAGTTTCCATTTGTCTGATCATTAAATTGGAGGCAATAATAACACTGACCTCACTGGGCTGCTGTAAGGATTGAAGTTAATTCATCATATAAAGTGGCAATCCAAATAGTAGTTTCTCAAATGCTATCAGTTGTGATGAAGATGAACATAACAAAGGAAGATGAAAATTCTTCCAAGTAGAAACAGAGTTTTCTGTTAAGGCTATTGCTTTAGCTTTTCACCAACTTTTCTAATGAATTTACGATTCCTTAATCTGTGTCCTTAGGGTGAGTCTAACAATTTTGTAGGGAGTTGCCAAAAATTAGTTATTGTTCTGTTAATCATTGCTAATAAGAACAGAGAATTTTTCCAGTTGTCCCATGAAAATTATACTAATTAGAAATGTCTGAATTTGTGCATCTCCTTGGAGATTAATTTATTCATCATAATCAGTTAATCACTTTTCTTTACATAATTAGATAGCTTCTGGTGGAGAGGAAGACCCTTTAGTTTTCTTAAAGTGAAGAAGATCATTTTAGCTGACACTAGTAATATTTGGGAGTCAGCTCAAGACCTTCTTAGCATGCAGCATCCATAATTGGATACTGATTAGTGCTGGTACCATTGTTGCTCCAAATAACAGGCTTCGGGAAATATTTAGGAAATTGACTTTAAAAAGTACAATAGCCTTATTGATGGACAGTATTTTTTTAATTTTATAAATTATTCAGCAACTGACACTAGCAGAGATTCATTTTATAAATATGATCAGTCTCTACTACTTTCCTCATGCAGTTTAACAAGCTAGATCCCTCCAAATTATCTCTGACCAAAACACCATCACTGTTGTGTTATTCTGCTTCTTCAATAGAGAATGAAGGAAAGAGGGAGTTATACATTTTAAAGGTAAATAAATTTAATTAGTCGAGCAGTATAGGGTCAAAAAGTAAGTATGGGCAGGAAGAATGCAATTGATATTAGCAAACAATTGTTATTTTAATAACATAGCCAGTAGGTGTCGGGGGGAGTGTTCTCTTAATCTCAAATATCTTTTTACAAATTTACTAAAATAAAAAATTCCTCTTCCAGAACTTCATTAAAAAATTAAATTTACATTTTGGGAAAAAGCAAATTCAAATCAGAAATACGTACTGAAAGGCAGAAAGGAGAAGTATAAAAAGACACTGGTAAAAACTTGCGTATACGCAAATATACATCTATTAAACAAAATATTTGATAATTTTGGCTAATGGAGTATGTAAAAGTGATGTTTCACTAAAATGCTGGAAGATCATAACATCTAAGTTTGGAAAAAAGAAAGTGCCAATATTTTGCATTTTTCAGCTCATTTTACAGTGTATGAGGAGGGCAGATTTACAGAAGATAATTGAATTGATTGCAAACATTTTTAATTATCTTACCAATACTTATATCCAACCCTGTTATTTTCCCATGAATTTCAATCAAAATAATATTAGTAAAATATCATTAGTCAAAAATGACATGCCAGGTATTTGCATTTTCTACTATAATTTGTAAATAAATATAGAGATAAGTTTTTAAAAAATCAAACCACCATGGGGCACCTGAATGGCTCAGTCTAAAAGGTTGCCAACTCTTGATTTCAGCTCAAATCATAATCTCAGGGGTCCTGAGATGGAGCCCCATGTCAGGCTCCACACTCACAGCAGATTCTGCTTGTCCCTCTCCTTCTGCTGCTACCCCTGATCTCTCTGTCTCTTAAATAAATAAATAGATAAATAGATAAATAAAATATTTTTTAAAAATCTAAGAATCACTACTTCTTTTAAAGTATTTATTCTTACATAAATTCTGAGAAATTTGTAGAGATAGTGTAGGAATATCTCTTCCTCCATATAACCTAATTTCATGTATTTTTCCTGTTTCTTGAGGAAATTTTTGAGTTTTAAATATATTATTTATATTCTGGAAAATTAATTATTGAAAATATATTTAGCAATTATTCTATAAGAATCCTGAAATTATAATTATAATAATAAAATAAAAAATAAATATAAGATAAAATTAATTATTATTATTATGTTATTATTCTCTCTTAAGGCAGAAAGGCAGGACATATAAACTGGAATATAATGACTATTTTTAGATTTAACAACTTATCATCAAATTTGTAGGTAATCATTTATTGCCTCAGCACTTTACAGTAAACAAGAAGCCCATGTGAAAATCACAACATTAAATTTATTCCAAAAATGCTTTAAAAAACAAATGTATTGAATATATTTTATATATTGGTTACATGCATTGATTTGCATAATGCACAACTTAAACAAGAGTAATCCAAATAGTGAGATGATGAACCCAAATTTTATTGGTGATAGAAGAAGTTATAGATCAGGGTGCCTGGGTGGCTCATTCAGTTAAGCGACTGCCTTCAGCTCAGGTCATGATCCCAGAGACCTGGAAGTGAGTCCCACATAGGGCTCCAGCTCCATGGGGAGTCTGCTTCTCCCTCTGACCTTCTCTCTCAAGCTTTCTCTCACTCTCTCTCTCTTTCAAATAAATATATAAAATCTTTTAAAACAGCTAATATAAAAAAAGAAATTAGATCAAATGTGATGTGTAAAAATTTCATGGAAAATTGAATAAAGGTTTTCTGATGTTTAAGTCTGCATTTTCACAGAATCTAGACAGTAAAAGCCAGATTTAAAATAATATATTAAAATTTGGTATTTTAAATAAGTTGTCATTCAGTGAATGGACAAGACTACAATACAACAGCAGTGGGTAAGGTTAACACTGTCTAAATTAGGGGAAGGAAAAAAAAAATCTTTTGTATGTCTATCAATATGATTCCCTGCCATTTCTGGTCATTGTCACCACAAATTCCTGAACAAACTAGAACTAGAAAATTGTATGCAGAGCCAAGAGCCCCCCTTGGCAACTCTACAACCTTTCATATGCTGACACCCCGTCCCTATGTTTATTTTATTCATTAAATATTTACTGAACACCTGTTTTATGGTGGAAGGTATGGTACAAGAGAAAGCCAACTTTAGCCATGTGGGAAGTTAGTCTAATGTCAGGAAGACTTGCAAGCACAGTTTGGTGGTGTAATATTATATTACTTTTTATAAGATTATGACTGCCATAAGAGCCAAAGATGGGTTGTGGTTAATTTGGCCTTGAGAAGTCTGAAAAATCTGGATAAAATGGTTATAATTTTAATTAGGTCCTAAAGGATAGATCAGAATTTGCAAATTGAACAAGATTTAATTATAGGACAAAACACAACACACACACACACACACACACCCAGAAAGATTTAATTATAGGACAAAACACAACACACACACACACATACACACACACCCAGAGAATGTGGTGAAGCTAAGAATATGATATAGACAGGAATACATGATGAGTTGCAAAAAATTATGCAGATACTTGAACATAGTATTGGCCTTTGTTCTGTAATATTTATCCAATGAATTTTTTATGCAGGGATTTTCATGATCAAAATTGTTTTAGAAAAACCACGTTGACAGCATTGGGAATGATAGATTGGAATGAGAAAAACAGATACAGGACCTTGTCTCCTCTACTACTTCTATCTCAGAGAATAATAAAATTTTCTTTATATTTGCTAAAACAAAAAACAAAACGGTAGATGTTTTGGCTCTTCTCTTTCTTTCAAGTCATCACCAAATACTGTCTTATCTTTGCCTTACAGTCCAAAAATCTGGACCTGCACTGCATAGAGGGCAATTATTTCCCCTAGTGATCATTAACGATTACAAATTGAGTTTCAGATCTTTATTCTTGCCTTTGTCTTTCCCAGGAATACATTTTCCCACACAACCACAGAAATGTTGCTAAATCACTAATTTTGTCTGGAGAAAATCCTTTAATATTTCCCTGTTACACTACAAAGTCCAAAATCCTTGCCATTTCATATATGGGTTTTAATAATCATGTGATTACCATAAATTATCTGCCTTAGATATCCATTTTGCTTCACTCGTTTAGGTGATCTCCTGTGTGTCCTGATAAACACCACAGAAATGATGACATTGTGTTCAATGTTTCATTTTTACCTACCTGTTAAGCCATCAAACAAACAATTAACTTTCTGAATGAAGAGATATTTCCATAGAACTGTATTCCACCACCTACTGAAATATGTGGAACAAAGTGGTAAATATCAATAAATATTTCTTGAGTTCATGAAGGGTCCAGGAAAGGAAAAAAAAAAAAAAAAAGGATGACCTCAACTAATTTAAGAGTACTGGAACTATGAATAGAAAGAATATTCACAAACATTGTGGTTGAAAAGTTGATGATTAGGATGATTTCAATATTTGCAGCTTATTAATAGTGAGTGAATCGTAATTCCACTAGAAGATAACATAGCTTTCTTTAAAAGCACTGTTTTGGGGTGAGCTCCAAGCAAACCAAGGTAAGTGGGCAACGATGCCATGAGGACAGCATGTAAGGATGCGACCAGAGGGGCATGAGTCTTTGTGATGCATATATCTGAGGTTTAGATGTCATCATGTGATGAAGTCCTATAGGTGTAGGACAGTCAAAACTGAGAAAGAGCGCAACTATAAATTAGCGTGTTTGGTAACAACAAAAATAGGAAGTAGTACTAGTGATGTATGAAATGGCAAGGGTGAAAATATGAATAGCTAAAAACTCATCTAGTATTTTGAATGCTCTGTCATCTTCAGTATGGCCCATAGTTTGGCAATTAGATGCTTTAAGGTGAAATAAACATAAATGGTTCAAAAAACATATCAGTTCTTAGATGCCTTTCTTTGTAATACTCTGTTCAACTGATAGCAAATAATGATGATGTTCATAATAGTTAACATTTACTTTATGCTATGTATTGTGCTTTATATGTATTTTATGAACTTTATTTGGTCTTTATAATAACTCTTTGAAATTATTTTTGTTATATAGATCAGGAAATTAAATCATATTGTGTTTACCATGTTTAATTAAGGGTTGGATCTGAAAAAGGAAATCCGTCCTTTCTGACTCCATGGCCCATGCTTTTTTTTTTTTTTTTAAGAGATTTTATTTTTAAGTAATCTCTGTACCCAGTGTGGGGATTGAACTCACAACCCTAAGATCAAGAGTTGCATGCTCTACCAACTGAGGGAGACAGGCACCCCCAAAGCCCATACTTTTAACCGTAAGTTTAGCATTCTTTTTTTCCACATGTGATAGGAGAAAGTAGGAAGGGAGGGAAGGAAGGAAGGAAGAAAGAAGGGAAGGAGGAAGGAAGGAAAAGAAAAGGAAGGAAGGGAGAGTGAGCCAGCATGAGGATAATTCCTTGAAATAAGTCAAAAGGAGGCCTGGTTGTACAGAATACACAGGAATTATAAATTAGAGATTAATTGTAAGGTCAAAATCAAAGAAGAAACCAGGAGATTATGAATAATAACAATGTACAGATGTAATTTCAGATTATGTTTAGCCCTGGTGTTATCCTAAGAATGGGCATCTATTTCTTGTCAATTGGAATTACATCTGCCAAGAGATGTTTTCTGAGAGAAACTAACAGTAATATTAACTAGAAGCTAAAGATAGGTATTACTTTCAACAGATACTAACTCTGAAAGATGCACATGGAAACAAAATGCTTGTTGAAAATCCTCTCTACCATGTACATTGATTTTGTGCAAGTAACTCCCTCTTCTGATGGATTCTATTACTGGGGGAAAAAATTCAATAGCTCAAAAAACTATAATACTAAAAATAAGGAGTTTTCAAGGGGCCTCAAAGAATTTATGTAGGATTGAATAAAGTTTAGAGTATGACTCATTAAAATTTAGTTTTTAGGTTTTTTTAGTTTTTTAGTTTCACTTGCTATTTGTTTCCTCAACATACATTCCCTCATCTTGTAGCATCTTTTGGCAACTGATCATGGGTCGAGGATGAAGAAGACATTCAGTTCATGGTATGGCGGGGTTATATCTCTGCAAAAGTCCCGGTATAGGAAAATGTGACCTGGGCTAAGTAAGTCAGCATATCATATTGCAGAGGCCTAAAACCAATCTCAAGTTTTGTCAGGAATACTAGAAGGAACTCCACCACTCTTCCACTAGAAGTAAATCCATAAGTGTATAATCTCTCAGGCTGCTGGCTACCATCATGGAGCGTGGGGAAAGCAAAAGATAAAAGCACCAAAAGAAAGAATCCAGCATATGGGTTTCAAACCCTGTTGACTGCATGGAAGCCTTATCTCCAAAAGACTATTAAGCTACTGCAGTCAATAAATTCTTCTCTGTTGTTTGTATGCCACTTTAAAGGAGGCTTCCTATTACTTGCAATGCCAAGAGTCTTAAGAAAAATTGCTTTCAAGAAAAAGCACTTGACAAAATACAACATCTGTTTCTGATTAGAACTCTTCAGAGTATAGGGGTAGAGAGAACTTTCCTCAATATCATAAAAAAAAAAATCTATGAAAAGCCCACAGTGAATATAATTATCGATAGGGGAAAGCTGAGAGTTTTCCCTTTAAGGTCAGGAACATGACAAGGATGCCCATTCTCAGCACTATTGTCCAATGTAGTGCCAGAAGTGCTAGTCTCAGCAATCAGACAACAAAAAGAAATAAAAGACATCCAAAGTGGCAAGAAAGAAGTTAAACTCTCTCTCTTTGCAGATGACATGATACTTTATATAGAAAACACAAAAGACTCCACCCCAAAGGTACTAGAACTCATACAGCAATTCAGCAACGTGATAGGATACACAATCAAAGCATAGAAATCAGTTGCTTTTCTATACACTAACAATGTAACTGTAGAAAGAGAAATTAAGGAATCAATTCCATTTATAACAGCAACAAAAACCATAGGATTCCTCAAAATAAACCCAACCAAAGAAGTAAAGGAGCTTTACTCTAGAAACTAGAGAACACTTATGAAAGAAATTGAGGAAGACACAAAAATATGGTAAAACATTTCATACTCATGGATTGGAAAAATAAACATTGTTAAAATGTCTACACTGCCCAGAGCAATTTACACTTTCAATGCCATCCCTACGGAAATACCATTGTCATTTTTCAAGGAGCTGGATCAAACAATCCTAAAATTTGCATGGAATCAGCAAAGACCTCAAATCACCAAGGGAATGATGAAAAAGAAAAACAAAACTGGGGGCATCACGTTGTTTGACTTCAAGCTATATTACAAAGTTGTAATCACCAAGACAGCATGGTATTGGCACAAAAAACAGACACATAGACCAGTAGAACAGAACAGAGACTCCAGAAATGGACCCTCAAGTCTATAGTCAATTAATCTTTGACAAATCAGGAAAAAAAAATATCCGATGGAAAAAAGAACGCCTATAAATAAATGGTACTGAAAAAACTGGACAGCTACATATAGAAGAATGAAACTTACACCATACACAAAGATAATCCTGAATGAAAGACCTCAGTGTGAGACAGGAATCCATCAAAATCCTAAAGAAGAACACAAGCAGTAACCTCTTCAACATTGGCCACAGCAACTTCCTTTGAGACCATCTCCAAAGGCAAAGGAAACAGAAGTGAAAATAAACTTTTGGGACTTCATCAAGATGAAAAGCTTCTGCACAGCAAAGGAAACAGTCAACAAAACTAAGAAAACTAAGAGGCAACCCACAGAATGGGAAAATATATTTGTAAATGACATTACAGATAAAAGGCTAATATCCAAGATCTAAAAAGAACTTCCCAAACTCAACATTCAAAAAACAAATAACCCAGTCAAAAAGTGGGCAGAAGAAATGAACAGACACTTCTCCAAAGAAGACCTACAAATGGCTAACAGACACATGAAAAAATGCTCAACATCACCAGCCATCAGGGAAATACAAATCAAAACCACAATGAGACCTTACACCTAACCTTACACCAGTTAGAATGACAAAAATTAACAAAACAGCAAATGATAAACGTTGGCAAGGATGTGGAGAAAGGGAAACCCTCTTACACTGTTGGTGGGAATGTAAGCCTGTACAGCCACTCTGGAAATCAGTATGGAGGTTCCTCAAGATGTGAAAAATAGAGCTACCCAATGACCCAGAAATTGAGCTCCTAGGTAGTTATTACAAAGATACAGATGTAGTGAAAAGAAGGGTCACATAGGGGCACCACGATGGCTCAGTAGGTTAAGCCTCTGCCTTCAGCTCAGGTCATGGTCTCAGGGTCCTGGGATCAAGTGCCACATCGGTCTCCCTGCTCAGCAGGGAGCCTACTTTCTCCCTCTCTCTGCCTGCCTCTCTGCCTACTTGTGATTTCTCTTTCTCTTTCAAATAAATAAATAAAATATTTTTTAAAGGGGGGCACATATACCCCAGTGTTCATAGCAGCAATGTCCATAATAGCCAAACTGTGGATGGAGCCAAGATGCTCTTTATCAGATGAAAGGCTAAAGAAGATGTGGTACATATATACAATGAAATATTAGTCAGCCATCTGAAAGGATCAATTCCCACCATTTGCATGGACATGGATGGAACTGGAGAAGATTATGCTAACTGAAGTAAGTCAAGCAGAGAAAGACAATAATCATATGGTTTCGCTCATATGTGAAACATAAACAACAGCACAGAGGGCCATAGTGGAAGGGAGGGAAATCTGAAGAGGGAGAAATCAGAGAAGGAGCTGAACCATGAGAAACTATGGACCATGGGAAACAAATGGAGGGTTTCAGATGGGAAGGGTTAGAGGAAGGGGTAACAGTATGATGGGTACTGAGGAGGGCACATGTTGCGATGAGCACTTGGGTATTGTACATAACTAATGAATCATTGAACCCTACATCAAAAACTAATGATGTATTATACAGTGACTAACTGATTGCAATTAAAAAGAAAGGAAGAAAGAAAGAGAAAGAGAAGTTGCTTTCAATTAAGTGTTTAACTTGCTTTTCAGACACCTTTACCAGTGAATGATTTCCTATTTACTTTTTGGTTATTCATTAATTCATTAATTTGGTAATTCATATCCGTTTTTCTACCTAGTATTATCCTGACACTGTGCTAAGCCCTGTAGAGGTTTCAGAGATGTCTGGGTCATCAATGATGGGTGGCATATGATCTAGTGGGGTGAGGTAAACATGTATATTTTCTTGCTCAACAAATATAAGTAGGTTCAGATAGGAAAATCTCTCAAGGTTGATGGAATAAAGACAAAGGATAAGATGGCATTAATATAGACATTAGGGATCCATTATCTTTTCAATGTATAAAGTTGTGAAGAAAGGCATTTCAGGCAGAGAATGCAATAAGAAAAAATTCATGTGTCAGGAAGAATGGAGTCTGTTTGAGGAAAAGCAAATATTTCATTTTTGCTGCCCACTTTGGCTGGAATTTTGTCAATTTAAAAAGCCTGTATTGTAGTATATTGAGAAAAAGGCAAAAGTATTATTTTTCCCCCTCTGGCAGCTGGCCATGAGTAAGACTTCAAGTGACACACACACACACACACATACACACACATGCACGCGCACACACACACACACGCACAGGAAACTACTGCTTAAGTCATTTGCCTTGGAAACAATTCTGCAGTGTGGGCTGCTTATCATTCCTTCATCCCACAAACAGCAAATTTTGAAAGTGAGAACCTGACTTTGAGCTTTCACAACAGTGCTCTCCTGACTTCTCTGCCAAATAAGTCAGCTTTACATCCAGAAAGCTCTCGACTCACTCAGTTCAGAAGGCACGGCATGAAATATCCTCTGCATAATCATGACGGCTGCTAGGAACATTAGGTGGTTTGAAAGGTGTTTAAGGTTAACCCTACAGGAAGCAACCTAGTATGTGACTTCGCAAAAGCACTCAATTCGTATAGTATCACTGAGATCTTTTTACTTTCCGGTCACACAGAAAATGTAACATGTATCGTATCCAGGACACTACTTCACTAAAGAAAGTGATGAGCTTTGTGTGATGGGAGCACAAAATGGTGTGTTCAGGGGGATCAGCAAGCTTTGTGATTGGCAGTGTTTGTTGTCTAAAAATCACAGAAGCATTGATTGTGTGAGAAGGAATCTTACTTAAATGTCACTCGTGAATTCTGCCTAAACACATTTGGTAATTGCTGTCCAATATAATTGTCAATAACCACATATGGCCATTTAAAATTAAGTTTATATTAATTAAAATGTAAAGAAATGTCAGCTCCTTAGTCACACTACTCACACTCCAAATGCTTTATAATTATGTGTTGCTAGTGCTTCAGTATTAGAAGTACAGATAGAGATAGTGTTTACATTTGGGCAGAAAGTATTGGGGTGCCTGGGTGGCTCAGGGGTTAAGCCTCTGCCTTCAGCTCAGGTCACGATCTCAGGGTCCTGCGATTGAGCCCCACGTCCTGCTCTCTGCTCAGTAGGGAGCATGTTTCCCCCTCTCTCTCTGCCTGCCTGCTTGTGACCTCTCTCTCTATGTCAATTAATTAATTAATTAATTAATTAAAAGAAAGTATTTTTGGGTAATACTATTCTGATACTGTCCAGCAAATGCTTTGAGCACACCAGCAATATGGAAGTCACGAGGCACTGACAGACTTTCCTCCATTTCTGTCTCCTTTTTCAGAAAGAAAATATGTCTCCTTTAAGCTTATTACCCTCCAGTTGTAATGTGGTTCTTTAGGGACATATAAACTAAAACCATCTTTCATCTCTCAGTACTTCATGAGATCGAATTTGAAGTCCCTTACAATACCCTTAGATATTGAATATCTTCTATTTCCACTAATTCAAGATTTTTAAGACACCAAAACTAAGGAAAAAGAGCATAAATAAACAATTCCTGGCAATTTCAGGATGAACATCTAATCGAAACCTAGTAATAATTATCATTATTTTAGCATAATAAATTACACATAGTTGACAACAAGTACCTTTGAACATGTGCTTTCTAAACATGATAGGTTATAACTATAAAAATAATAGGCTGTATTAAACTGAAATATGATTATGGTTGTTTGTTGAACAAATTTAAAACAATGATAAGCCAGCACATATTTTGTTGTAACTGTCCGGCATAATGACCAATTTATAATGGACACTCAACAAATGTTGAATGAATTGAATTAACACGGTAATAAAGTAATATAAATGGCTGACTGGTTATCATTTTGTCCTCATTTAGCATGCCTGGAGATCAAGATCTTAGAGCTCAGATACAAATTCGTATCCAATTGCAGTTTGAGGTATTCAGGAAGCTCAAGACTTAAAAAGTTCTAGAGGTGTGTTAAAGGATGTACTTATGATAGTGACTTCAACAACCAGATTCAAAAGGAATGCTGTGACTTGTGCATACCACTTCCATAAGCCACTCTTCCCACCATAATTCTTGAGTACATTTTCACTTGACTCAAACATGAATCTCGAAAACACCTACTTATTTCATAGTGAGGAATCTTATCTTTGGATTTATATTTAAAGTTTTAAAAACTTTGGGCGCCTGGGTGGCTCAGTGGGTTAAGCCGCTGCCTTCGGCTCAGGTCATGATCTCAGGGTCCTGGGATCGAGTTCCGCATCGGGCTCTCTGCTCAGCAGGGAGCCTGCTTCCTCCTCTCTCTCTCTCTGCCTGCCTCTATGCCTACTTGTGATCTCTCTCTGTCAAATAAATAAATTCTTTAAAAAAAAAAAGTTTTAAAAACTTAAATGTTTACCATGTCTGTTATTAGGAGACTATTTTATACCCTGTGAAAAAACAAAGCAATGATAAATTTTGTACTATTATATTAAGCAATTTTTTCTTGAATTGTTTGGATTACAACTCATTTATCTAGAATTTTTTTTTTTCAGAAAGCAAATGACTAAAGGAAAAAAAATTGTATGATTTACAGCTCAATTTTCAACACAATATATATTACACAACTTAGCTAATTAATAGAATATCTATAACTATTCTGCTTTGTCGCTTTTCTGCAGCCATGCAGAAAAAGCCATTTCATTTTTTTTTTTTTTTTCCTGTTTCACATTTGCATCACCTCTGGTAGAATCCAGCATTCTACCAGTGGTGTCCTAAGTATGGAAATGCAGGCTGGCTAGGGTGCCCTGACATTTGGAAGTAAATCTACCAATATTACTACCACCAGCATCATAAACTCTCTCTAAATTACTCTCTCTGAATGAACTGACTTGTAATCATGGAGATAAGAGTACTTGGGACAGTGTTTGTGAGTTTAAATGTTAAAAAGGAATGTTAATGGGACATCTGAATGGCTCAGTCAGTTAAGTGGCTCCCTTTGGCTCAGGTCATGATCCCAGGGTCTTGGGATGAGTCCCCGTATCAGGCTCCTTACTCGGCGGGGAGCCTGCTTCTTCCTCTACCTCTGCCTGCCTTTCCCCTGCTTGTGCTCTCTTTCTCTCTAACAAGTAAATAAATAAGATCTTTAAAAAGAGGGGGGTAGTTTTGTATGAATAAAAGCACATGGAGCGCCAGGGTGGCTCAGTCAGTTGAACATCTGACTCTTGGTTTTGGCTTAGGTGATGATCTCAGGGTCATGAGATAGAACCTGCTGTAGGAGCTTCTCTCCCTATGCCCTTCCCACCACTTGGAAGCTTTCTGTCTCTGTCCCTTTCTAAAATAAATAAATAAATATTTAAATCAAACAAAACAAACAAAACATAACAAAATAAAAGCATGTGATAGTTGTGTCGACAAAACAGTTAAGAAAGATATTTTGTACCATTTTGTACCATTGTTTCTCAAAAAATGGTCTTCAGAAACAAAACCATATTGCAAATGTCATGAATAAATATCATGAATAAATCTGTATTACATCATACAGACAATTCTTCATTTTAAAACAATTTTTGGCAGTTTTGGCTAAAAATGTTAATAAATCCTGAGATCTTCCTTTGTGCAAATCTGTATCTATAGGTCTCTCATCATAAATTCTAGAATTTTAATTTAACTGTTTAAAAGCGTTTTCATTTTTCTTGTATTTGTAAATTTATCTAAAACTGATTTGCTCTGCATGGCAGTATGTTTCTTGATGATAAAGCTACGCCACAAACTTCTAGCCAGTGAATTCCAGATAGTCAATAAACACTTCTGAACTGGTGTGAGTTAGAGTTTAGAATATATAATTTTCTGTTGACATATTTGTTATGCAAGAAGATGTCATATTGATATTTGGGTTAAAGGTATGTATATATTTGTTTGTATACACAGATGTGTATGTTGTAATTAAGTATATATATACATATATAATATGAAGATATAATATATATATTGATTATAGAAAACAGTTCAAAACACTCATATTTTTGACTATCATTCCATCATGACTTAATAAGACTGGCAGTTAAATTAATTTTATAAACACTCATTCTCAACTGATATTAATTGCTACTCTGATATTTAAAGAAAAGTCAATTTCCAAGGTTGCTTCTATAAAATAATATACTTTAGTGGTTATTTTTTCAATATGTTAACAGCCTTGACTTTGCTTTAGAACGTGAACTATTTATTACAATAAAATAGTTGAAAACACATTTTCTTATTTGACTATCTTCTCAAACTACTTTTTCATAATTACCCATGCTTTATTTAGAATGATTTAGTTGAACCAAAGATCTCTGGTGGAGCCAAAACTTTTTTCAGTAAAAAGTAGCAAGAAGTTGAAATTGAAAGCAAATGTTGTATAAATATTCTCTATATTAAAATCAGTTTTGCCACTTCTAGCCCTTACAAGGCTAAAGTTTTAAGAGTAAGCTACATTGGTCCTGCAGGCATACCATACATTCTAAAAAAACGGTGACTTTTCCCTATACATAATAGGGAGCTATTGAAGGTGAGAGAGTGATATATTTTACATTTGTAATTTAGAATATTAGCCTGTGATATTGCTGAACATGGGTAAAGGGAGAAGTAAATATAAGATACTATTCAAATAGGTAAAAGCTATGGAGATATAAAAGAGGGGTATCCAAAACCCACAAAAGACAGAGTAGGCAACATGGGATGTTTCATTTATATCATATGGGACCACAGATACCATCTATGAGGTTGTGTTCTAGAAGTAAGAGGTAAAGAAAAGTATATTTCCACTTTTACCAGGTAGTAAATGAGCCCTACAAAGGCTTTTCAAAAAGATTTACATTTTCTCTGATGTCATTTTACTCTCCTTCCTTCAATTTTCTAAACCTGAGTCTGATGTAGCTTATAAATTATGCCCAAGATGAAGAAATGATGGTGTCATGTGGAAAGGAGAATTTCATAATTTTCTACACCACCATTAAAAGAACCTTTCATACTTTATGTCAGTTTCCTAGGTTTATGAAGGAATTTATTCTCTCAGGATCATCGTATGTTGTGTAATGAGGGAAGCAGAATAGGACAGAAGGAGCTGAACTACAGTTCAAAAGCAACCAAGTCTTCTGCTCTGAGGCTGGCAGAGCCCTTCAGAGTAATCCACCATTGAGGCAAAGAGGCCACACCTTTTAAAAAAATGTTTAACTATTGCGTTCTTTTTTTTTCTTCTTTTTAAAGATGTAATTTATTTATTTCAACGAGAAAGCACGAGAAGGCAGAGGGAGGGAGAGGGAGAAGCAGGCTTCCTGCTGAGCAAGGAGCCTGATGCAGGGCTCCATCCCTGGACTCTGGGATCATGACCTGAGCCAAAGGCAGACACTTAACAGACTGAGACACCCATTCCTCCTGGGGGCCACACCTTTTAAACCCCATGTGACTAGTCATGGGATGTATGTTCCTTTTAGGGACAGACGTGTGTCTTTGGTAAGGCATTTGAGTGGATTCCCAGGGAGGGACTTGGCTGACAGAAGTCAGCCATCTCTTTCCTGCACACAGCCAGGGTATCAGTGCTTTAGTCCTGAAAGAAGCCTCTAGGCAGAATATCACAACATCTATTACACAATCAAAGATAGAAAGTAATTTAAGAATTTTCAAACTACTGTCAAACCACACACACACACACATAGGACAAAATCAACAATGACAAGAAACCAAACCAGAAAGACAGTTAGCTTTATGGGAATTGCTTTCTCTTTTATTTATGTTTATATTGCATTTTTGAAAAAGGAAAATAAAGATAAAGGTCATGATAGCTGCATTAGTATAGATTGATCTGGCTCAGTGAACTGTATCCTCTAAATGAGAATTTCTGTAGTAGTTAAAATAGAAAGAACTTTTTAACAGGGACTTTGATTGATGACCATAACCTATACAAGTTTTTGCCTTAGTGATATGGTGAAGATGAAATGCTACAGCTTGTTTGAAATGAGGAATCATGTTTTTAAAGGACATTTTCTTCTGTTCATTGGACAATGTAGTGACTTATGAGTTGCAGCAACTTCTGGCTCTTTGTATCTAGAATGTGTATCTATTTTTGCTTACTACTGTAAGCTAAAGTTTTCAGTTGAGGAAAGTTTCGACTAAATCACATTTTCTTCCTGAAATTATTAAGTTCAAAATCAAATAAAATTATCCATCTATTTTATTATATTAGAAAGTAAGTAATTAACAATTTTTGAGCAGATATTTTTCACAAAACTTTTTATTAAAATACTATGTATTTTATATCTAGATGTCTATGGGTCACTGTATGAGCACTTTAAATATTTTCATAAGATCCTTTAACCTCTCATAGTTAAGAGAATATATTGAAAAAATATTTAAAATAGAACAAAGAACCTAAAATCTTTGAATTTTCTCTAAGAATTTTAGAAACTTAAGGTATTTTAATAATTAAGGGTCAGCAAGGTAGTAGTTAAATTAAAGAAAAATGTGTGTCAGAGAGAATGGGTGATCAAAGTGTCATCATGCTGAATAACATACTCACAGTCACTATGTAACTAGGGATAAGCCATATGGTATGATTCTTTTCTCCTTTGGAAGATAAACTAAGTCAGGAAAAATCTAGAAAACAATAGTTCTGACTCATACATGGGAAAAGATCTAACAAAGTGGCTTAATGGCACCGTGAATTGCTTTGGGATTACATAAAACTACATCATGTTAGAGCTGGAAGGGACTTAGTATTCAAATTCCCTCATTTAACAAAGAAGGATGTTGAGACCAAAACAGTGAAGTTCCTTCATCAAGGTAACTCGTAGACATGTTCATGCTCTTGTCTCTACCCTATTGTATGCCTATCAGAGGATAAGGATGTAATCTCAGCTTCTAGTATAAACCTTTTGTTGACCTTTCCCTGAACCCTGTGGTATATTGTAGATTTCTAAATTTCTGAATAGTAATTATTTACTTATAGAGCTTATTACCCAACTGTGCCTCAGTTATTTTATAAATCAGGCTATCTCTTGTTGATTTTACTAATATACCTCTTGTGTATTCTGGACTTTAAACTAGTTCAGTGATTATCACTGTTATTATTTTAAAGATGAGATAAAGTTAACTGAGTTATAGAGGTTAATTATCTCGTTCAAGGCCACTTAATTTTTCTGAGATAGATTCTATTTTCAAACCCAAGGTGTTCTGACCCCAAGTTCATTTCTTTATTTTAAATGCCTGAAGGAGTTTCTAGCATCTAATAGGAACTCAATGAAAGTATGCCGAATGATTGAACAAATGAATAGTGGCTGCTAGAACCAGCATCTCCTCCTTATAACTTTGAATTATGCGTTCTTTCTATTAATCATCACATTTCATCATGTTTTGTCCCATTCTACCACCCTATTTAAAATTGGTCCTATTTTAAAAACATTCAGTTCCAAGAAGTCATCACTTTAAACGTGGCAAAATGTCTTAACTTCTTTATTTAAATAAGAAAGAGAGCAGAGCCTTGGATTGGACTCTCCCCACTACCCCACCAAACCTGTGGGACAAGAAGGAAATGCCAGTAATCCTCTTCTGGTTCAGAAGAAAACAAGATTTTATTGTTTCAGAAAATGAATGTCAGTTTGGATATTACTAGGACGACTAATTGTTGGGTGACAACTAATCAGAATCACAGATGTTACTGAAGTTAAGGCTTTACAGCAAAAGTTTCCATATTCCAAGATTCTAAGACTTCTTAAAATAACTTTGCAAAAAGAGTATATTATGGAGAATTCAATTTGTTTTTCTACAGCTGTAAGGGCAAAGGGAATATTTTGTCCTCCTTATCTTCCTGAGAGTTTTCTCACTGCAGTTGTCGTTTTTAAGACCAAAAGCTACAATCCCATTAATTAACTCCAGGAGAAGAAAAGGCAGGGCTGAGAAGCTCAAAATTCATATCATGCAGAGAAAATGGTACAGAACAAATTTATTAAAACACACACACACACACACAATATGGACTAAGCAATATTCTGCATCTGAAAAGCCTTCCTCAAATATTCTAGAAGCACAGTTTTGGCTCCCTTTCCCAGTTATCTTGACTACACCTTCCTAAACCAGTATTTAGTATTTGACTTTATACTATCTGCTAGTTCTTTTTCTATGCTTTTTACTACAGGAATCACGATTTTTTGTTGTTGTTGTTGTCTTTCTGTTTTTTCTTTTTGAGCCAAGAGCCATAAGAACCATTATATAATGGTCTTTCACACTATACCAAATATTGCTTTATAGGTTTGGTGTATCATATTATTTATTTGCACAGAAAATAAAAAGTCTTAAAGATTAAAAATTGGATGATTTGACCAATTATAGTGGCTCAAAAGAAAAAGAAGTAATTCTTATGACCCCTGTGGTCTATTTTAAAGGAAGCTTCATATTATTCACTAGATTAGTTTTATCATTATTGTACATAATAAAAATTGTTTTTTTATCTGATGATCTATTTTAGAAGTTTTTCAAAATGCTTTAAAATTACAAAATGTTTTCTCATGGGGGCTACCCTCTAAGAAATATTGTTCATACATGAACATTTATTAATGTTAGCTATATAATAAAAGAACAGGCACTGAATAATGAAAAATAATCAGTAATAAGGTATTTACCACTGTTCTATTTTTTTCACTGAGCTGCAGTATATAGTTTTTCCAAAGAAACAGTACAGTAGAGTGGAGAGAAAACCATTTCTGGACTGACACAAATCCAGTTCAAATACTATTTTGGAAATCTACCTCCTTGATAACTTTGGGCAAGCCATCAGTATTCTCAGCTATTAGATGAGGGAAATATTTCTTGTTTTTATTAGTCAAAATCACAAACATCTTTCAATAAGAGCATCTGATTCACTTGGAAAATTCTACCACAGTTCAAACTTGGTGTAAATAAGTTCAGATTTTTTATTATCACTTTAAATCTTATCATGGATAACTATGCAATATTTTAGTGAATTTTGCAGTATTCACAACAAATACTTGTATAGCTTGGTGAAACACAGAACACATTTTGGGACAAAAAATATGTTGGGTCAACTAAAAGCATATTCCACAAAAGACAGGCAGTGATTTTTTTTTTTTTTTTATTGAGTAGTAAAAAAAATTGAGCCCAAACTGAAATATATTGAAAAGGAAAGACTGATAAAAATCAAATTTAGTTTCTTTCTTTCTTCCTTTTTTTTTTTTAATTTTTTTAAACTGTCAGAAGTTGGGTTAAAGGACATGACCTTCGATATGAAAGCCTAGTTTTCTCCTAACAATGAATCCCAGAATCAGGAAGAATTACCCACTTTGAAGGACTTACCTTTGTTAAGATAAAATATAATGGAGACCAAGCCTGAAAATACCCCAAGCAGAAAAATTCCTTTAAGCCACATAAGCAAAACTAATTAATTCTACTCTATTTCATGAACATAAGTGAAATTTAACTTAGGTTATTTCTTGTAAATGCCTTCGATAATCATAAAAAAAAAAAAAAAAAAAACTAAGTCATCTTGCTATAATGGTAAAAGATA
Organism: Mustela nivalis; assembly: GCF_964662115.1. Lineage (NCBI taxonomy): Eukaryota > Metazoa > Chordata > Mammalia > Carnivora > Mustelidae > Mustela > Mustela nivalis. Next base: position 64,985,825 of record NC_139029.1, read on the forward strand.
ATCACTTTTAACCAATCCCCTGCTGTCTTGAAAATGAAATGCCATTATAATAACCTATCATTGTAAAGGTTAAACAACTTGCTCATTTTCACTTAAAAGAAGCCATCCTGTAACATCTATGCTTCTGAGTTTCTTTTCTTTTTCTATGTAATTTAATTTTATTTGTGTGTGTTCCAAAATTCATTGTTTATGCACCAACCCAGTGCTACATGCAATAAGACCAGGCTCACCCAACCCCCATCCCCACCCCCTCTAAATTTTGGGTTTGTGAAGAGTTGGTTTTTCACTCAATAAACTGCTGGTATCAACTATAGCTCTCTGAATTTTCTTTAAATACTATGTACAAAACAACCTGTACCAGCAGAAAGGAGTAATTAAAAGTAGGCATGTTTAATTTATTTTTTCCAATTTACCAACCAGAAAAGCCCTTCCAATTTTCCTGAAAAAAGTAACAAAAGAAGTTGAAAGGGGAGAAGGTCTACAGTTACGCAGCTTCCACTTGGATCTATCATTACTGATCAAACGAATATTCTCTCATGTGTAAGTGTAACAGTGAAACATACCACAGGTAGAGCAATTTTGTAAGACATGATTGTTCTATCACTAATGCAAACTGTAACTGCATTTATAGAAATAAAAATGATTATTTTATAAATTTGGATTTGATATAATTTAATTTAATTTTGTTTTAACATTCACTTTATTTCAAAATTTGTTAACATATTAAGGACTATGCTCAGGATTGATTTGATTTCTTTACACTTGTTCACTTCTTATTTTAATCAACTAACTTTCTGAAAGTACAGCATTATGCTTACTGAAATATATCTGTTTCATGGATTTTAGTTGGAAGCTAGACGTACACAGTATTCCATCAGAAAATCATTTCTTTCTATTGTTATGATCTAATACAACTCAATAAACAATGTTGGTGCATTTAGTGAACCAAAAAACAACTGATCGCTCAGAATATTTAGAGATTTGAATGCTTTTCCTGTATGCGATTTTGCTTTACTGAATCTTACCAATTAAAATACAAATAAATTAATTTATGACATATTAAAATAAAATAAAATCTCTTGCACCTAAAATGTTTTTGAATATAAAGTATTTAAATGATTCTAAATGAAGGTGAGATCTACCTTTTGTCATTTTTAACCATATTTAATATATTTTTCATTTTATTTTATTTTTAAGATTTTTTATTTAATTATTTGACAGCGAGAGAGATCACAAGTAGGTAGAGAGGCAGGAAAAGAGAAGGCGGGGAAGCAGGCACCCTGCTGAACAGAGAGCAGGACACAGGGCTCAATCCCAAGACTGTGAGATCATGGCCTGAGCTGAAGGCAAAGGCTTAACCCACTGGACCACCCAGGTGCTCCAATATATTGTTCATTTTAACTGTAAAAGAGGAAGTTTAGTTAACATCAAATGTGTTCATTCAGTGCTACATAATATAATTTACTTAATTTGTTTAAATTTAAGTGGCAAACAAATGGAAAAATAGGTTAAATAATTAAGTAAATCTTTATAAAACTAGACCTGTAGTTGGGAATGGACTTGAGATTACTTCATATACTTTTTATAATTATTATGGTGAAATATACAGAATCATTATATTTAAAAGGCTATAATTGAGGAAAAATGTGCAAAAATTTGGGACCATGTGACTGGCAGAATGAAGGAAAGAATTGAGAAATTGGGTAAATCTAAATAGATGATCAGTAAATTTAAATTAAAAGTTATTTTAAAAGTGTCCTTCCCTCTTTGAAAGTTCTTATATGAGAGCTAGCATCTCATATTTCTTGACTTTCTGGAACTGATCAACTGCAAAAGCTTTATTCAAGTCCAGAAGGTGTCTATAGAAGAGGGAATAGCTTGACCAGTCCATCCACCCTGCATTGACTATCGATGCTAAACTTAAAGTTTCTGTCAGATCACTACTACCCCAGGAAAACATGGGACATTGAGTTTGGGCTCAAGGATATCAGGATAACAGGAATGTTAGTTTTCATTTTTACTTTCTTTTTTAAAAAATATATTATTTTAAAGATTTAATTATTTTAAAAGGGGGGAGGGGTAGAGGGAAAGGGAGAAGGAGAGAGAAACTAAGCAGACTCTGCGTTGAGTGAGAATCCTGGTCTCAGGACCCTGAGAGATCATGAGCTGGGCAGAAACCAAGAATCAGAAACAATTGTGCTACCCAGATGCCCCCATTTTTATTTTCAATATCTCTGGAAGATTCTTAAGGGATTGAAGACTGCAATTTTTGTTGTTGTTTATTTGTTTTTAAAGATTTTATTTATTTACTTGAGATAGAGAGAGAGCAAGAGAGAGCATGAGTTGGGGGAGAAGGGGCAGAGGGAGAGGGCGAAGCAGGCTCCCCGCTGAGCAGGGAGGCTGATGTGGGGCTCAATCCCAGGACCCTGGGATCATGACCTGAGCCAAAGGCAGATGTTTAACTGACTCGCCACCCAGGCACCTTCCAACTGTTGTTTTGTTATGAAGCCAAAAAATGCATGCCATCAGGAGAATAGATTTCTGATTATTCCTGGGTGAATGATACTTCTGGGAGAAGAACCCAGTGGATAGAAAAGATGAGCTACTCTGTATATAAAACTACATGAATTATGCACTGAACAGAATCTATGAGTAGAACAAGCAGATCTGCAATGATCCAGACTCAAAGTACATTTTTTTAATACATGACTCAAATTCTTACACTTTTAGGACTTCATCTTTTATCTGGGGAAAATATCATTTCCAAACCTTCCCATTGCTTTTGCTGAATTAAAATTACAAAATCTATATATGTCCCATCTAGAATTACTCTCCTATTTTTCCTCAACTATTTTTTTTCCCCTTTGTGAATCAATTAGCTAGGGTAAATGATAGTCATTGTGCTTTTAATCAAAATTTATTTATGTTCGATCAAACTCTCACCATGTCCTTGATTCATTTTACCTTTTTTAACCCTAAAATCTGTAAAAATCTTCCATATATCTCCTGGATTTTGTTTCTTTTCTGACATAAACCCAAATGGCTTTGCCTCTTTCTTCTCAATTAACTGGTAATCAACCAACTTTCCATCTAATCAATACAACCACTCAAAAATGAACCAGAGGACTTTAAGGCTGTGTGACTTAAGTAGTTCATGTCACCTCTCTGGGCTCCAGCTTCTTAATTTATAAAATATGAAATCAAACCTATATGTTTTCTAATATCTCATCTGTATCTTAAAGCTAGGAAACCAAGAATGGGAATGGAAGAGAGAGATGAAAGCTTCTGTGAGAGGAAAAAAAAAAAAAAAAAAGTCTGGTAAATCCATGCCAACTATTAGCAATAAACAAAATAATAATACTTTTCCTGGTGCTATTTTGTAGCACCAGAATTTTGTCTTAAGCTTTGGATCATTTTGTTACTTCCAAATTGAGGTAGTGAAAAAATTGGACTGGAGTAGAAGCAATAACAGCAAAGGGCAATTCTGGGTATTCTACTCACCTATTAAATTGGACAATAAAATAGTCTCTGTGATGCCCTAATTATGAATAACCACCATTTTCCTCTCCTCTCACTAAAAAGTTAAAAAAAAAAAAAAGAACAAGTTGTAATGAAACATGTAACTGAAATAGGGCATGACACCTTTTCAAAAATAAGCTCTTCCACCAAATGTCAAGGATTCTGTGGTTTAGATGAAATGAAATACCAATAGCTTTGTATTTCTCTCGAGATTGGAACATTTCTAGAAGAGGCTGACTTATACAAAAATGAAAAAAAAATCAAACCACAAAATTCTTAATAAGGGCTGTTTTGAACCTCCAAATATGAGCTGTTACTTTCTAAAATATTTAAGTTATACATTTATGTGTTCAAGTAATTCCATATATTATGTAATCCTTAGGGCAATAAAGAAACAACTTTCATGTGAAAAACATAGTTAAGGCGAGGGAAGTGGAGGTATATTGAATCTCCCCCTAAAATGATGATTGGCCCATACTAAGCCAAAAGTTCATGTAGAATATTTAGTGAATTAATATTTACTTCCACGGTTGTTTTCTGAATTGTTGTATATACTGAATTGAAATTTTTACTTTCACTTCTTCAGATTTCATCTGTGACTTTGGAAGATCATTAAACTGCAACCTGTCTATTCATTTATAAAATCAATCGTTATTCATTCATTTACCTAAAAAATATCTACTGCATGCTTTCTAAGTACAAAGCGAATGGCTTGCTGCTATGTCAGATACACAGACAAATTTAGACATGAGTCTCACTGAACTTATTATCTTGAAAGAGAGTAAAATAACATATATATAAATAATGTGTTCTCAGGGTTATGTAAAAACAAAAGAAAAACTATTATACAGGGCTGAAAGCGACAAATGTCATAAAGAAGTTTGGATGAAGTACAATGTAAATTCAGAGGAAGGCAAGCTTTATTTAAAGCAGAGATATATACAAAGATTGTGATGAGTTGAAATTTTATCTGGGCATAAAAATGCAGATTGAATTTGAACATAAGGAAATATGGAAGGACCATATTCCAGAAAGGAGCAGGTGTCCACCAAGGAGCTCAGTTAGCCTAGAGCTTAAAGTGCAAAGAAACAAACAAAAAGAGCATCGCAATAACCAGATTTGGATCAAATTGCAAGAAGTGCTGACGACCAGTGTTAGGAACCCAAGATTTATTCTGTGAACTTTAGTTAGACATGGAAGGTTTTTGAGGCAGGATGAGATAGAAATTAATTATCATTTTAAGAAGACTAAATCTGATTTATATATATTATTTCTGTCTTCCCTGGGCATATAAAAGAATTCCCAGAACACTCTTACAAAGGCTGGGAGAAACATCTTACTTATTTCATCAGCAACCTATGCACTACTGTTTGCATTAACAGTAATAAAAGATTAAAACATAATGAGCTCTATCATAGTTTATTTACCTTGTTACTGAAACAATGTTTCTTATAATAAATTTACTCGCTGAGAAGGAAAGGAATAGAGAATAAGTGACAATAGCTTTTTCCCAAGTAAATTAGATGTTGGTGTCAAAGAAAAATTAGTTTTAGGATTTGAAGTACTGTATCACATAAGAATAAACAATATTAGGTGAATGGGAAACCAAATGGCATAGAATCCATCTTAGAGTGAGCACTGTTAAGTTATTCTCAGAGAGAAAATGTATATAATTATAAACAAGACCAATTCTCCAGAGTTGTGTCAGCTGGATAGCCCATTTGCTTACAGTTGTAATTACATTTAGAGCAATGTATTTACACCTTCCTGCCCATGTCCCCCTTATGTCTAAATTCCTTCACGAAAGCATCAGAAATCTGAAAGATGGCTTGTCCAAATTTTTTTTGTGTGTGTGACTTCTCTATAAGATTATCTTTTCTCTAGAAGACTGTAAACAGGTACTTCAGTGTGGGCATTGAGACTACTTATTTCCGTACTCAGCCCTTTATAGCATATATGATCCATCTTTCCTGCTTCAGACAGCATTTCACCACCATATACATTTCCTGTGATCATTTCTACTCATCCTTGCCTTACTTTATTTTGAGGTCTGGGCCATACCTTTTTAAAATATTTCTGTTTACCTTCATGGTTTTACATATGGTAAACATTGGAAAAAAAAGAAGACAATATGTAAGTAAAGAAATAAATGGTCCATTTGGGAATAAAAACAACCTGAGGGGGGAGGGGATGCTATTTTTCAACCCTTTCCCCAGACATAAGTATTTTGAAATCACACCATCTTCTCATTTTACATTGGGGAGAAAAAAAACAAAAAACAAACAAAAAAAAAACACTTACAATCCTTCATGTGGTTAGAAATCTAAACACTGCCAAAGATACATTTCTCATTTCACACTTCAGAAATGATGCAAAAGATCATTTTATCCCCCGAGGGCTTGAAATAATGGGTAGTCTTTGCATGTGCTCTGGTTAGAAAAGACTACAGATTACCCACTGTTCCTTTTAACTATACCCATCCGGACACCACGTCATCACCACTAAAAGCTTCATTTCTTAACAGGAAGGGGAAAAAAGAGAGAGAGAGAGAGAGGGCACATGCAACACACCTGTAAATGTGTTAACTGCTCAGTAAATGTTAATTATCCATTCAGGGTAGCAGTGGGTTGTTGCACATCCACCAAGTGCTTGGAATATGTTGTTTGAGGCTATCCACTTCTAAGCCCAGACTGATTTTACAAATTTCTCTTTCAAAGCATACTACGTGCAAGATCTTACACCAGCTCTTCAGAAGCAAGGTACAATATAAATCTGGCATATAAATAAATAAATATTACTCACAGGCAGGACTCCCAGTCATTTCTTTTTATCTCCTTCTGTTTTTGTTTTTCAGGTTTACACATTAGCTGTGTTGGTTTCCCCCTTTCACTCACTTCATTAGCATTGATGAATTCTAATTAGCTATTTTTTTTTCCAAATACAAGACATACAATTTTCTGAGTAGTACAATTACCAGTTTACTGAGGAAGTTTGTAAGAAGTGAATAACTGAGATAAGTATTGGATGAACTATTTTTACAGTTTTCTGAAACATGAAGTCTCAAGGAATTGTGTAAGAAGTATAATATGTACAGACTTAGAAACCATTTACTTGCTTCAGTGACCCCAGAAAATGGTTCCCTCCATTTTCTAAGACGTCATGTTCTTGTCAATAAAATTGTGATAACAAACCCTAATGCATGGGGATGTCTTGAGGATGTAATTAAATTTTTGTTGCATAGTAGGACTTTTCAAGTATGTTTTATTTTAACCTAATCTAAAGCAAACAGTCTAATGCAAATTAATCAGGTTCACGGTTACGGGAACCCAAATATGCTTTCAATTCAGTTGATTTTTGTCAAACAAGTCCTATTATGAAGCCAACAGTGAATTCTATGTGGGTACAATATAATTAGTATCTCTTAAAATTAATTTTCACTGAGCATTATAAATGAGCACAATTAGTATTAAGAGAAAGCTACTGACATTCTGTGTTCACTCATTAAATGAAAGTGCATATTTAGGTCTCCTCTCCAGCTTAAGTGTCAAGCATTTTCTCAGTCAGTGACTTGCTGCTATTGCCGCTATATCCAAAATACAGAGTCTGGTATAACAACCAATAAATACTTATTTCATTTCTATGAAGGAGAAGGACATAATGTACAAGGTACAGCCCATGCAAGACTGTTGAAGATGACATGCCTTGACACGCCCTGATAAGGATTTTGGGAAAGAAAGTAGCTCAATTTTCATTATATGTTCTTTGGTACATTTTGATTTTTAATGTATATTCATGTATAATATTCAAAACAACTAAAAGAAGGAAGAAAACATCTGTCTTTTAAGCTGGAGTGAGAAAAGAACATGACGCACAAGCATATGATGCCCTGTGTTTGGTTTAACACTCTGCTGTCATCTTAAAAGTCAATAAATTTGGATAAGGGGTTCAACATCCCCATTTTGCATTGGGCCTGTGTCATATAGATGCGCCTTTATACACATAAATGTGGATTATAAGGGAGAATGTGGTAAGAACAAAGTGAACAGTACTCACAGTTCCTGACAAAGAGAAAAGAAAGCCACTGTGTCTAACAAGCAGGCCAACATAGGATAAAATGTATCATCTGTTAAAAGGAAAATGTTATGCAAAGCATCTTACTACTGTAAATAGTCCAATCTCTAATGTGTCTTAACTTATATTTCAAATAGACCAAACCCTCTCTTCCAACCAAAAGATGATTAGAATTCTATGGTTATGCCGTTTTTCAACTTGGATGCACTAACATTTCGAAGTAGCATCTGTTCACTCAGATAGAATAGGTTCCTAAGTGAAAACTAATACCTATTAGTAATCAAAAGAGTGTAGACATTTGTTAATTTAGTGAGAGTTAATTTCTCTCTCCTTTACATTTAAATTTTCTATCCTTCTACTACATGGCTGCTATTGCCCTTTAGAAGGACCCCTTTGGGGATTTATCATGTCTGTAATTCATGCAACAGGAGCAACTTGTTGTCAAACCACTGACAAGATCCTGTCAGATGGGTCACTTTGTGACCCATCTGAACTTAATTGGAATGAATTGTCAAAATCTTGGAGATACTTCTGAATGCAAGAGTTTATTGATCTAAACCATCAAATTAAGTTGCAACAAGAAAAGACTCACCAGAAAACCTAACTTTTTGAAAATCGCTATAGACCAAAGGACTCCTGTAAAAAAATGGAGAAACAATTCAGCACCAATGCCCCCTTTTCCAAAATCTATGCATATTGACATGAGCATGTGGACATGATGCGTGGTGCCTAGCTTTTCTTAAGGAGAGAGACTGAGGTTTAAGCCAAGTGACGAAGGAAGCCAAGCAAGAGCAGCTGACTGTTTCAGCACACAGATATGCAGAGATGCCACAGTGGCAAATGGCGCTGAAAGGCATGAGAAAAGTGGGACAGGAAAAGCACTGGGCAAGACATAGGATGATTGATGGCACGCCTCTTTTGCTGGGTGCCATCTGGTGAAGAGTACAAGGAGATAAGTGAATAGTGTGTAATTCTGAAATAGCTTTTATGAATTCTGAAATATATTTTTATGAAATCAGTCAGTATAATAGAACTTAAAATGTACATGTCTACTTGCCCTCACGGATTCCAGCCCTTTCCTTCTCCTGTCAAAAATAGTTTTGGTAAGTAAAAAGAGGGCGCTTGCCATATGTGTTTTAATATGATAATTTTTAAAGTTTATATTTCTTTTCCTTCCCTTGTCAAAGGAAAGGAAAAAATTCTATTGCATAGACTCTATTCCAAAAGTCACTTGAGAAAAGATTTGCAGAACAAGGCCCTTCCTAGTTTGTTGTTGATTGTTACATTCACTGACATTCCCTAGTGTTCAAAACCATAACTTTAATTCAGAGTGGAAAATGAATAGTCAACATACACTACCACCATGCATTTTAGATATGTCTTGTGAAAACCCCGTTATTCCTGTCATTGATGGGTACTTAAGCTGAATAAGTTTTCTTAATAACCTTGCTATGTTTATTAAAACGTACTTTAATTTCCAACTCCTGCTACCCATCTCACCCTCAAAAAGAAAAGAAAGAATTTTATGTCTATGCCCAAATCCACTGTTTAAAAGTCCTAAAGTCATTTGAAACATTAAACTAACATGAGGCTATTTTTTTCAGTGAAGTGCCACCAAGGCTTTTTACACAATGACTACACTGGAAAAGTCTCATCTAGTGATGGTGAGGTCCAGCATATAGTTCACAAGAAAATCTGCATCATTATTGATGAAGGGAAAGTTGTGTCTATATTTCCATAAGGAATTTGCATAAATCTCCACAGCAATAGGACTTTAAAATATTCTATGAATTTTGTCTTGCAAGTCAAGCTCCTACAATGAATTTAAAATAAGGTGGGTTAGGTCTGTGTTATAAAATGAAAATTTACTTATTTTCAATTGCATGGATTAGAAATGGGATAGGGAGAGGGCTTATTCTATTCTTTTACCCATTTCTGGACTCTGTGTATACTGATTTCAAATATTATTATGAATCAATATCATCTTTAAGCCAGTATTTTAGCAATATATGTGTAAAGATGAGATTGGTTCTATCAAAAAAAATTAAAATTTATTACATTTAATGCAACAATTTATAGCGATTATAGCTCCTTGTTTAAAAGCAAAATTCCATTAACTAGGTAATTATTACTAAAGAAAAAAACATTACCCTAATACCTTTAATGAAATTTTAAAGGTATTGCTTTGGGGCTTAAAATAACCAGACAGTATCTTCTATGAATCTGGTTTTAGAAAAAAATCTAGGTCCCCTTTTGTATCTTACTCCCAGACTCTCACGAATGAAATGGAGGCTCTCCAGGATCAATCCTAAATAATTGAATATTATTATTATTACAATAATACAGAGGGGAAAATTAAACCATCAAACATAAGAATCTGGTAAAAAGATAAAAACTTAACCATAGACCACTATCTGAAAAGCCAAAAGATATTTTTCTAAAGACTCAGGGATTAGAGCCAGAAAGACTTTTTTTTTTTTTTTTTTACAATTTATTTATTTATTTTAGAAAGAGAGACAAGAGAACGTGCAGGTGCACACACATTCACAGGGGGAGGGGCAGGGAAAGAGGGAGAGAATCCTCAAGTAGACTCTCCACTGAACTCAGAACCTGATCCCATGGCCCTGAGATCTGAGTTGAAATCAACAGTCCAAAGTTTAACTGACAGAGCACTCAGGCACCCTTAGAAAGTCTTATTAAATTTCATATCTGAATAGAAACCCACTTGCAAGCTTGTTCCTTCCCCTTCTAATATTAAGAAGATCCTTCCAGAACATACTCTTGGTTTGATTTACTCCACCATGTTGGGCTGTGTTGGAATAATTTTTATCAAGACAATTAATAATATATTAATCCTGACCTATCCAGTAATTTATGAAATATTTGGTATTTCCTGAGATCCTACTAGCTTCTTTTCTAGGTAGTGTGTCAGTATCTGGGCTTAAAGAGATAAAAGATAAGTCCATATGTACCTTTAGAAAGAATTAACAAAAAAGTAAAGAAAGAAAATGAAATAAATAAAATTCCATTCCAAAAACATGAAAAGCATTTTCCTGATCCCTCCCCTACTGGCTTCATTACTACTACTATAAATAGACACGTGATAGATATGTAAATAAAAGTTATTATGTGACAGGTGGAATGACAGCATCACATAGAAAAACAAACAAATATGAGATGGATTCTGGTCATAAGCATGTGTTAGTGATTTCACAATAGGAGTGATGATTTAATGATTCCAATCATGTATTCCAAGCTGCGACTATGTCTGCTTTTTGCTCTAACAAAAGAAATATGCTACTTCAAGATATGGGCCATAGATAATAGTGATTGAACTGAAGAAAGCAGATGGAAAGAGGAAGAAATAAGAAGGCCAAGAAGAGAGAAAATACAAGTTTCTTACCAAAATTCAGAGCTCTACTTCTCCTGAGTACAGTAGAGGAAGAACATAAACTATGTACAAAATTACCCAGAAATTGTTAAGGAACTAATAATGAATACATCTGTTAGGAGCAGATAACAGCCTGGCATGACAAACTTGGAAAAACAGGAGGGTTTTCTATCTTTCTATCATTTTGTTCCCTTCTTTGGGACTTGTGATGTGTGCATGTGTGCATATATATATTAATCAAACTTTTCTCCTTGATCTGATTTTAAGAATGTATGTAGGTAAAAAGCATGGACCAGGATCAGGCCATTTTCAGGTGCTCTGGCAGTGCCACACCATGATTGTGATATTGTGCTATCCAGTACCCAGGATGATATCATAGAACAAGAATACAAGTAGCTTAAGAACAGACATCATAATGCACAAGAGTCAGAAGAGAATGACCGGTGAGAAGACCTGTAAGAAAAAAGTTCTAACGTTCAACAAAATGAGGTTAAATTATACTAATAAAATTGAAAAAGCACATAGATATAGTTAGATCTAAGCCACTTCCCAGAACATCTCACAGAACATCTTATGCCTGATACTCAGTAAATATGGATTGACCATGTGGGCCCCAATATTGATTGTATATAGCCCATTAGGCTGACCATACCCTCCACCCAATTCCTATGGAACACGGGACCCTCAAGCCTTAATGCCAGCCACAGAGAAAGCGAGGGAAAAGAGCCAGTGGACAGATTTTATTGTCTTTTTAATTAACCAATTCCATCTTTTGATTACAGTGTTAGAATAGTCATGAGCCCTCATCATTACATTGGGGATAATGGGAGTCATGTTTCCCAGAGCTGGAGAAGAGAGTAACAAACACAGAAAGGAGAAAGGTAGAATAAAAAATCCTTGAAGTTGAATCAATATTGAGAATACCGGTGTGAACTCATTTTTTAACATAGTTATCTATAAATATACATACAGAGTTGATACATGCAAACGTGGATGTGTGTGCATGATTATACAAATACCTATTTTGCAGCTTTGCCTGAAGACTACCCCAACAGCAATAATACCCCAGCTTGGATGAGCACAACTATCACCTATAGATCAGTTTCTAAATTTAGTTCTCCAATAAAAGAAGCCAAAGTTCTTGGAGAAATGACTGATTCCAGATCTAGGTTAAGAGAAGTATAAGCTGTACCTAGAATATCTTTTTTGTGCTAAAAGAAAGGTCATGATTAAAGAATAAGAGGATTCAGGATATAATATCAAAGGACGTAGGATTCAATTTGAGGCTCTTTCTGCTGCCAAATCTGAGACAACGGGTACATCTAAATAAATAGTGAACATAACACAACATAACCCATTGGATCCTGAGTTTCTGAAAGACGCAAATGAGAAAGCTGAATAAATTTAAATGGGGTCTAGTATTAGACTTAAAGATAGTATGATATCAATGTTAATTCCCTAATTTTGATAATCCTTTGTAGTCATGAACACACTGTCCTTGTTTTAAGAAAACGCACACTACTCTAGAATGGTCAAGAAAAAATGATACATATAATTATATACAGAAAATGATAAGGCCAATGTGGCATAATGTTAACAATCTGATAAAAGGCTTTGCCTAAAAAAGGCTTTGTCTTATTCTTATTACTTGCTACTTTTTCTGTAAATTTGAAGTCATCTCAAAATAAAAGTTTAACAAAGAAAATAAACAAGAATACAATATAGGTCTGGTGCTCATATAAAAGTCTCTTTTTAGTCAGTTTTCTTGCGATTGGTTTGTTAGCAGGTTGCAATTTACATACAGCTATATCTCTTCCAATACTGTATTTCAGCATTAATTTACAAGGTAAGCTTAGGAAAGTTTGTGAAAGCCTGCCTTTGAAACCAGGCAGAATATTTTAATCTGACTTTAACAGAATGAAAAGTAAAAGTTGCTATTTTACTTTGAGGTATCTTTATGACATTGAATAAGCCTGATGACTCACTGGTAAACATTAAAAAAAAAAAAAAAAGTAACTCCTGATTCCTCATTAATAATGTATAGTGTTAAAAAGAGAGAGGGCAGGGACGCCTGAGGGGGTCAGCGGGTTAAGCCTCTGCCTTCCGCTCAGGTCAGGATGTCAGGGTCCTGGGATCAAGCCCCCAATCAGGCTCTCTGCTCCGGGGGAGCCTGCTTCCCCTTCCCCCTCTGCCTGCCTCTCTGTCTACTTGTGATCTCTCTCTCTCTGTCAAATAAATGAATAAAATCTTAAAAAAAAAAAAAAAAGGGCAGATATACAAAATGGGGGATGCCTCTGGTATATTGAATTACTCTTCAGAGTTTAAAGGATGTTTTGAATGATGTTAAGAAACTAACAAACCCTAAGGTCAAAAGTGAAGAAGAATCCTCTTTGGAGTGTAAGAGATTAAAGACTTTTTTTTCTGAGAAGTCAGATCATTAGACACTGATTCCTATGCCATGTACTGCCTTTATCTCTATCAATAGTATGTCATAATAATAATAATTAATAGGCTGTCCCTATCACATCTACATATTTACTTCACAGGCAGATAGATGTATATGGGTTATAATTCAAACAATATCCATGAAGTATTTTAAATTTAAATATCCCAGAAATCTCATAGTATCATTTAATACATTTAAAACAATGCAATAGGGGCGCCTGGGTGGTTCAGTGTGTTAAAGCCTCTGCCTTCAGCTCAGGTCATGATCCCAGAGTCCTGGGATCGAGTCCCGCATCAGTCTCTCTGCTCAGCGGGGAAACTGCTTCCCTTCCTCTCTCTGCCTGCCTCTCTGCCTGCTTGTGATCTCTGTCAAATAAATAAATAAAATCTTTAAAAAAGTAAAATTAAATAATGTAATGGACAGCAAATAAAAGATAGTTATTAATTTTACATATTTATTATGTAACATGAGACATTGTTTAAGTCTTACAACTTAGATTTAGAATTTAAGTAATTAAAAAAACTAGAATGTAAGTCATAAAGCAATGTAAAGATAAATACCCATTTGCAAAGAATGATACATGTGCTAAAACGTAGGTAGCATGTATATTTCTGAAATTAAATTTTGAGATTCTCATTTGTGGGTTTTTTAAAAATATTTTTCCTATTTTCAACAATGTTAACGTTCACTATGTGACAGGATAATAGGTTTTATACCTACATATGTAAATACATAATATTTTAATGACTAAATGTCCTTGGCTACCTAGAAAAATCTTTTGGCTAGAAGTCTTATTCCCTGAGATTTCTAAAACATTAAGGCTTTATTGTGTGGAATATTATTGATTATTGAAATAGAATACTGCACGCTGAAACTGCATGCTATTTAATCCATAGGATTAAAACTGAAAGAATAATCAATTTAGCCAAAACCTTTGATAGAGACAAACCCTATACCAGTATTATCAGTAGTTATTATATTATCAATGGATAGAGTTCAAGCATGGTTTTCCAAAATTCCCACTGGAAAAAAATGTGGAACATCAATGATTTTTTTTTCTTTACTGTTGTTCATATAGACCTTAGGAACAACAGCATAAACCACTTTATTTATCTATATAAAAAGTGACTTCAGAGGCACCAGGGTAGATCAGTCAGTTAAGCATTGGCCTTCGTTTTTTTTTTTTTTTTCTTAAGATTTTATTTATTCAATTCAGAGAGAAAGAGAGCACATGCACAGGAGAGCCTGAAGGAGAAGCAGTCCCTGTTGAGCAGGGAGTCCAGTGTAGGGCTTGATCCCAGGACACTGGGATTATGACCTGAACAAAAGGCAGACACTTAACCCACTGAGCCACCTAGGTGCCTAAGCATCTGCCTTGAGCCCGGTTCATGATCCCAGGGTACGGGAAACCAGCTAACGCTCCCAGCTAACGCTCTCTCTATTACTCTCCATCTCAAATAAATAAAATCTTTTAAAAATAAATAGATAACTAACAATAAAAAATGACTTCATACAAGAAATTAGATGCTCACAAATATTTCTGAAAAGTTGCAATTGTGTGCCCCACCATGAGCCTCCAAGTTACATAAGTCTTGGCACCATCCACTGAAATGGCCCATCAGGGATACCACCTCTGCCAGTATCAAAAAGAATTGAAAGAGCTCTTTTAGAGCTATAATTAAGGAATTAGAGAGCTATCACTAATATTGTGGCAACTGCCTCTTTGACACCCACAATTAGTAACTTGACCCTGTAACGCTGTTACAGAAATGCCCAGTGCCTCAATGGACATGTATTCCAGCAACAGCCAATGGAGAGAGAGAAAAGCCTCATTAATTTTCATGTTCAGAATCAACTGTAAGTGCATCTATATGAAGGGAATTAATCTGGATATTGAAACTAGGTGTAAAGGATTCTGGGATATTGTAGTTTCAATTTCTCAACATGTGCCATAAGGGAAGGCATATTGAAAAGGTGGTCATTGAATTCTATGTTCCATATTATGATACCTACTTCATTCTTCTAGTCATACTTTCAGTAACATACCTCAAAATCCTTCATATAAAGTGAAGTGGCTCACTCTATAAATTGGCTATCACCTAGCGATTTGTTTCTTCCCTTCAGTTTTTCTGCTATTGTTCCTCTATTTGCAATCTTTCTTCTATCCCAAATGATTATTCTAATTTTATTCCTCATCTCGCTATTCAGATCTCTTTGTATACCAAAATATTGTCCTACAAAAGTCAGTTTCTGCCACTCTATACCCATTTCTCAGTCTTTCTGATCTTCGGGAGCTGGCTCCTAAATTAATTCCTTTCAGGATACTATTCTGAAAGGAAGGGGAAGGGGAAGAAGAGGAAGAGGAAGAAGAAGAAGGAAGAGGAGGACTAGGAGAGGAGTGGGGGAGGGGAGGAAAATGAGTACAGGGCCGCTTCCTCTTCATTTCTAGTTTGCTCTTAGTTTACTTTCCGAGTCTTTTATTCCCTGGCAGATTTTGAGGGCCTTAGAGGATTAACTATGGTTGGTATTTGTATCAACTCTCTCCATATCAACTAGCATACTGCTTTGTACACGGTAGATATTCAGTAATTACGGGGTTTGTTAGTGAAACTATCTATATGGTTATCATATAAAAGGATTTAAGAAAAATGTTATATTGTATTTTGAAAAATTATCATTAAAATTATTTTCCAAGTGCTTAGTAAAGCATATGGAGATCAAAGTTAAATTTTCAAGGGAATTGAGATTTTTATTTAGAATCTGGATTAATTCTGCTGTCAGTGCAAAATAATAGCTAAAATCCTCTTGTGCTGGAAATACACTTTGATGGCAGCATGCCTATAGTACATTTGACAGTATAAAGTATAAAAACAAAATTCAGCTAAATCTAATTAAAACCTAGACCTAAATCTAGGTCTAAATGGCTTTACTAAGCCCTTCTAGAATGGGGCAATATCCCATCTAGCAAGTAGATCAGAGTTCCAAGGAGTTGAACAAAGCAGAAAGATTTTACAGGAAAGGGTGAGTGGAGAAGATTATTAGCAAAACAAAAGGAAGGATTGTTTCAGCAAGGTAACTTTCCCTTAGGGGTAAAAGGGCAGGAAGTCTTATGCAAATTATCTCATCCTCCTTTGTGGGTCAAAAAGGGCAATATGACAGATTTACTCATTGGTGCTGTTGAAAATCCTGACTGACTGGAGAGAATCCAGTCGTGGAGGCACCTTGGTGTCTCAGTGGGTTAAAGCCTCTGCCTCTGGCTCAGGTCATGATCCCAGGGTCCTGGGATTGAGCCCTGAATTGGGGTTTCTGCTCAGTGGGGATCCTGCTTCCCTTCCTCTCTCTCTGGCTGCCTCTCTGCCTACTTGTAATCTCTGTCAAATAAATAAATAAATAAAATCCTTAAAAAAAAAAAAAAAAAGAATCCAGTCCTGGAGGAGGTTGGAACTATAGTTGGGTATTAAGCCCAGGTTTGGTTACTTGGCCTTACAAAAAAGTGATTCCATTTGGAGCCTGTGGTTTCATTTTTTTGTTTTTTGTTCTTTGTTTTTTTTTTTTTTTTAATTGTTTGTGCTTTTCTTTTTAAAGGCAAAGTTCATTCTTAAAAAGTAAAGAGGTGACATCTTAATAATATATGTAATAAAGGGGATGTGATAACCACACATGTACCTGATACATATATGAGGCTTTATGAATATTTGATTTTTATGGACAGAGAAAATATTTCTTTGAAACAGTGTAAGGACTCTTCTATTAAGAAGTAAGGCCCATTAGTGAGTGCTGTGAAGTGTGTAAACCTGGCGATTCACAGACCTGTACCCCTGGGGATAAAAATATATGTTTATAAAAAATTAAAAATTAAAAAAAAAAAAAGAAGGCCCATCATTAAGCAAAATAAAGAATGAATGAATATAAGAAATTTTAGAAATATTCTCAAAATGCAAATCTACTTGGATAATTTAGGGTCTCCATAGTCTCATCCCTTAAGACTTAAGAACTGAATTGAAAAAAAGATTATCATCTTATTAGTTTTAAAAAAGTGTCATTTAAAGGAATAAGTCCAGATAACCCTAATTAGGTCAATGTAATTTCTATGATACATCCATTCTATTTCCAGATGTTTCAATTTTCAACTGAATTACTTCTGGCAAATGAACTGTGAAGCTACTGGTGTTATTTACTTATTTATTAATTTAGTCATTAATATATCCATTCATTTATTTTACTTTTAGTTGAATAATGAGTTTTGACAATAATTTTTGGCAAGCTATGTAAAAACTTATGCACATACATTTGCAAATATATATCACTAGATGCAGTGGCAGGTCTAATGTTGGAATGGAGCAAGAAACTGGTGCATTTCCTTGAGCCAGCTAAAGCTATGATGGCAGGCTTTATTTCAATTTAAATAAAACCTGAAGGTATTGCTGCAGAAAGCTTGCTCAAGCTGTCTGGCATTCTGCCAGGAAGAGAATCTTTGATAGTGTTCTTTTTTAGACTATATTAGCTTCACCAGTTTTTCTTAGTTAACATTAAAAATTTAATTCTCCAAACAGTATAATTCATCAGGATTTTGCAATTGTTTCATCCGCATCCTCTTTTCTACATTTTATAAAGCATTTCATTCAAATCAGATCCTTGAACTCACAAAATGAATAATCTACATTTTGCTGACAGTTTTCCTTTCTGAATTCAATATGATATTGTCATTCAGAACTTAGAAGCCTCATTTAATTATATGCTACTGAGGACTCTGAGCTCAGAGTAGTAAATATTCCTAAAACCTAAAGGGGACGTTTTAAAAATGTGTTTCTTGACTTTATTTTCATGTAAGTTTTCAGAGGCAGGGGATTATCAGTCAAAGTGAAAGGTGGATTAAGAAGCATTTGTAGGGGGAGGAGTCAAGATGGCTGAGAAGTAGCAGGCTGAGACTACTTCAGCTAGCCAGAGATCAGCTAGATAGCTTATCTAAAGATTGCAAACACCTGCAAATCCATCGGCAGATCAAAGAGAAGAAGAACAGCAATTCTGGAAACAGAAAAACAACCACTTTCTGAAAGGTAGGACCGGTGGAGAAGTGAATCTAAAGTGACAGGAAGATAGACCCTGGGGGGAGGGGCCGGCTCCCTGCAAGTGGCGGAGCAACAGCGCACAAAATCAGGACTTTTAAAAGTCTGTTCCGCTGAGGGACATCGCTCCAGAGGCTAAACCGGGGCGAAGCCCATGCAGGGTCAGCATGGCCTCAGGTCCCGCAGGGTCACAGAAGGATCAGGGGTGTCTGAGTGTTGCAGAGCTTGCGGGTATTGGAACGGGAAAGCCGGCTACAGAGACAGAGCCGACAGTAAGCTCGCAGCTCGGTGTTACCTTGAGGCAGTCACAGGCTCGGTGAGCTCGGAGCGCGGCTGGACGTCAGGCAGGCTGGAGTAACTGGGCGCTGTTCTCTGAGGGCGCACTGAGGAGTGGGGCCCTGGGCTCTCGGCTCCTCCGTGCCGGAGACCAGGAGGCCGCCATTTGTATTCCCGTCCTCCGGAACTCTACGGAAAGGGCTCAGGGAACAAAAGCTCCTGAAAGCAAACCCGAGCGGATTACTCACCCCAGCCCCTGATAAGGGCGGTGCAATTCCACCTGGGGCAAAGACACTTGAGAATCACTAGAACAGGCCCCTCCCCCAGAAGATCAACAAGAAATCCAGCCGAGACCAAGTTCACCTACCAAGGAGTGCGGTTTCAATACCAAGGAGAGCAGCAGAATTCCAGAGAAGGAGAAAGCAAAGCACAGAACTCATGGCTTTTTCCCTGTGATTTTTTTTAGTCTTGCAGTTAACTTAATTTTTTTCCTTTTTATTTTTTGTTTTTTTTCTCGCCTTCTGGTTAAATTTTTTTAAACTTTTACCTTTTTCTTTTTTAACGTTTTTTAACTAGTTTATCTAATATATATATATTTTCTTTTTTATATTTTTATTTGTTTTCTTTTTTTTTAATTTTTTTTTCTTTATTCTTTTTTTTTCTTTCTTCCTTTTTGAACCTCTTTTTATCCCCTTTCTCCCCACTCATGATTTGGGATCTCTTCTAATTTGATTAAAGCATATTTTCCTGGGGTTGTTGCACCCTTTTAGCATTTTACTTGCTCCTTCATATACTCTTATCTGGACAAAATGACAAGACGGAAAAATTCAACACAAAAAAAAGAACAAGAGGCAGTACCGAAGGCTAGGGACCTAATCAATACAGACATTGGTAATACGTCAGATCTAGAGTTCAGAATGACAATTCTCAAGGTTCTAGCTGGGCTCGAAAAAGGCATGGAAGATATTAGAGAAACCTTCTCGAGAGATATAAAAGCCGTTTCTGGAGAAATAAGAGAACTAAAATCTAACCAAGTTGAAATCAAAAAAGCTATTAATGAGGTGCAATCAAAAATGGAGGCTCTCACTGCTAGGATAAATGAGGCAGAAGAAAGAATTAGTGATATAGAAGATCAAATGACAAGAATAAAGAAGCTCAGCAAAAGAGGGATAAACAGCTACTGGACCACGAGGGGAGAATTCGAGAGATAAGTGACACCATAAGACAAAACAACATTAGAATAATTGGGATTCCAGAAGAAGAAGAAAGAGAGAGGGGTGCAGAAAGTATACTGGAGAGAATTATTGGGGAGAATTTCCCCAATATGGCAAAGGGAACGGGCATCAAAATTCAGGAGGTTCAGAGAATGCCCCTCAAAATCAATAAGAATAGGCCCACACCCCGTCACCTAATAGTAAAATTTACAAATCTCAGTGACAAAGAGAAAATTCTGAAAGCAGCCCGGGAAAAGAAGTCTGTAACATACAATGGTAAAAATATTAGATTGGCAGCTGACTTATCCACAGGCCAGAAAGAGCTGGCATGATATATTCAGAGCACTAAACGAGAAAAACATGCAGCCAAGAATACTATATCCAGCTAGGCTATCATTGAAAATAGAAGGAGAGATTAAAAGCTTCCAGGACAAACAAAAACTGAAAGAATTTGCAAACACCAAACCAGCTCTACAGGAAATATGGAAAGGGGTCCTCTAAGCAAAGAGAGAGCCTACAAGTGGTAGATCAGAAAGGAACAGAGACCATATACAGTAACAGCCACCTTACAGGCAATACAATGGCACTAAATTCATATCTCTCAATAGTTACCCTGAATGTTCATGGGCTAAATGCCCCTGTCAAAAGACACAGGGTATCGGAATGGATAAAAGAACAAAACCCATCTATATGTTGCCTCCAAGAAACTCATTTTAAGCCCGAAGACACCTCCAGATTTAAAGTGAGGGGATGGAAAAGAATTTACCATGCTAATGGACATCAGAAGAAAGCAGGAGTGGCAATCCTTATATCAGATCAATTAGATTTTAAGCCAAAGACTATAATAAGAGATGAGGAAGGACACTATATCATACTCAAAGGGTCTGTCCAACAAGAAGATCTAACAATTTTAAATATCTATGCCCCCAACGTGGGAGCAGCCAACTATATAAACCAATTAATAACAAAATTAAAGAAACACATAAACAATAATACAATAATAGTAGGGGACTTTAACACTCCCCTCACTGAAATGGACAGATCATCCAAGCAAAAGATCAGCAAGGTAATAAAGGCCTTAAAAGACACACTGGACCAGATGGACATCACAGATATATTCAGAACATTTTATCCCAAAGCAACAGAATACACATTCTTCTCTAGTGCACATGGAACATTTTCCAGAATAGATCACATCCTCGGTCCTAAATCAGGACTCAACCGGTATCAAAAGATTGGGATCATTCCCTGCTTATTTTCAGACTACAATGCTCTAAAGCTAGAACTCAACCACAAAAGGAAGTTTGGAAAGAACCCAAATACATGGAGACTAAACAGCATCCTTCTAAAGAATGAATGGGTCAACCGGGAAATTAAAGAATTGAAAAAAAAATCATGGAAACAAATGATAATGAAAATACAACGATTCAAAATCTGTGGGACACAACAAAGGCAGTCCTGAGAGGAAAATATATAGCGGTTCAAGCCTTTCTCAAGAAACAAGAAAGTTCTCAGGTACACAACATAACCGTACACCTAAAGGAGCTGGAGAAAGAACAAGAAAGAAACCCTAAGCCCAGCAGGAGAAGAGAAATCATAAAGATCAGGGCAGAAATCAATGAAATAGAAACCAAAAAAACAATAGAACAAATCAACAAAACTAGGAGCTGGTTCTTTGAAAGAATTAATAAAATTGATAAACCCCTGGCCCGACTTATCAAAAAGAAAAGAGAAAGGACCCAAATAAATAGAATCATGAATGAAAGAGGAGAGATCACAACTAACACCAAAGAAATACAAACTATTATAAGAACATACTATGAGCAACTCTACGCCTATAAATTTGACAAGCTGGAAGAAATGGATGCATTCCTAGAAACATATAAACTACCACAACTGAACCAGGAAGAAATAGAAAGCCTGAACAGACCCATAACCAGTAAGGAGATTGAAACAGTCATTAAAAATCTCCAAACAAACAAAAGCCCAGGGCCAGACGGCTTCCCAGGGGAATTCTACCAAACATTTAAAGAAGAACTAATTCCTATTCTCCTGAAACTGTTCCAAAAAATAGAAATGGAAGGAAAACTTCCAAACTCATTTTATGAGGCCAGCATCACCTTGATCCCAAAACCAGACAAGGATCCCATCAAAAAAGAGAGCTATAGACTAATATCCTTGATGAACACAGATGCAAAAATACTCAACAAAATACTAGCCAATAGGATTCAACAGTACATTAAAAGGATTATTCACCACGACCAAGTGGGATTTATTCCAGGGCTGCAAGGTTGGTTCAACATCCACAAATCAGTCAATGTGATACAACACATCAATAAAAGAAAGAACAAGAACCATATGATACTCTCCATAGATGCTGAAAAAGAATTTGACAAAGTACAGCATCCTTTCCTGATCAAAACTCTTCAAAGTGTAGGGATAGAGGGCACATACCTCAATATCATCAAAGCCATCTATGAAAAACCCACCGCAAATATCATTCTCAAAGGAGAAAAACTGAAAGCTTTTCCGCTAAGGTCAGGAACACGGCAGGGATGTCCATTATCACCACTGCTATTCAACATAGTACTAGAGGTTCTAGCCTCAGCAATCAGACAACAAAAGGAAATTAAAGGCATCCAAATCAGCAAAGAAGAAGTCAAATTATCACTCTTCGCAGATGATATGATACTATATGTGGAAAACCCAAAAGACTCCACTCCAAAACTGCTAGAACTTATACAGGAATTCAGTAAAGAGTCAGGATATAAAATCAATGCACAGAAATCAGTTGCATTTCTCTGCACCAACAGCAAGACAGAAGAAAGAGAAATTAAGGAGTCAATCCCATTTACAATTGCAACCAAAACCAGAAGATACCTAGGAATAAACCTAACCAAAGAGGCACAGAATCTATACTCAGAAAACTATCAAGTACTCATGAAAGAAGTTGAGGAAGACACAAGGAAATGGAAAAATGTTCCATGCTCCTGGATTGGAAGAATAAATATTGTGAAAATGTCTATGCTACCTAAAGCAATCTACACATTTAATGCAATTCCTATCAAAGTACCATCCATATTTTTCAAAGAAATGGAACAAATAATTCTAAAATTTATATGGAACCAGAAAAGACCTCGAATAGCCAAAGGGATATTGAAAAAGAAAGCCAACGTTGGTGGCATCACAATTCCGGACTTCAAGATCTATTACAAAGCTGTCATCATCAAGACAGCATGGTACTGGCACAAAAACAGACACATAGATCAATGGAACAGAATAGAGAGCCCAGAAATAGACCCTCAACTCTACAGTCAACTAATCTTCGACAAAGCAGGAAAGAATGTCCAATGGAAAAAAGACAGCCTCTTCAATAAATGGTGTTGGGAAAATTGGACAGCCACATGCAGAAAAATGAAATTGGACCATTTCCTTACACCACACACAAAAATAGACTCAAAATGGATGAAGGACCTCAATGTGAGAAAGGAATCCATCAAAATCCTTGAGGAGAACACAGGCAGCAACCTCTTCGACCTCAGCCACAGCAACATCTTCCTAGGAACAACGCCAAAGGCAAGGGAAGCAAGGGAAAAAATGAACTATTGGGATTTCATCAAGATCAAAAGCTTTTGAACAGCAAAGGAAACAGTCAACAAAATCAAAAGACAACTGACAGAATGGGAGAAGATATTTGCAAACGACATATCAGATAAAGGACTAGTGTCCATAATCTATAAAGAACTTAGCAAACTCAACACCCAAAGAACAAATAATCCAATCAAGAAATGGGCAGAGGACATGAACAGACATTTCTGCAAAGAAGACATCCAGATGGCCAACAGATACATGAAAAAGTGCTCCATATCACTCGGCATCAGGGAAATACAAATCAAAACCACAATGAGATATCACCTCACACCAGTCAGAATGGCTAAAATCAACAAGTCAGGAAATGACAGATGCTGGCAAGGATGCGGAGAAAGGGGAACCCTCCTACACTGTTGGTGGGAATGCAAGCTGGTGCAGCCACTCTGGAAAACAGCATGGAGGTTCCTCAAAATGTTGAAAATAGAACTGCCCTATGACCCAGCAATTGCACTATTGGGTATTTACCCTAAAGATACAAACGTAGTGATCCAAAGGGGCACGTGCACCCGAATGTTTATAGCAGCAGTGTCCACAATAACCAAACTATGGAAAGAACCTACATGTCCATCAACAGATGAATGGATCAAGAAGATGTGGTATATATACACAATGGAATACTATGCAGCCATCAAAAGAAATGAAATCTTGCCATTTGCAACAACATGGATGGAACTAGAGCGTATCATGCTTAGCGAAATAAGTCAAGCAGAGAAAGACAACTATCATATGATCTCCCTGATATGAGGAAGTGGTGATGCAACATGGAGGCTTAAGTGGGTAGGAGAAGAATAAATGAAACAGGATGGGATTGGGAGGGAGACAAACCATAAGTGACTCTTAATCTCACAAAAAAAACTGAGGGTTGCTGGGGGGAGCGGGTTTGGGAGAAGGGGGTGGGATTATGGACATTGGGGAGGGTATGTGCCTTGGTGAGTGCTGTGAAGTGTGTAAACCTGGTGATTCACAGACCTGTACCCCTGGGGATAAAAATATATGTTTATAAAAAATAAAAAATAAAAAAAAAATGAAGCATTTGTAGGTTTTGATGTGCTTATGATAAAAAACAGTCTTGCTTTTTATCTGCTTTATAGGAACAAGTACTCCCTCTACAAAATTGCCCCAGAACATGTAAAGAAAAAAAATCATAATCTCAAATGAACTAGGTTTTCACTTCTTTCATGTTTTGGGATTTTGGATTTTTATGTCCTGATATCTGAGCACAGGAATTTCCTCATGCCCCATCGGTGTAAATTTCCTCAGAGCTGCTGAGCCTCACCATACATGCATTCCACCATTCCATCTCCTAGTATCTTCACGGGAGGTCACTACCAGATATTAACACAATCCGAAAGCAAAGTCATTGAGTTTATTTTTCTGTGAGAATCTACTGGCAATTTCAGGAGGCCTGGAAGTTTATCAAATGGATTTCTTGGTCATTCAGAACGATTTCTCTCCTCAATTCCCTTTGACGTATTTTTGGAATAACTCTGTTGCCCCTTTTATCAGTGTGCTAGGGATAAGAACCACCAGAGTTCAGATTTTTCATATTTGCTATGTATTTTGGGGTCTTGTCCAGTTTTGAAAGAAAAACCTTAAGATGAAAAATTAAAATGACCTCTTGATATGTCAAGTTTTATCTGGTAACTTTTGTTTCTGCTCTGAGAGTTTGGTTATGCCACCTTAACAATTGCTAACTTACTATTTGTACTGAAGTTGATTTCCTTTTTGATATTACATTTGTAAGGACCTATTTAGCCAGAGGCTTCCATCCAGGTTAAACAATAACCTTGTTGTTTAACCCTTAAACTGTCCCTGCCCCCCTTCCCTCAAGGGACTTACTCAAAAACAAGTCCCCGGAAACCAGCCCCAGGTAACCAAGCCCAAATACAAGGGTGGGTCAGGCCAGTTAGAGACATCCCATCAGTGGGGGGTTGCATACTGTCTCCCTAGTTACCAAGGAGTATGGGTCCCGCCCTTTGGGCACCTTTTGGGTTCCAATTCTGACCAAGGTGATAGGATGGTTCAAATGTCTACTATAAGGTAAATTGTAATTCATTTGGTCACTTATGTGTGACCTAGCATGACTGTGCAGCTTTCTCTGTGTGTTACAATTTCATTGGCCACCTGTGCATGGCCAGGCCCAACCACATGGCCTTTGCCCTTAAAAGCTAGCTTCAACAGATGAATGGATAAGGAAGATGTGGTCCATATGCAGTATGGAGTATTATGCCTCCATCAGAAAGGATGAATACCCAACTTTTGTAGCAACATGGACGGGACGGGAAGAGATTATGCTGAGTGGAATAAGTCAAGCAGAGAGAGTCAATTATCATATGGTTTCACTTATTTGTGGAGCATAACAAATAACATGGAGGACAAGGGGAGATGGAGAGAAGGGAGTTGAGGGAAATTGGAAGGGGAGGTGAACCATGAGAGACTATGGACTCTGAAAAAGAACCTGAGGTGTTTTGAAGGGGCAGGGGTGGGAGGTTGGGGGAACCAGGTGGTGGGGATTAGGGAGGGCTCGGATTGCATGGAGCACTGGGAGTGGTGCAAAAACAATGAATACTGTTAGGCTGAAAAGAAATTAAAAAATTAAAAAAAAAAAAAAAAAGCTAGTCTGTGAAACAGAGAGGGATCACTCTGTCTTGTAAGAGGTGTGGCCCTGAACATTTGGTTTGATTCTTGATGCTTGGTGTGAAATAAAGCTTTGCTTGACCTTCACTTTGTATCAGTCTTGCTCCTTTAATCATGGACCCATTATGGGGGGACCTAACACATTAATTAAATCCCCTTGCCTCATTCAACTACCAGGCTTCTTTGCAATTTTTTTTTTTTTTAATTATGCAGCAAAGGTTTAGTGACCATTTAGTATGTGCAGGTTATTATGCTTTGGTGCTGTGATAGATGCACTCTTAATTACCACATTTTTTTTTTCCCATGTGAACTTGTAGAAATGTGAGAGAAGGCAAGATTTTCACGTGTTGCTTTACAGTTTTGTACAGTTTTACAACTGTAATTGTAGTTTTCCTAGTCGTGAGAGACCACTCAGCTCCTTAATCTGAATGGTCAGGGTTACAAATAATACCATTTGCAACAACAATAATAAAAAAACATTACTTACAGGAAAAAACGTATTAGAAATTGCAAGCTAAATGCAGAACTTTCTTGCTAGGTTATAAATATGGATAACATATACAACATACAACATATGTAACATATAAATACAGATAACATATAATCATTTGGCATCAACAAATGAGGATTTGTTATAATTTATAGCTTAATCATTGAAGGAAACCAAACACTGCCAACTGAATGAAAATAAAAGAAGATACCAAGATTCTATCTGATGGCATAGTCTTTTCATTGTCTTTTTAATAAGCCTCACAAGAGTATCTATCAGTGTTTTTAAATGGTAAATATCATAGATGAGTTCCCTCAAAAGCATTACCAGAGCAAAAGATTTCAGTACATGTAATTTATTTGGAAGCATGGCAAGGGATTAGGGAAGTGGGAAAAACTTTAACTCTGCAGAAGATACCATAAAGAAAATAAAAGAAACTGACGGCATGACAGAAAATATTTACAAACCATATATTTCATAAGGGACTTTTACCCAAAGAAGGCAAATGACACTTACAACTTAACAATAAGAACAGTGCCCCAATTTAAAAATGGATAAAAGTATTTGAATAGACATTGCCCCAAAGATATACCAATTATCAATAAACTCATGACAAGACTTTCAACATTATTAGTCATTAGGGAAACACAAATCAAAACCACTTATAAGCACTGGGATCGCTATGATCATTGAGACAGAACATAACAAATATTGGCAAGAACATGGAGAATTTGAGACTCTCATGTGTTGCTGAGGGAAATGCAAAAAAGTGCAACCACTTTAGAAAACAGCTGGGCCATCCTCAACCTGTTAAACATAAACCTACTGCATGATGTGGCGCTTCCACCCTGAGGTATGCGCGGAAGAGCAATGGCAACATGAATCCACACAAATACTTGGACACAAATGTTCAAAGAAGCATTACTCACAAAAGCTAAAAAGTGGAAACGACTCAAGAGTCCATCAGCTACTGAACGGATAAATAAAATGTGTTAGGTATATCTCTATACTTATGACTTGGAAGTAACAAAATATGAAATTCAGCCACATCTTACAAAACAATCGGAACTTGAAACATGCTACGTCAAAGAAACCAGTCACAAAAACACCACGTACTGCATCCTTCCATTCTCATGAAATATTAGAAATCGACAGAAACAGAAATTCGATCACTGTTTGCCTAGGGCTGGGGGAGTAGGGAGGGTGGGAAGTGATTGGATTTTGTGCCAACAAAAAATGCTCCAGAATTCGATTGTGTTGATGATTGCTCTACTTTGTGGATATACTATTAAAATAGGAAACAGGCAAACAAAAATGACTAAATCATATACTTTAATCAGATGAACAGTATTGTATATACACCGTATCTCGATAACGTTTTTGGTTTTGATTTTTGGCTTCGGTTTTAAGTAATTGTGAGTAAATAACAGCAATCAGTACCCTCAAATTTAGTTAAACCTAAAATAAAATATTAGGTATTTAAAAAAAAAAAAAACTTGTTCCTAGAAGCTTGTGATTTAAACATTGTTTATAGTAGTCTCCTTATATAGAGAATTAAGGTTTAAAACATTAAAACATTAAGTACATTTCTAAATATCTATAAACAATTTTATGTAAATGCCCCACCGTATCTAACTGGATCCTTTAGTAAACTATCCGATACTTCTGCATTAATGGAGATCCCTGTGCAATCCAGAGAACTGTCAAAGAGAGTGGTTTGCTGAGTTCATATTATTTTCTAAGAGAAATAAGGAGATGACCAGTAGCAGACTAAAGTAGGGTCACACATTATCATTATCTGCCCTCAACATATAGAAGGGTAGAGAGATATCAAGAGTTGCACTGTTTCTTGCTTTGTCAATACATTCCCAAGGTGTCTTTATCCAGGATTTTCATATAGTAGAACCTTAAATAACCAGGTTAACCATATAGCTTACTACATGGCTGTGCTTCTTGACCAAAGAATGTAAGTAAGCAAGTCTATAATACATTATAAGAAATGAAACCTAAAACTCCGGTAAATCTAACATTCTATCAGTGTCTTAAAAATCACTCTCCTTCAGGCAAAGATCAGTAATTTGGTCTCCTTCTAAACCTGGCAGTTTAAGGCTTTAGGACATGAAGAGATGGGTACTAGTTGAAATGCAAGTCTGCCTAATACATCTCTAATATGAAGCCAAGTGCCTAAAACTACATCATGGACAACAGTAGAAGAAAAACTACAAGTCTAATCTCCCTAAAAATTTCTCTCTTTCTCTCTCTCTCTGTTTCAGGGGCTCTCACAGTCTTATTCAATAATAAATGCAAATGAGCTGATGAAAAACACCATATGCAAGCTCGGAGTTCCCTTTTAGGACCAAAAACTTTGAAAAAGATAGTGGTCTCTGCATAAAAGAAAATTCTTTCTTTTTTCTTTTTTTTCTTTTGATGTTCTGCAACTAGTAAGCAAAATTACTTAATAATTAAATCAAATACTTGCATTAACATCAAAAAGTAAACTCACACATGCAATGAGTAATTTAAAAAAAAAATTCTAATTACAGGGTGGAACTTAATTAGTTCTCTGTAATAACAAATATATAGCTACTTCAAGTAGTCACTTTGCTTCAGTTCACTAAAAAACACCACGTGCAATAGAAAAAAATGATTCCAATCTGGAAATAGCTTAAATTATCCTGCAATATTATGTCCAGCAACATATATAAGGCAATGCTTCTTAACCAATATAATAGGATAGCAGAAAAGAAATTACACAGGGAACAGGCTTATTCATGTATTTATTTATTTATTTATATCTGCTTTATTCCCTATAAAGGGTTTGTGCCTACACAGAAAGAACTTGTGTGTGGGCAAGGAGAGTTGATGAACTACACATTTTAAATTTAGAAAGAAAACAGAGATATAGTAAAGATAAAATGTTTAGGGCAGGTTGGCTGCTGAACAGATTTTATTTTCACTGGAAGCTTACACAAATATCTATGCCATGAGCTAAATAATCATCAAGCATCCATTAGACAAATCAGGTGTCAGGGAAAGCTTTCAGTGATACGTTGGCAATCCCAGAAATCATTTTTTCATCAGGTTTGGTAGAAATAGATCCTGTCAGCACTTACCTTTCAGCTCTGTAACTGAAATAGTGTTCTTCTGGAAAGAAACTTCAATTGGCCATGTTGCTTTAAATATAATAGTGACAAGACTTTTCTTTCTTAAAGTGCAATCTCTTGACCTTGAATTTGGCAAACTTGCATTAACTTCCAGGTATGCTACAAAGTGCCTGAATAATCTTGAATGGATTTCTGATGTCTCAACTCCTTAGTGTTCTCTCCTAAAATGGTGACAATATCTGTTCCATCTGGAACAAGTATACTAGTGTGAATGCCAAAAATAGATAAATAAATAAATAAATAAATAAGTGTAACTATACAAACTATTGGTGTAGGTTATGAGAATAATATACATTTATACAACCATTGACTTTCTGTAAATTGATTTCATGTGTACCCTCACAGTAACTACAGGAGCTCTAAAGTTGAGACTGATAGGTTGGAAGACTTGCAATAGCCCATATGGCCTATGAGAACAAAAAAGAACACTTATTTGCTAGTCATGTAATAGTAAATTATCATTTGTATCACCTTAGATTCTATAATGGTTTCGTGTACATGTTATATTGTTTAATTATCTGAGAAAACTTTTTAATATCTCCATTTGTAGGTAATAATAATTGTTGACATGTCTTAAGTACTTACAACAAGGCATTCTAAACATGGTGCCTATGCAGGTCTTTACCATTTTCATTAGATAAGAATCCAGTGGAGTAGGTACTATAATTCCTCCTATTTACAGATGAGGAACCGAAGTAGAGACATACTAACTAACTTGATTAAAGTCATCCATTTGATAAACGGCCCATACTAAAGCCCAGGCTCATACTCTTAAGTATTACATGATTCTCAACAGATGAAGCTAAGACTCAAACAGCAACTCAACTCATATGGGCTCCTTAGTTAGTCAGTATCAAAGGTCTCTAATCTTTACTTTGGATTATTTTTCTTTTCATGAAAGTAAAGTGTATATGTGTATCTAATGTCATTAAAATGAAAATTAATGGAGCGGTGAAATGGCAACAGAGATATAATTACAATAAAAATGAAATATATTATTTACATTTGCAGAAAGTATATATCTTCACTTTTTCAAATATGACATGAGTATATCTTCTCTCTAATGCAATATTAAAATATAATGTAAAATATCTAAAAATCATTATATTCCAGAAAATGTAATGTTTCATGTTTAGTTTATGCTCCTTGACTGTTTTCTACATCAGCTTTTTTTTTTTTTTTAACTGGAAAATCATGCTGTTTTTCTTGCTTCTAGCTACTGGTTTAACAGCAGGTGCTTCTGTGTAATATAGCTATAATTAATCTTTATTTTCCAAAATGTGTAAATCTTTAACAAAAGATGATATTCTTATCAAATTCTTCAATATTCTTACATTAAAGCAGTTGTTTCAAATGTTCAACAAGTACCTGATCCAAAATGCATACAAATATGAGAATATGGTGATATTCATTTAAAAATAAATAAATATAGGCACTCTCGTTGGAAGCAATTTTAGTATATCACTTGAAGAATGTTCCACTTAAAATTCTGTTTTACCAAGTTCGTTGATTTAATCCTGTTTTATATTCAGATAAACTAGCTGTTATTTATTGCCTGCATACTAGCTCTTCCACAAGCAAATATAACTCACTTTTTTGACTTTCCCCTTGCTTGGTTAGTCTACAGTTATTGAAGAGTCAGGAACGGAAACAGACCAATCTAAATAAAGATAATATAGACTGAACTAAAATTTTAAAATTATTTCACAATGCAATGTGAAAAAAAAGTCTGCTGAGGTGATACTTGTTTTCTTCTCAGAGGTGCTATTCCTGTTGCACAAAGTCTAACTCTGCTCATGCCATTTTCCTCCAGTGGAATTGGTGACTATGAGGTCAGATGTCATTTTACCTATGAGGATGTCATTGACTTAAAGAATAAAGGCAGTAAGACAGGCAGAATTATTTTCCAGAAGGGTGTAGGGCATAGCTTATTAAGCTCAAGTTTAGGTTAAAGTGCCAGAAATATGCAGTAATCCCAACAAAATCAT
This sequence comes from Mustela nivalis, assembly GCF_964662115.1. Classification (NCBI taxonomy): domain Eukaryota; kingdom Metazoa; phylum Chordata; class Mammalia; order Carnivora; family Mustelidae; genus Mustela; species Mustela nivalis. Next base: position 65,017,738 of record NC_139029.1, read on the forward strand.
TGGAGAATACTCTCATGGTCATAAGGAGTTTCAGTAGATCCTATAAATCATATATGGATAGCTTGGTCTTCAAAGTTGCTGAAGCTAAAAAACAAATGAGTCTCTTTTCTGGCTCATTTTCTAGAAATAGGAGTGGGAAAAAAAAAGTATTGGCTGTTCTGCTGAAAAGATTGAATAGGTAGGAAAAGCAACTGAAGCACAGGAGCTTCTTTCTGTCATTTTTTAATAGACACCACAGTTCTTTGCTCACCTCTATCAAGTCCTCCCTCTACTCTCTTCATGATAAATATCACTGTAAGAGGTGTAAAGTGCAGACCAGCATCAATCTTGTTATTCCTGGTTTTGGAGAGTCCTAGATACAAACAAGTTCAATGAAGTTATGAAAAGAACTCGGTTTGTTAATCCAAAGCCAGGTATCTTCTTTCCTGGAGAGGAATTACAACCCAAATCTTAGCTTCTACAAGGAAGGATTCATGAGTCTGGAAAGCAAGACAGTTCTTTCAAACTGGTGAGGCATGAAGGTTGGAGAGATTATTGGTTTCCATACTAGACCTGACCATATTTCCAGAGTGGGTTGGCAGAGATGGAGCATCCAGGAGCTGGAAAAGATAGATTGCAAACCCAAGTGCAAAAAGTGGTCTGCCTAGAATTTCTGTACAGACAGTAGTAACTATAAAGTAACAGAGTGTCTCTATGGTCAGGCCACTATTGACAGTGCACTGTGCATCACAGGTAAGTTGTTCTCCACCTTCTTGGTCAGATCAACCTTTACTTGTAGTTCAAAATTCTTGTTTAGATGTTGCAGTGAGTTGAATAGTATCTTTCTAGAATCAATGTCTACCAGGTCAGAATTTGGCCTTAGTTGGTAATAGAGTCTTTGCAGATGTAATCAGTTAAGATGAGGTCATAATAGATTTGGCAGGTGTGGGGTCCAGAGGCTAAATCCAGTGACTGATCTGCTTAGAAGAAGAAGAAAGAACAGATGGAGAGACACCTAGGGAAAAAAGACATGCGATGGTAGAAACAGAGATTGTAATGATGCAGGTACAAGCCAAGAAATGTCAAGGATTGTTGGAAGGCAACCAAAAGTAGAAAGAATCAAGGAAGGATTCTTCTGTAGAGCCTGCAAAGGGAGCATGACCCAACCTTGATTTTGGATTTTTGGCCTCCAGAAATCAGAGAATAAATTTCTGTTGTTTTAAGTCACCTACTTTATAGTAATTTGTTACAGCAGCCCTAGGAAACTAATACAGATGTCATGTCAAATCCTCAAAGCAGTCTTCTCTGACTGTCCTGTGTTTTGTCTCACTACTCCAGCTGACCTAGAAGTTTCCATATTACATTGAACTCTTTTTCCTATCACATTTTAAAGGAAGTTCCTCATTTATTTGACTTTGTTCTTCATAAAACAGTAAGATATTTAAGGTCAAGGATTTTACTTTTCTTTACATACCCAGAACTTAGGTTGGGGACAGAAATCTAAGTAAACAGTTACAGAATAAATGACTGATTTTTTAAATTATTATAATTGAATCATTAACTACAGTATTTGATGATTTTCTACAAATAACCAATGAGGTGAGCACCATTTCATTTAATTAGTAAGAAATATCATCACCATCTATATACAATAGTAATTTATTGAGCTAGGTGCTGAGAATATTGTAAACTTGACATGATCCCTGCCTTTGAAATAATCTAATGGGATGCAAAAGAAGGAAGGGGGGAAGGAGGAAGGAAGGAAGGAAGGAAGGAAGGAAAGAAAGAAGGAAGGAAAGAAGGGTGGGAGGAAATAGGGGGAGAAAGGAAGGGAAGAAGGTGGGAGGGAATGGGGGAGGAAGGAAGGAAGGGAAGAAGGAGGGAAAGAAAGAAAGAAAGGGAGGGAGGGAGGGAAGGAAGGTAGGGAGCTAGGAAGGGAAAGTGGGAGGGATTGGGGAGGAAGAAAGAAATGAAAGAATGAAGGAAAGAAGGAAGGAAGGAAAGAAGTAAGGGAGGGAGGAAGGAAAGATGGAAGGAAGGGAAGACGGAAGGGAAAGAGAGGGGAAAAAAAAGAGTGAGCCCAGAGAGAAGAGGAAACCTGCCCTAAGATTCAGACTAAGGTCAGATGGATTCTAAAATTTTGCCTTTAACGACTTGGATATGTCTTTGCCCAGGAGAGAGCATTTTTTTTTTTTTTCCCCTCTGTGAATTTCCATCATATTTGGAAAGGGAGTGCCAGTACTGACTACTGTGTGCTGATAGTAGTTTTCACATCTGGCTAAACTTGATCCATGTAAGATGGTTTACAAAATGTGGTGTGCATGATAATCACCAGAGATTTTTTGGACTCACATCGAAGAGGTCTGGGTCAAAATCCAAAGATGCATCTTTTCAATAGCCATCCCAGAAGCTTTGGTTTCAGCTATGCCTTTGAGAAACACTGCTTCAGGGAATTCTAAAGACACTTTTAAAGGAAAATGTGATCTTTGTTCCCATCTATGTATCCTTTTTTTTTTTTTAAGATTTTATTTATTTATTTGACAGACAGATCACAAGTAGGCAGAGAAGCAGGCAGAGAGAGCAGGCTCTCCTGCTGAGCAGAGAGCCCGATGCGGGGCTTGATTCCAGGACCCTGAGATCATGACCTGAGCTGAAGGCAGAGTCTTAACCCACTGAGCCACCCAGGCACCCCCCATCTATGTATCGTTGTTCATACCTTCACTATACCATGGAATATGCTATCAGTTTTTCTCTTCCAATACTGAAAGATGTTCTTCGAATTCATTTTCAAATCTCACCAAATTTCCTGACCATTTGGTATCACATCAATCACTTCTGCTCTGATTGAATAGGACTTATTACGCAGTTGCTATTTCTTTCGATTTTTACTATTTTTTGCTGTATTTTTACCTCCATTCAGATGGCCAAGCACCTTTTGATGCATGTAGTAGAAATTAAATGTTTTACTTTTACATAGAAGTGCATTGAAACTAATTTTGAGAGACCACAGCAAATAAGTTTGCCACACTAAATATTTCTTGATAATCAACTATCTCAGGCATTTTAAATATTTCTTAGATACTGGTTTGTAGAAATTGTCCTAGCAAAAAATATATACGTGTGTGTATATGTGCGTGTGTGTGTGTGTGTGTTGTGTATGTATGTTTGTCTGTGTATACAGGGATTGCAAAGCATTATAACTAGTGTTGTTCCTGTTCAAAATTTTTCTTGGGAAATTTAGTATTCATGCATAATATTCTTTTGCCTGTGACGCTTATTAAGCCCAAGTAATATGATCGCATGTGCTGAGAGTGTTTCCAATAGCATATATACAACCAAAGACCATAGTAACTGAGACTTTCATTAGTTTGTAGTGACATGATAGGTAAAAAAGAGTGTTTAAGAAAAGCTTGATGAGACTGATTTCCTCATAAACAGCCTGCAGCACATAAACACCCCTTTTAAACGAATTACTAATAGCATAAAATGGGTTGACTATTGCATCCAAACAGAATTCAGAAATGTGGAGTTTGTTGACATTAATGAGTGGCAAGGGTGGGGAAAACTTTTCTAATCCAGAAATTTATAGTGTTCTCTATATTTCTACCCTTCCATCAGTCAGTCCTCCTGAAACTTGATTTAAAAAATTGATTTTACTTTTGCACTTTTAAATACAAATAATGATCTCCTTTGCTTTCCACCCACAGCTGCAGAATCCCACCTGGATTAATCTAGTGATTTATTGAAAATGAGCACATTGATCTTCCTTTTCCCTTCCCTTCTTGGCTCCGTAGAGGTACTCCTGGACCCAACTTTAGCAGCAGTATCTGATATTTAAAACCCTATAGAGACGGAGCCTCCCCGGTTGAAAATAAATTGCTGCTCATTTTGGTCAAGCTCAATTGGTTTTCTAGAACAGGGCTAAGCTTGATGGTGATGTCATGACCACTCAGTTCCTGGTGGAAGAAATTGATTGATTGGTCTTGCTCAGAATGTCAGAGGAGCAATGCACAGAGCGCAAGACATGAGCCACAGTGGGATTCCTGGGTTGACTTTGTGGTGAGATTTAAAATCCCTGGCAAAAAGGAAAACATGACAGTTGTGATGATAAGTGCCTCTGTAGGGTGGCTTCTTCAATTGTAGCAGGTCATGTCACAGAAACACTCTAAACAGCATGTATCAGGTAAAATAATTGCTGCTAGGTCACTTACAGAAAATTCTGAAAAGAGAGTTTTTAAAAAAGCATATCATCTTTCTTGAATACAATGTACACATAATTTTTATAGGCATTTGTCCAATTTTATAATTTCTTGCATATCCCCCCCTTATTATGAACGTGTAAATGAGAACATTTTGAAATACAATGGCTCACAACTAACAAACACCTTACCCAAACAAACAAACAAATGCTGACTAATGAAAAGTTTAGTGCAGAAGTTGCATCTGAGAAGAGCATTGAGGGTTGCTTGTTTCCATATGGAGAGCAAGGCTGTTGGAACTGATTTATTATTTCACTCTCTCATTTATTGATATATTCAACACTATCAAGTGAAAGACATGCATAGACCTTGGGGCCACAATGATGAATAAGTATTTCTCACCATCAAAGAGTTAGTTAAGTAAATACTGAGGTACATTAAATGCAGTTTGATGGATGCTATAATACATACAGGAATAGGATGCTATGGGGCATTTATGAAGAAAGTTCCAGTATTAACTACCACTGAGTATAAGTCTGTTTGAGGAGCACCTCACAAAGGCTAGAGGAGGAGATGGAGCCAGAGAAATCTTTTCTTTAATACCTACTTCACCGTCATCATCTATTTACTGTGTAACACTCTACATTTGCTGGACTAATTAACCTTGAGTTTTTTAATTCTTCCAATAATTTCATTTCAATCTGATACCAACAGAACATTTTCCTTCCTTCTTACAAGATACTAAGGTAGTACAATCAGATCTTAATTCATGCCATACACTCATTCAAAGCAAGGCCATGGCTTTTCATCATCACAAAAAGTATTCCAAGCAATTATGATGGACATTAACATTCTTCATCACATGACTGCTATTATCCTCTTCAGGCACTTCTAACCTCTTCACTTTAAGCTTTAGACCCAAGGACTAACAACTTGCTTGCACTTGCTGAATATGTCACACAGCTTCATGTACCATGACCTTCCTATGTTATCTTCTCTGACTGGGGGGCCTTTTGCTTAGTTGGCAGAGGCCAATAAATATGATCTCATTCATCATTCACTCTACAGAATGTTCTCCATTGCCCCCGGAAACAGTTAATCTTTTCCTCTCTGTGTTTACCTTCCTTTGGGTATTGTACTACTAAGGTAACACTTCTTTCCCATTCATTCACATACAGTTGATCTTCATTATGTATGGATTCCATATTGGCAAGTTTACCTACTCACCAAAAATTTATTTGCCACCCCCATACACATGGCACGTTTGTGGTCAGTAGAGGACACGTGTGGAATGATGAAATATTTGAGTTGCTCAAGGCAAGTGTTCCCAGCTGAGGTAAAGCAAGGCACACACTGCCTTTTGGTATGACTTCTCCTACTGTAAAGAGTCCTTTTCTTAACCTTATTTGGTGACACATTTTTACATTTTTGTGCTTTGATTAGTGCTTTTTGCTTTTTAAAATGGCCCCCAAATGTAGTACTGATGTGCTGTCTAATGTTTCTAAGCACAAGAAGGCTCTGATGTGCCTTATGAAGAAAATACATGTGTTAGATAAACCCTTTTTGGGCATGAGTTATGGTAGTGCTGGTCATGAGTTCATTGTTAATGAATCAGTAATATATATTGTATACAGTATCTTTAGACAAAAATGCACACAACAAATCCAGGTTATGTACTGTTCAGTTGGCAGAAATGTTGTGAAAAGAAGCTCACAGGAACCTAATCCCACATGCTCTAATTGAGTGTTCGTGATGACTTACAGAACACAACCACTGTGAATAAAGAGAATTGACTGTGTGTCTTAACTATTCTATTGCTGACTCTTGAAGTGTGGCACCATATTTTGTTCACTTTAGTGTCTTTGGGACTGACTCTCATGCTTAATACTATAGGAGTTAATAGGAGACATTTATCAAATGCTTGTTTAATAGAAGGATGGATAAATGTATTAATTAGTCAAACAATGACAGTAGCCCCTTTCTTTTGGCAGACTAAAGGGAGCCATTGAAAAATGTTAAACTAGCTATTTACATGAAAAAATCCTAATTCAAGATTAATTTGGAATCAAATTAGAGAAAGAAAAAATATATATATATGTTCGAAATATTTGCTCTTACACACACACTATTTGTATGTATTTACAAAGGCTTCTGAGACTTTAGGTAGGAATTATGTACACTTAATATAAAAAAAAAAGAGTGAAGAGCCTAGATGAAATTAAAGAAATTCTAATCAGAGAAATTATTAAATATCCATAGTAACTATATATCATATCTGTTCCTCCCATCAAATCACATACCAAGAGGCAGAGCCAGGAGAGAAACTCAGGTTTCCTGCCTAGTAGTCCAGTTTTTAGTATTTAAAATGCTTTGTGCTATCACAGACCACAAAACTAAAACAAACAAACAAACAATCAAAAACAAAAACCATAGATCCAACTTTGCATACTATCTTTTACTATCTGATTATAAAATAGGGTTCCCCAGTGATAACTGAGATAAAAGTAAAATTATGACTATAGGGAAGACAAGTTTCTCCTTAACACCGATATCCTTCTGGATTTCATCATGCTCATGCAGCAGAGGCAGCAGTCAGGGAAAAAGTTCCATGTGGACTCTGATTTCCAAAACTCGTGCCTAGACAGAGCAGTGATGGAAATATGGCGCTCGTTCCTTTGTCCTGTAGAAAGGGAAGAAGGGCAGGAATATTCACTTCCCAGAGCATCGTGAATGTTATTGATGTCTCAGTGGTAACAGAAACTTCCTTGTGAGAGCTAAGTCTTCCCTAACTAGATGGAAGCTTTTGTTTATTACTCCTAAATAGAAATGCAGTTGGTGTGGAATATCAGGGCACCTCAGGTAATTCTGCTCTTACATTTCTCCAGGTTGATATTGCCCTATAATTGTAGTTCAGTTGAATTTTGAATGACAGAAATTGTTTGAAGATATAATTTGGCAAACAGTATTTGCTGTTTGTCACAAAATTTGATCAATTAATCCATCATTCAAATACAAGGAATGCTATTCTGGGTCTTGCACTATTTGTACACAGGAAAGTATATAGAATAGTATAAAGAAATTTAATTTTTCATTCTCTGTCAAGTAGCAACTAGATTTATTTGATAGTGGTAAACTTATCTGGATGCTGCTTAAAAGAGAAAAGACTGTGTTTTATAAAGGTGATATTTGTATAAATATTCGAATAACATTTATTTGTTTATTAGGACTTTAAAATATTTTGAGGAGTGATGGACATAACCTACAACTATATTCTTTTTTTTAATAAAATTTTTAAAAAGATTTTATTTATTTATTTGACAGAGATCACAAGTAGGCAGAGAGGCAGGCAGAGAGAGAGGAGGAAGCAGGCTTCCCCTGGAGCAGAGAGCTCGATGTGGGGCTCGATCCCAGGACCCTGAGGTCTTGACCAGAGCCAAAGGCAGAGGCTTAACCCACTGAGCCACCCAGGTACCCTGTGATATTCCTATCCTTAACCTCTGTGTAATAAGCTGAGTGCAGGCATCTTATAGTGAATATCTATTGAAGTGGCTACCTGCTTTCATCCTACTTTTCTACAATCTGCCTCCCCACCCTTCAAATCAGAGATGACAAAAGAAGGGTCCTAGAGGGGCACCTGGGTGGCTCAGTTGGTGATCAGCATCCGCCTTCAGCTCCTGTCATGGTCCCAGGGTCCTGGGATCCAGCTCCGTGTCGGGCTGCCTGCTCACCGGGGAGCCTGCTTCTCCCTCTTTTCCCTGCTTGTGTGCTCTTTCTCATTATCCCTGTCTCTCTCTCAAATAAACAAAAATATTAAAAAATATTTAAAATATTTTTAAAAAACTGGGGTCCTGGAAGTTGTGGTCACTAAGCATTATCTTGTGCCTCCAGCCCTACCCTAGTTGTTTGGACCAAGGTGGCCAGTTTGTCCATACCAAGCCAATAAATTCCTTCCTTGCAAAATTTCAGATTGAGACTATGTGATTTCCACTTTAGGTGATGCATACTGTATATCTCATATCTTTCAGCCATATAAAGAAGCATATAGAATAGCATATAAAGAGAACTAGCATGTAGTTCAATAAGGAAAGAAAGTATCTGCCAAAGGGGACAGAAGGATAAGAATTAGATATGTCTACTTTCTGGCTCCTAAGAATGCCTCTGGTTCCATAAATAAAACAAAACAAAACAAAACAAAACAAAACAAGATGAACAAAAGAAAACACTCTCAGTTATATATTTCTTTTTGCTTAAGCTAGCTTTAGAGTTTCTTGAGAAGTAGCATTAATAGCATAAACTTCTGAGCCACAAATCTTGGAATATGAATTCCAAGATTTATTTTATTCTTTAGTATTTATTTTATTCTTTAGTATTCTATTCTTTAGTATCTTTATTCTTTAGTGTCTGAGCTATAAAAGGGAAATAATAAAGCAGCACAATTTATATATTGGTGGTAAAAATTATAGAATACACACACACACATATATACACAGAATATATATATATATACACACAAATATATATATACATATATATTTTTAGATATATAATATACAAATACTTATGTACATATATTAGGTAAATACATGTTATATATAAATATATACATAGATATAAACATATATAAACATAATATGTAATATATAGTTATATAGTTTTTTTATATAGTTTATATATAGTTAACTATATTATGTATTTATTATATATATTATAAATAAACAACTAAATGAGGGTTTATAGACACGGATAGATGATAGGTAGATTATATCCCTCATTTAATTTCATCACCATCTGTAAAGTAAGTACACACACACACAAACACACACATCTAGAAGAGGAACAGTGCCTAATACATAGTATGTATTCTGTAGATATTAGATTTGTAAAAAGAATAGACATTCAAATGGTAGTTTTCTTGGATGCTTTCTTGGATGCTTTCCATGAGTTACTCACCATCAACAATCCAAAACAAGTGCTTCAAGTGGAGGTCGTTCAATCCAGTCCCAATTTTTTCTCTATATTGTTAGATGTTATCAATTGGGCTTCCCAAATTATTTCTCTAGAGAGTTGGCATGGAGCTCAGCGTGCACACATCAGGCTATCCCCACCACCTGCAATAAGATAGAAGAACAGGGGTGAGCTCTCTGTTCTGGAAATACCATGAATGAAGCTGGACTCTCTCATCTTTGTAATCCTCTCCAAGGGAAGACAGGAGAACAAGAAAATAGGGTGCCTAATGGTGCTGACCATCCATTTGAAAGTGTCTCCAGTAACGCTCGTTTTAGGATCCCAGAGCTGCTATAGCCAAGTGCCTCAAGTAGAGTGGCTTAAACAACAGAAATGTATTATCTGACAAATCTGAAGCCTAGAATTCTACGATCAAGGTGTTCACAAGACTCTTGGCAAAGACACTCACTAAGGATCTTTTCCAGGTCTTTCTCCTATCTTCTGCTAGGCTTCTGGCAGTGTAACTCCAATCTCCACCTGGCCTTCTCCCTGTGTCCATGTCTATTTCTGTGTCCAAATTTTCTCTCATTATAAAGATACTAGTCATACTGGATTAGAATCCACCTAGTGACCTTATCTTAACTTGATCATATGCAAAGATTCTATTTACCAATAAGGTCACATCCATAGATACTGGAGGTTAGGACTTCAATATCTTTTACGGAGTACAATTCAACCCATAATACTACCTTTACTGGACAACATAATAGTCAGCCACCATTGACAAATATTAATCATGGAAGGCAGCCAGGCTAATAAGGAGAGTAGGCATCAACTTGTGGTTATTCTATTCCAAAATTATTTTCTATTCTGACCTGGGAGAATAAATGGTTGATGGATATAGGACAGAAACAGTGGAACCAAGACAATTCTCCCAGATCTGACTCCCTTCTGTTCTTTTTTTTTTTTTTTTAAGATTTTATTTATTTATTTGACAGACAGAGATCACAAGTAGGCAGAGAGGCAGGCAGAGAGAGAGGAGGAAGCAGGCTCCCTGCTGAGCAGAGAGCCTGATGTGGGGCTTGATTCCAGGACCCTGGGATCATGACCTGAGCCAAAGGCAGAGGCCTTAACCCACTGAGCCACCCTGGCGCCCCTCCCTTCTGTTCTATATGGCTATTCTCCTTAAAGCCTGAAGGAAGCAGGATGTTACTGTTAGTTTCTATAAATATTTACATATTGAGAAAAATATATTTCAATCACTATAAGTGCTAGAAGTACAAACATGAGGAAGATACATAACACCCAATCTTCAGGCACTCTCATTCTGCCAAAGGAAATAGATAGTTACTAGATAAATTATAATAATTATGATTAGTTGCTTAATGGAATTATAAACAGTATTATCAGAGTACAGAGGAACAAAATATTAAATCTATCTGCAATCATTAGAAAAAGTTTTATGGTCACATCAGTATCACTCATAAATATTGAGATGGAAATAAAATGACCTTGAGCACAGCATCAAAAAACAAATAAAATTTCATGTGTTACAAAAAAGGATAATAATATGCAGTTGGAGAGCATTCATAATATTAGAAGTTGTGATTATTATATCCTCTTTAATATTTACAAAATTAACATAATATGTCACATCATTAAAAAGGTCTTACATATACACATACACATACACATACACATACACATAGAAAATCAGATTTACCCCATGGTGGCCCATTTCTAGTCCTGTTCCCAAAAGGGATTTACTTATTATTATTACTATTCATAATGTGATTAGTGGTAATAGTATCTAAATGTGTTCTTTGATTATCAACATTAGATTTTTTTCTCTTAATATTTTACCAAGATAAATGAGAATTTACTCACTCCGCCCTACCTCCACTACTCCTAATGTAGAAATACCATTCTATTATCATTTTTACTTATTATAACTGACTCACAACCATAGATAACTTCCCACTTTTTAGAATGATGTTATTAGTACTCCACACTTCTCTTCACCCTCCTCCCCTCAATTTCTGGTAGTTGTATTTTTACTTTTATATTTTCAAGAATAAAAATACTTATATTCTTTTTTATAATAACAAACCTTCCATGAATGATCTATAGGTTGATTCTAAATGCTAAAAATGCACGACTATCATTTACATTAACACAACTATGTAATTATGGTTTACTGCAGAAGCGAGTATTTTGATATAAATGCATTAGCCTCTCTAAATTTCTAATGCCATAATCCCTGTGCTACTCAAAAAGGAATTTTCAAATGGATTTTCTACATTTCACTAATTGCTGAAAACCATGCTGATTTAATTTGCTTCATATTTGGACTATGATTTACTTGCACTGCTCTCAATATTTTTATTTTGAAACGAAGTCATATTTAGAAATGTTGAAAAGCATGCACTGAGAGCTCACATGGAGGGTTCCACCAACTTTCCTAATGTTAGCATCTTACCAAGCCACAGTACTGTTATCCAAATAAGGAAGCTAACTTCTACAATACTATTATTAGCAAAGGTATGAATTTTATTTGAATTTTACTGGTTTTTCTCCTCCTGTCATTTTTCTCTTCTAGGATCTCACATTGGATTTATTTCTCAAATCTCTTTGGTCTCTCCTAATCTCTGACAGTTCTTCAGTCTCTCCATGTTTTTTGTGACTGAAACTTGTAAAGGGTACTGGTTACTATTTTATAGAATGTCTCTCCATTTGGATTTGTCTTGTGATTGGGTTGTGATTTTGCATTTTTGGCAAAAATGACATAGAATTCATATGTGTGCTCATTGACCCTCATCCTGGGGACATGATGTCCGTGTGTTTTATTATGATTGATTTTAATGTTACCCACTTGTTTAAGGTAGTGTTTGGTGGGTTTCAACACTGTAGAATTACTATTTTTTTCTTTATAATTGATAAATATGTCATAAGTGATCTTTTGTAGCTAAACAAACATTCCATCTCTAATTTTAAATTACCAATTATAGCACCCATCAGTGAATCTCACTATAATAGTTATTAATGAGATTTTTCTAATGGTGGTTTTATAGTTTCATCATTCTTTCTACATTTATTTTTTTAAACAGATTTTATTTATTTATTTGGGAGACAGAGAGCATGACGAGGATAAGAAGCAATCCCTCTGCTCAGCAGGGAGCCCAATGTGGTCCTCAATCCCAGGACTCTGAGATCATGACCTGAGAAGAAGGCAGATGGGGTGACTGAGCCACCCCAGCACCCCTTTTCTACATTTATTACTTAGAACCATTTTGTATGGGAGAGCTGTCTCCTTGCCTCTATTTATTAACTTATTAAACTACTTATATTAGTATGGGCCCAAGGATACTTATTTTATTCTCTGGCTTAAAATGCAACACTACCACTATTTAATTGGCTGTTCAATATTTCCCATCTTTGGCCATTACTAGCTTCTTCTACTTGGGTTCTTATGTCTTTCTTTTCTAGCACTTGTTATTTTTTAGCCTAGGAAGATGTTCCAAGCATACCTTTTAATTTCTTATATTTGCCCTAGCCCTGGAGTATACTTTTCTCCAAAGAAACTTGGTTCATTTTATTATCTATTATATTGATTACTTGGGTCTATTTCTGGACTTTCTTTTTTAATGATCAGTTTGTCCATTTATGCACTAGATGGTAGGTACCACATTGTTTTAATTACAAAGGCTAATTTTAATGTCTCATATGGTTACTTCCTGTTTATAGCTTTTCTTTTTTAGTGTTTTACTAGGCTAACTTAGTATGGTTGATTTTCCATATGGGCTTTAGTATCAAATTGTCTAACTTCATAAAATAATGGATGGTATTTTTACCATGGCCACAATGAATTTCTGTATGAACAGCAAGAACTGATCTCTATGTAATATAGAATTGTCATCTCTAAAAATACAGAATATATATGCCATTATTTCAAACCTACTTTTTTAAGTTTCATAACTATGCATAAATTTTTTTCTCATAGAGATTTTATGTCAATTTTATTTTTATTATTTAACATTCTTTGTTACTATGGTAAATCAGGCCTTTGTTATTTAGCTGATTACTGTTTGTATATATGAAGACTATTGATTTTTGTATATTAATTTTAGACCCTATGCTTTTTCTGAATTCTTATCATTTTAGTTCTTTTATTATTACTTTTCTGTGGCTTTCTGAGTATACTATAATAGATGCAAACAAAGATTGATTGACTTTTTCATAACTATTTTATCTTACTAGTTGATTTCTCTTGTCTAATTGTATTGACTAATGCTTCTAGTACAAAGCTGAATAGTACAGTGTCATCTGTTATCACATTAAATGGTTTTTAGCTTCAGTTACATAATTCTGGTATCAGAATCACTAGCACTTTCTGTTCTGATTCATATATCCTAGTATACTTAGCTTTCCTTCCTTTTCTGAACCACTTTGCTTTAAGTATATCTCCTATGCACAGCATATAGTTGGGTCTTATTTTGCGAGCCAATTTCTTTGGCTTGACTAGGTGAGTTCATATTTGGATATATTAATAAAAATATATGAACATATGGCAGATAAATCTAAGATGAACTCTTTCATTATATTTATGTTGTTGCATTTGTATATGTAGGTATTTGCTCTGTTTCATGATTTGTAAATCTTCTTTGGGGATTTCAATGACAAATACAATTCCTTTTTTGCCTGTCTTCCATTTCCACCATTTGTTCTTAGATCTACTTTATCTCATATTTGTATCCTCCATTATCATTATTGTTTCTGGATTGTCTTCCTGCCTTTCTTCAATATATGTCATTCAATTTTCTTTTGTGTTAATTCTCATTTTAGCGCTTGAAATTTGTTATTAATTTGTGACTTTTTTTCTTATTTCTCCCATATCTTCTTAGAGTTCAATCCATTCTTTTCTTCAATTTCTCTCTGTGTTTTTGCCAATTTCACTTTTCAGATTTCTGATTCAAATTGAGGACATAGAATTCTGTTTGGAATGCCAGTTTACACACTTCTATTTTGTTATTTTTGGGGGAGAAGGAAGGGATACATTTTCTGTGTTTACTTTTTTTTCTAATTTTCTTCAACAGTTTTGTAAGCATTTTAATTTTCTTTTGTTCATTTTATGGTATTAGAGTGCATGTTAAGAAACTGTAAAGCAATATGCAGTCTTCCTAGTGTAGCCTTACTCTTATTTCAGTACAGCACAATCTAGATACTTTAAAAGGTTTTGTTGTTTGTTTTGATGACAAAGTTAGAGTCCTCTAATTTTATGATTCTCTTTAGTCTTGCATAACACTAAATTTCCCCCTCTTTTTCTACGTTTTCCCTTCACTGATGTTGCCAAAGGACGTGCCTTTCCTTTTTGTTTTGCTTTGTTTCAGTGTCCCTTACACTGGTGCTTTATTCTTTACTCTGGAATCACTTGCTCTTGAAATGCCTTCCTTGTAGTCTGTGCTCTAATCTGCCCAAACACTTTTCCAGTATTTTCAGATTTGGGTTGTTGTTTTAACTTACACTGAGGTCTCTCTGTCATCCATCCTCATCTGTTCATCTGTCTTCCTTGTAGTTTGTTTGTTTGTTTGTTTGTTTTTGTTTTGTTTTGTTTTAAGTCTGCCTTTGACCACCACAGAGCAATGAGGCTAACTGGAGATGAGGCAGACAAATGAGGGCTCACATATTAGGAGTTAGTAATTATATTTTTTTACTCATTTTGTGGGTTTTGTATTCAGTGTCTTTAAATTATGATGATGTCTTTTCATGAAATGTTTCAGGGGTTTTTTGGTTTTGTTTTGTTTTGTTGTTTTGTTTTTTTTTCTTCTTAAGAGTTGGGAGGATACTTTTGGAGATACTGTATTTTTTCTTGCCATTGTCCTCAGCTATCCAGAAGTCCGGCCTCTTACACTGATTTTATTTTTTAGTATTTCAAATGCCCTTCCCTTTTCTTTATTATTAGAATATATATGCTTTATATCTTTATTATATCCATAATGCTTTTCAGCTTATTCCTTAATACAGTTGTTGCTGATATTTTATTATTTTTTAGTATCATCCAATTATATTCCTAATTTTTATAAGTTGCTTGATATTTAAATCTTTCTCCTGAAGTTTTGTTATTTTTCTTTTTTTCTCAAATTTCTAATTATTATTTTCCTTTTTTTTGTTGAGAAAGAATTTTCTTTCCCTTGACATTCTGTGCCCACATGAAATGTCATCATTAGAATAATCCGACCTATCATTGTCCTCTCAATTACTTCTCCAGAGAGGAAGAGAGTATCTTATTAAAAACAAGTATATTTTGTATAAGGAACTGAAGTTGTCATGGCTCTGCTTCTTTCCTCTCTTTTCGTTCAAATCTAATGTATTACGAAGATGAAGCACCTAAGTAAAACTTTTTTAAAGAAAATATTAGAAATTATTTCCAGATTAGAAAGTGACTGAAGCCCAATGGTATCTGACAGAAGAGAGCGGAATCTAAGATAACAGACTTGGATGAGCACACCAGAGGAAGCCAGAACTGAGGACACTACTAAGAGAAGATTTGCAAAACTACTGATAGAGAATCCCCTGGAATAGCAATACAGGAAACATATTCTGAATATCTAAACAGACAAAAGTGGAGGGGCAGGTAAGGCCAACAGAAAGTAGTCAAAGTATTTTTAGATGGCATTTCAGAGTGTTATGCTTATTGTAGGCAAGATGTCTGACAAATTATGCTTCTCTAGGAGAAGAAAAAGATTTGAAGCATTAAAAGGATGCCAAGCAGAACTATAATGGAACTCTAGGCCTCGTTCTGATGTTGCTCAACAGAGAAGATAATTTTTTGATGGGTTCATCCAATTTAGGGAGTTGAAAAAGGGTAAGATTTTAGATACTTTTGGAAAATTTAGTATGTATCAGTTTTATTTCACTAACTATGGAACACTTACATGAAAAAAATAGATGCCAGAATGAAATATATACACACATATATGTATATACACACATACATATATACATACACATATATACAGAAGGCATGGCAGAGATAGTGCTTCTTTACACACTAGGAGGCGCATAGAGTTCAGAAACATGAACAGCAACTTCCATTCAAAATCTGCTGAGGTTATTCTCGAATTGAAGCAAATATGAGTTATGGATAGGAAAGACAGGCATCCCACCTAAAATTTTGGCAAAGGGCATCAATTACCCCAAATGCCTCTTTCTGAGAGAGGAAGCATTATGTTTTGGTTACATTTTAGGACTCTAAAATTTTGGTGGGAGATGGTCTTTTTACCAAATAAGTTTAAATTAACAGGTTATAGATTCTAGAACACTGGCATAGATTAACTAGAAACCCAATAAAGCTGATACTTGGAAGGATTTTCTTTTAAACTTAATTACTTTTCATCCAATACCCTTAAGTTTCTTTCATAGATTCTGACATAGGTTTAAGAAATCAAATTCTGGATTATAAAACCATAATTTTGCTTGTGTTTACATTTCGAGCGACAGTGGATAGGCTTATTTTAAGATTCTGGTGGGTATGGGCCAGCGTTATGATGATACCATGTATCCTTTTATTTTCAACATGAAAGTTTGGATTGGCAGTATCGGATAGTTTAGATAAATAATGTCAGCAATGCTAAAGGAATATGTAGAATGGAGCTTAGCCTGACTCTCTCAGAAACTTTAACTGGATACACTAGGACAGAGACTCAAAGTACAAACTAGAAGAAGGAAAAAATTGTGAATATTCCTTTTTTGGATTTCCAGATCTTAGACTTTCAACTTACAAGGTCAAGGGAATGTGACCTTAACTCTTTGAATTTGAAGTATTTATAAAATTTGACATTAATATTTTGGAGTATTAATCAGTATTTTAGAATTTGGTAATAGGATGCAGTTATATTATAAATTTAGGGCATCTCTAATTTTTGTTATTTTTAAAATTTAAATGTAATCAGTTGATGTCATTGCAGAACTTTTGATGAGGTATATAGGACAATGTGGCTGGACAAATTTGAGTTGGAAAATAGAACAGAAGGTATTCTATTCAGCCTTAGATACAAAGAGACCCTGAAATTTCTTTGATTTATCTTTTCTTTTATTTCAGAGCCTTCTGGAACTTAAATTGCAAATCCTCACCAATGGGAATTTAGAGTGGCTGATATTGGAGTAGAGGAATGTAGGAGAATCACCTTGAGGAAAATCACTACTGATCTCTTTGCCTCACAGATAGTCACATTCTGGGTTGATCAAAGGCCCCATGGTTAGACAGAATGATTTAACAGAACAGATCTGGAGAAATATGGAATACAAGATTAGAGAACCTGTTTTTGAGTAGCATCTTAATTCTCCAAATCTCAGCCTACAAGGTCCCACCATTTCCTAGACCCTCAGGAATCCATCTGTGTTTGTTCAGACACTTTTATCAGAAGGTTTTAGGTACAGAAAAGAAAGTTTCACCCATATCAGTGAAATTCTCAATCATATATATGCTAGCTTAGTGCTACTGCCCCAACCATATTTTCACATCAAAGATATTGCTATTAGTTATGATGAATCTGGATGTCGAGATATAGCAGAAAAGATAGTTTCTTAACCACCAATTACTCCTATTTTGCACATTGTATTGTTATTTGACCCATGATCTTACACCTTATTGGCACTACTATTCGTTGACTTCAATTCTTTGACTTAGGTTCTTAATCTACAAAAGCCCTAGGCTTCTGATGTTCTGCCTCGATTCTTGCATGTCAGGTTGACTTATGTAATAATACTGCACAACAGTTCAAACTATGTAATGGTATTTAAATCTCTACTATATATTCATCCATGCACAAGGATTAAGAAAGTCAAGCCACCTATTTAAAACTCAAGATAGTGGAGTGAACAGAAACATGAGAAACTTGCCCTTAAGAAGTTTGCACTCCAGTGGCAGATAATTGTAATTATCCTGAATAAACAAGATACTAACAAGGTGTGAGAAGTGTGATGAACACACAACTGATATTTTGTAACAGAGTGTCTGCCCTATAGAGGGAAAGGTTATCACCATGTGAAACAGAAAGGGAAGGAGATTCTAAATCCGAAGCATTTAAGAGGACATGAGCATTCTTAGATCAGAAGCATTTAAGAGGACATGAAGACAAGAAAGAGTCAGCCACAGTAAGAGCTGGAGGATGAGGAACCCATTCCAGGAGGTGAGAATAGCCAGGAAGTGCAAAAGCCCTCAGGCCTGGGCAAACTTAGCAGGGCTCATACCTCAACTTTCAGGGGCTGGTAGGATACATCTTATCTCTAAGCAATCAACAGATCTGTACTGATGCATAGCGATTGCAGTACGTGCTTGGGTGCTTGGGAGAGGCAGTAAGTGGTATGGCTGCGGAGAGGAGAATGGGAGGATATGTGACAACTTAGCCCCAGTAACACAGGATAGATATCCCCTGGTGTATACTGTTAGTGTATGGCATAGGAAGGTCATGCTAATGCCATTTACATTTTATTCAGTGAACATTTGAGAAGACCAAGACATCAGAACAGGAACAGAGTCTGATCGTACCATACAGAGTTGGTGTTTGGAGAATGGACAGCAGAAGAGCAAGAAGGGAGACAGGTGGTTGTACTCTCTGCTTCTACCCCCTCCAAACAGCAGCTCGTACATGGCACCGTCTTTGACTCTTTCACGAGAGAACCTGCGTGTTCTCTTAGGTGTTTTGAGCGCGGGGACATCTAATTTTAGCAGAACTCACAAAAGATGAACATTTCCATATTTAACGACACAGGGCAGCAAAGCCCCTTGAGCAAGGGAGTTGTGACGTTTTGCCAGGCTGCCAGAAGGTTGGCACGTTGAAAAATCACCAGGACAGGATTTGTGGCCAAAAAGAACCAGGCAGTAATAAGAATTTCTTAAGTCTATACTACAAATTTGAGGATCCTGGTAGAGTCAAAACTTGGCAGAATTCACTACACTGAGGAAATCATTGTTAGAACAAACATGGATGATCTCCCTTAGGTAGCTTTCTCTGTGATATGTGTGAATTAATCCACATGACTTCAGTACACAGAGATACTTGTCTTCAACTTCATGTAGAAATACTTCAGTTCAGCAAATTTTCTTTACCAGCAAAGCATGGAAAATTGTACATTTCCTCATTCCTTTCAAATATTTCATCTATTAAGTCATATTCCATGTGACAAACACAGCTTACCACTTCTAAACAGTAAGAGCTTCCAACAAATTTTAATGGTTGGTACCAGGCAAATGGCTAGTTTTCCCTAAAGTAATCCTGTGGGAATCCTAAGGCCAAAATTCTAGAATTAGAAGGTAGCATACATGGTGAAATCTCGGTGGGATTAAGATTTCAGTAGGGTCAAGTTCAAATGCATATAGTATGACCTTGGTCAAAGGAGTTTAAGGAAATGTATTTTAGAGGGCTTTGTTATTAGAGGAAAAGTTTGGAACATAATGAACGGCTGTCATTGTAGCCTCCAGAAGAATATGTGGCTCAGGGGTGATAATATGAGTTCAGATTATACCATTGTGTAAATTTAGGAGAAATTACCCAACTTTCTGAGCCTCAGATTTTTTTTTTTTTTCCTAAACAGATACCAAATTTATTCTGCAGCTAAGACCATTACTGACAGAAATAAAATAATTTAAAGGAAATAGTTATCTGGAAGATTGTGCCAGTGCCAGTCGGCAACTAGTCAGGATTAATCTAATCCTTTTATTATTGCCCATAATATATATGTATGTATGTGTGTACACACACAATTTCTTAGCATCTTCATTTCTGTGGTATTATAATATTTGATTGTACTGTGAGTGTGTGTGTGTGTGTGTGTGTGTGTGTGTTTAATGTACTATTCTAGAGCATTGGTAATGTTTTAAGTTTTAAAAGTCTTACCCTTAACTCTGGAAAATATTTTGTATATTCTTTTGCAATTTGCTGACTTAAATAACCCCTGGTTCTCCTAAAGCTACTATTAATGGGCAGTTGATCCTCTTGCATTGAACTTAATGTTTATATTTTTCCACTTTTAGCTTCTATTTTTTATCTTTATATTCTACTTTTGGAGAGATTTCCTACACTGTTGACCTTTCAATTGAATTGTTACTTTCCTAATGAAAATTTGTATTTCCAAGAGCTTCTTCATGCTCTCCAATTGTTCATTTTTCATGTTCTAATCTTGTCTTAAGCACATAATGTTTTCTGTCATTTCTCACACATTACAGGTGTTATTGGCAATTGTTCTTGGCATGGTATTTTTTCTGTGGTTTCCCTTTGAGATTGCTCATATTAATTATTTTTTCTTATCAGAGGATTTCTAAAAAAGAAATGTTGAGTTGTGTTTGACTCTCTATTCATATGTAAGATGGAGGCATTAAAAAGCTGACAGGCTTCTCTCTGTGAGTGGGCATGAAGCTTCCTCAGATGTGAGTCTGACTGCAGAATGATCAGTTGAGTGGACTTTTCTTTCTTTAAGGTATGCAGCTCTCTAAATGTTAATATATGAAGTCTTTTCTCTGGGGCTATTTAGTTATTAGGGGAAAATCCACTGAATCTTCTACTTGAGAGAAATTTTGCTTTCCAACAGTCTGAAAGCGGAAAAGGATAAAGTAGCTTAGCATTTAGATTTAACACCATTCAATATGTAGATTTTACTTGATTCTTTTTATTATTTATTTAACTCTGTCCTCAACCCTGCATGAACTGGTGGCAGGATTTTGGTGTGGTCTATCCCTTCTCTATACAAACATCCAACCAATTCCCAGATATTAGCACAAGTTTCACTCCCACCTTCCCTGTAACCTGTGCTTACATGCTTTGAGGTGCTCAGAAGTTCACACAGGTGAGTTGCCTTACTTTCCCTGGATACCCTCTTCTTTAGCATTTAGGTCATAACTTACTCTGTACTTTGATATTAACAATCTTTCATTAGTTTCTTCTCTTCCAAAAATACATTGTCATAGTTCCTTTATTGTTACCTTTTCTCATCTTTTCTTTGTCCTTATGTGCTCTCTAACTATAACTTTGTTGGGGTTGCATGTTTTATAAATATGTAAGCAGTTTGAAAGCATGTACCTTCAAGTACAAAAACAAAATATGTTTTGTTTCATCTTTTTTTCCACCAGCACCTAGGATAGTGTGTGGCATAAGGTAGGAGTTTAAGAAGATTGTTTTTTTTTTATTAAGGGGCTGATTATTAAAACCAGTATTTATTAAACTGTTACTGAATTTGGAATATAAATATTAAAGAGAAAATTTAGGATAAGATATATAACACCTTTCAGCATTGACATAATTCAATTTTTTAAAAACCATCATTTTGTCCAAGTGGAGTATCCTTTCTTCCTCCTCTTATTTATCTTCTTATTTATCCTTCAAAATGTTGGCCCAGTGGGTTCTGATAGGACTTCTCTGGTTTGTAGGGAATTAATCCCAATTATTTGCGATATTTATATGTTACAAATATACTTTCTGAATATATCAATTTGTAATTCTTTGTTAATTAACAGCAGAAACCTGATCATATCTGCATTTTTGTCCCTAGAAGCTAACATACTTGACATAGAATTGGAACTCCACAAACACTTACTAAACTGAAATGAACTGAGTATTTTATTTCAGAAATTATAGGGATGAGCAGAAAGGCAAATCCTGGTATTGCTGTCAGCTGGTTTTCGCCATTATAACATGATCACGAAGCTCAGGAAATTTTGTTTTGGTTCTCCAAAGGGATTTTGTTGTTGGATTTATTGTACAGAAGGAGAAGTGTGTTCTCCTACAAAGGGAATGAGGACACATAAGAAATAAATCGTCTTCTCATAAGGGTTTGGAAACATATAGCCAAGTCAGACTTGGCTCCTTGATTGAATTTATTCTATTAAGAGTTTTAGACTATCCTATAGACCATTTAGATGATTGACCATGTGGAAAGTCAGAGTAGATTATCTAGTCAACCTCTTTTTAATATCAATATTTTTCATTAGATACTATAGCAATAGAGATGCATCAATTTTTCCTAGTGCATTTCTATCCTGAATGTTTATATATGTCAGAATGTGATCCAAGGTCAAATGCTGCACTGTATTTTAAACAAGGGAAATTCATCATTTCATAGAGGCCAGTAAGAATTTTTCCCTCTATGGTTAGCTGATTTTTAGGTTTTCACACTTGCAGTGAAAACTTACTTTTTATAGAAAAAAGAAACACCTACCCATTGCAGAAAATGTCTCCTGGTTTGGGGATAGGGGAAAAAATGAGGTGGTGAATGAAAAATGATTTGCTTTTCTGTCAACCTTCAAAGAGGTGATTTTTCTCTGGTCTGCTTGGCGATGAGATTTATTTTGATTCAGCTCTATCAGCAAGAGGCCAAAGTGCAGTGTTTCTTTTCTTTGCCCTTTTTGTTTTGTTTTTCTTTAATTTGAAATTAATCAAAGCAAACATTGCCACGCTGTACCTTGTAGCTGATATGAAATAAGAAAGCCAACTTGCCAGTTGTGGTCTGGATTACTATGCTTCACTACTATTGATTGGGGCAGTTATAGTCTTGCTGGTTGAATTTTAAATGTGGCTTGATGCACCCAAGCATGTGTGATCATCTAAATACAACTCCAGACATTTTAGCAATTAGAAAAAAAGCAATTTCTCTGAAGCTGCTTGGAAATACAAATTGCTTGTCAAATGAACAAAATATCTTCTCTTTGCCAGGGAGAGCAAGATGGAGAAAGGTTAGGGAGACAAGAGGAAGACTTAACAGTTAGCAATGCTGGGGGATAATGAGCCTTCCCACATTAAAAAGTCTAACCTTTGTTCTGCAATTATTGAAATAATATAGAATTATTTAACTGGTAAGTGTTCAGCTTGAAAACAGCTGACTTTTTTCAAGAAATCTATGTTGGCAAAAGGGGTCAGATTGAGCAAAGTATATCTGTGTTTCATAGATACCTGCATTTCATAGAATACCGTCAATATTCAGCATAATTAACAACATATGTACTGTATTCTTTCGATAAAGATTTCTGGTGCCTGACTGATTGAATAGGAATAAGGACACATGTTTTAAACACACCCTATTCAAACCTAAACTCAAACAGCAGGAACATCTAGTCACTAGAGGGCAGCCATAATCTGTTACAGTCCATAAAAATCTTCCTGGATATCCAAGTCCAATTGCGGCTGTGGAGGGCATGATTTAGAATCAGTGAGCTGTTCTTCAGCTGTACTTATTTTAGAAAGAGGACACTAACATCCTTGTTTAGACAACCTATCAGAAATGATCTGATTAAAAGGCAAAGCAAACAGACAATTGCTGCACTGCTTGTGTAAATTTTATGTAAATCTATACCCCAGTTATCATAGGAAAAACTGAATATAATAAAAAAACCCGTGAGCTTCCACGTGGATGGACGGGCCTCATCCGCGTTTCTATTGTTTGCTATGGTTGCCAGGAAACCAAAGTTCCAGCAAGAAAAGGAAATCACTGAACAAGAAACTATGGAATGCCTATGAGCCTGCTCATTTCTTCAAAATGTAGCTAGCTTCAGAATGCAAGTAGATCTACTGGAAGGACTTGGAAATCAAAAGCAAATGAACACTTCATGTCAACAGATGTTTCTAGAGTTTTGTAACGGGTAAATGTGCTCCATGCCAATCTAAAAAAAAGCATTGCCAAGTAAGCCTTACACATGGTAGAGTTTAAAGCTCTTGTCTTTAAAGAGACCTCCTTGTCTGGATGATCGGAATTAAAGATAAGTGCCAATTAGCATTATGCAGACATTTTAGCTTCTGTCCTTTTCCTGCAGAACTACCCACCTACCTATTTTAAATCATTTGCAGGATCTATTAAGCCCAGTAGAGGTCAGTAATGAGCAGACATTGTACTGCATGCTTATTCACAGTCTCACACTGTTGGGATACTTCCAATATACTTCCTCTGTATACTTGTACTAGTGTATACCTGTATATACTTACATATACTTACATATATATACTTGTATATACTGTATATACTTCCTATATACACCGCCTTCTGTGAAATGTACAGGGAAAGTATTCACTATTGTTCGTGATAGTATCCTGCTAAGGAAGCTGTGTTTTCACTCCATGCTTTGTTCCACAGCAAATCCCACAAACACTTCCTATTCTACTAATCATTAGACCGGTTGAAAGAAGATGGAAAGAAAGACATTGCTAATTGAGTGGTAGGAAAAGAACTCTAAAAACAGGCCTTATTAATAATTGTTTCATGTCTGCATTAAGATTGGTCTTCCTTAAATTCGTGAAGGAAGAATGAATAAATGATTGGGCTTAATATCATCTTCATGTAAGATAACATTTTGAAGTAATGTATATAGCAGAATATACACATACCCATTACCTTTAATTTTTTAAGTGTCTATTGTGCCTCACAATTTAAAGTTGCAAAATAATACATAAAGCCTTTTCATATTTCATGTTTGTCCCAGTCAACATTCACTGAGAGTAAAACTATCATCGTGTGAAGGTCCACACAATTTTAAAAAGATTGGCAACACTATTCTCCGGAATTCAAATTAAATTTCAGATATCTGTAGATAACAAAAATAGTGCTTTTGTCATGATCCATCTATGGAGATTTGTTGCTTTGTTCCACTGACAATTCTGAATTTTACAATCACTTTGTAAAATGTATCAGATACATGAATAATGGGTTTAGAAAGTTGTAAAATGATATTTACTTGGCTTAGCCAAAATTTTAATTCATCCCATGTATTTTATAGTGCCCAGAAATATTTTGATATACTTTCATTCTCCTTCATTAAAGTTGAATATGCCAAAACCTAGGAACAATTAAAGTCAGTTCAGTTCCCCAGAAGTGTCAGTGCCATTTAAATTGAAAGGAACCCTTGACTTGACGTTAAGAGACCTGACTTCCAGTCCTGGGTATGTTCAAATACGCAGTGTGACCTTAAGCAAATCTTGACTTCATTCCCTCTTCTAGGAAGTGAGGTGGCTTTGGCTGGCTGATTTTGTAGGTTCATTCCTAGTTGTACTTCCCTTTGGTACCACATTATGTAAAGCCATTTGTATACTTGTCAAATCCCCCCTTGTAGGACATAATCTCTGTCCCTAAAGTAAGAAATATGTCAGTCATTTCCTCTCCTGCTAATTAGATAGAAAAGGAACCAACCCACAGCAGATGGAAGCGCAGTAAATGTTTGTGGAAACCAAAATGGAGCTTGTGCTAGAGACATACATGCATTTCTCTGAACTGATGCATGTGGTGACTGCCATTTCCATCTCATCGGTGTTGGAATGAAAGATGGCCAGTAGGGACATGTGCAAGGTATCAGAATTTAAACAATGTACATGCAGGGGGCCTGGGTGGCTCGGTCAGTTAAGTGTCTGAGTCTTTATTTATGCTCAGGTCATGATCTCAGGGTGTTGAGATGACGCCCTTCAGGCTGTATACAGGGCATGAGCCTGCTTAAGATTTTCTGTCTCCCCTCTGTGGCCCCTCCTGTCCTAAAAACAAACAAGCAAAAAACAAACAAACAAAAAAGACCCAAACAAACACATATGCAGAATATGACTGAAAAGTTGCATCTATTTAGTTGTGTTTTGGGGTTACTAACGGTTCAAAGATCCTCTCTATTAGGAATTAAATAATCAACTGCAACCCACAAAAGCTACCGTATGTTCTCTAGCTCTCCATTTTCCAAACATCTCACTTATATCTGATAACTTCTGAACATTTTAATCTTCATAATAAATATATCTCTATTTAGCAATATCGGTATAGGCGAGTCAGTCCTTTAACTTTTGAGTTTATGAGAGGTAAGAGTGCCTGGGATATTTTAGACATTTTCCCTTTGTACAAGTCCTTGAGGGAAAAAAAAAAAAAAAAATCAGAGGAAAACAAACATATCCATATATTCAGGTACTTCTAACATTTCTCCTCAAAGCAAAACTTAGAGAAGTTACTTCAGATGTAAAGGAAGGGATGTTTCATTTTTTGTTACATTGCAACTTTGTGGGTTTGCTTTTAATTACTTCATAGATTAAAAAGAATAGTTAAAATGAAGCCGAGAGTTTAAATCACCCTAATCCCTGTATGAGTCCATAAAAATAGTTTATTATGAAAGTCACTCAAACTACAATAAACAAATTGAAACAGGCGTGTAGAAAAAGTATGAAAGAATCTTAAATCTTAATCTGTTCCTGTTTTTCTTAAACGCCTGAGGAGTTTATGTAAGGGAATGAGTTTTAGGCTTTTAATTTTATCACTTTGCTGTATGTAAATGGGTAACAAAAGCACCAAAAATGTAATCCTTGAAATCATAAATATCTGTCTGAGAAGATGACCTTCCCAAAGCCACTTTCTTTTTCCTGAAACTCCTTACTGCTCTGGCCATAAGGTTGGAGAAACCGCTCAAGATTCTGACAACCCACCACAGTGGCCCATCTGTCCCCTAAACTATCCCCACTACCCGGCTTTGTATTACTTTCCCTTTATTTATCATAGCATTCTCAAGGCCTTTTCGTAACTCCCAGAGCATTCACACATGGGACAGAGGGGCCTGTCCCTTGTCTGCCCTTATTTGATGTGGTTGGTTAGCTTGTCCTGGAGTAACTTTCTGTTCCCTGGGGATAACCACCTGATAAGACCCTGCTGGGTCTTGTCTCAGAGGAGAGAACAAATCTGCGTAGTCTTAAATCGCCTGGACTAGAGGTTAAATGCTGAAGTGACCTTGGCACCTGGAGACACCGAATCCCTGACCTTCAAGCTGCTGAGGCTGTGAATGACTGCTGAGCTGCTAGAGTGTCACAGAGAGACTCAGTGGGGATGAGAATTTCTAATGATTTATGGAACTTTGTTCAGTCCTGAGAACTATACTTTTTAGTGATAGGACGTTGTTGAAAGTATTGCAATATGGAACTTCCGTTAACTGCTTGGTAGAGACATATGCACAATAATGTTTATTATTATCAAGATCTGCAATGTGCATGTGTGCTCACATGCATTCTGTTTCCTGTGAATCTGAAGTACAAGAGCATTATACTGACAGATGTCATCATCTCCGTCATCACAATAATAGCTAACATTTATCTAGCGTTTACCATGTGTCAGTTACGGTGTGAAGAACTTTCTATGGGTTTCCTTATGTCATCCTCACAATCACCCTGTGTTATTTAAGCCACATTATAATCCCAAATGTTGTTACTATTATTATTTCCATCCCACAGGTGGGGGAAATTATGCCTAAGTAGGTTAAGACCTAGCCCCAAGACACAGAGCTTAGGATCCGCAAAAAACAGTTTCAAAGCATTGTTGCCTTCATCGCAAGTACTTCAAAGAACGACTGAGCATGCTACTCATTCTTGAAAATGTGCTGAACTTACAATGTGCAAGTCACACCCAGAAAGAACTTAATTAACGTGGGAGGTGCACTTTCCAGGGCCAGGCTCTGAGGGTCACAGAAACGACTAGGGTCTCTAACACAGGAGCACCTGCAGCTGTTATTCTTAGAACACCTGATACAGTGCAGACATTTAATAAACAGTAGAGCAAAAATAGCACTGGGGCTTATTAAAGGATAAAATGTAATCACTAGCATTCACTCATTTGAACCTGTTAAAAGTGACTCATCACAGACAAAATGTGTTTTTCACTCGTTGGGGATGCTTAAAAGCAGTGACACAGAGTCAGGAAGCCACTTACTGGTTGCAAAACGAGGGCCAGAGTATGTGATATTTCTAAGCCCTTGGGATGATAATAATCTTACCTACCACAGGGGATTGTTTTTAGGACTCCACAAAATATTTCATTTGATAGGTTTAAAGGATACCTGACAGATATATCATAAGCACTCCATAAATATCAGCTATCGGGATGGCTGTTTTCCATTTTATAAAAATCTCTGATGAAAAGGGCTATTAAAAGTCATCCCCTTTGGTGGAGTTATTAAGGTTCCTATGTATTATATCATGGGCTCCTGTTAAGTGAAAAAGTAACTGGGAACACAGGATGATGCCATCTCATTAAATGAAAGTGTACAGGCATATTGAATGATAATTTTCAAATTGTCTAAAATATTTTGCTGTTAAGTAGCAAATGAATCCTTAAATATGGTTTGCTTTGATATACTTTTTTTCTCTTTAAAAAACAAAACAAAACAAGGGGCACCTGGGTGGCTCAGTGGGTTAAGCCGCTGCCTTCAGCTCAGGTCATGATCTCAGGGTCCTGGGATAGAGTCCCGCATCGGGCTCTCTGCTCGGCGGGGAGCCTGCTTCCCTCTCTCTCTCTCTGCCTGCCTCTCTGCCTAAGTCTCTGTCTACTGTGATCTCTCTCTGTCAAATAAATAAATGAAATCTTAAAAAACAAATAAACAAACAAACATTTATTTATTTGAGAGTGAGTTAGCGTGAGCAGGAGCGGGGGGCAGAAGGAGAAGCAGACTCCCCACTGAATAAGGAACCCAGCAGGGGGCTCGATCCCAGGACTCTGGGATCATGACCTGAGCCACCCAGGCGCCACCTGATAGACTGTTTTCTTCAAACCAGACATATAGAGCTGTGGCTTAGATCAGTTATTCTGAACACTTTCCCACCTCACACCCTGTGTATCTTCAGAGGCTGCCTGCTACCTTATCTATTTTCCGTCCTGGAACCCAGTGCCTAATTCAGCTGCTCAATGAATACTTCCAAAATACTAGGGAGCGGGGGGAAGTCATCCACTTTTAATAAAAGTAATTCTCAACATAGGAGCTGTAACTACAAAATCCTCGGTGGGGACTTGTAGTCTTGCTATTGCAACTCTAAGCAACTGCTTCACAAAATATCTTATTTTTTTTCCTACTTCAGGAGACTTCTCTAAATGCTCGTTTCCCATATATTGAATTAACATCAGTCTCTCTGTAATTTCTGTCCATTAATCCAGAGCTTCACAGACTACATCAATTTTCTCCTTAAAGACAGACTTTCAAATATTCAAATACCTCTGAATTATTATTATTTTCTCTACCCAAGGGGAATGTCCCCATTTATTTTTTATATTTTTTAGATCCTTCCTCTTATCAGTCATCATTCTTTGGGCATATTTCTGATTGCAAATGCCCATCCTAAAATGTGGTAGGAGAATGAGAGTTGGTATCCAGATGAAGTTTGTTTCTCAAATAATAATAAAATCTGTACCATTTATGGTCTAGACATTGATAACAATATATTCTAAAAAGTTTACACATTGATGACTGGACAGAAATTTAGTCAGCTGAAATTCCTAAGCATTTTCCACTGATCTGTTTGTGAAAGGATTTTTGAATCCCATGCATACTTTCATTGATTTCTATTTTTTTGTTGTTTTTTGTTTCATCATTCAAACTTGTCAAGATATTTTCATATTGCTATTCTACATGAGAATAGTTTCATCCCCACTCCTTTTTATTGTCTATTTGTAAAGTACTCTTTATATATCTTTAATACAAGAATTGAGACTGAGAAATAATATAAGACTGAAGCACAAATCTGAGATTTTTTCTAAGTGGATATCCACATATTAATCAAAGATGTCTATTACTACCATGATAAATCAGTTCCGGTTCTTCCCAAGTATGAAAGTTTATAATGTTAATATATAATGTTTTGACTCAGTAATCCCATTTCTTGGAATCCATCTTGCAAAAATTAATAGTTTTAGAGTTTTTATATATGGAGTTACATATTTTGTAGTGTTTAGGTTAGTGAAAAGCATTTTTGAAGATCCTTTAAACACTGGAATCACCCTAACCAAAGAGACATGTTGTTATTAGTGGCAGTTTCAAGAGAACTTAGGTTCTTGTAGCATTCTCCTGTAGCATTCTAACTCCTAAGAGCATTCTTACTCCTTACTCCTAATCAGACCCAACTGAAAAAGCCTACAGTATGTAAGTAATGAGCTTCTCTCCCTTGCTCTTTCCTTTACCAGATAATAATAAAACCTGGTGCTTTCATAGCTAAGGAATGTTAATGTACAAGGGTGAAGCACATATATGCTTGTTGATGTGTTGACTTACACACACATACACACACACACAATTACCTCCACTAATAGGGATGGAAACATGTTAAGGAGAAGGGAGAAAAAGACAATGAACATACAACCTTACAGCCAATGTAGTATTTGAATCTTTATAAAGATAATGTGTTACTTTAAAAAATATATTAAGTATAATTTTAGGAATCAAAGGTCTTAATGATGCCTTGTGTCTTGTGATTTTCTCAACATTTATGGAATATTTAGCTTGCAGGATTTCATTACAGATAAATCTTATCCAACCACTTTGTGAAACAAGCTACCTTACCAGGAAGAGAGAAAAGGAACAGAATGCATTCTATCTTGAACCCTAAAGTAAACTACAAAGAGAAGTCACCATTAACCTGGGTCTTGAAGAATCCAAGTGGTTAATGAAGCAAGAGAAGATATAGGCAGAGGGACAGCATGTTCCAAGATGAGGAAGCAAATGTGAGCATGAACAACTGAAAAAGAGTCTCATTTGGCCAGGGCATGGGCTATACGGTATGGTGAGCTGGGGCTACAATAGGGAGGCCCACAATTA
The DNA here is from genome assembly GCF_964662115.1 of Mustela nivalis. Lineage (NCBI taxonomy): Eukaryota > Metazoa > Chordata > Mammalia > Carnivora > Mustelidae > Mustela > Mustela nivalis. The sequence goes on from NC_139029.1 coordinate 65,048,428, forward strand.
GTATATTAAGTATATATATATATCCTTTAGAGACTGGAAAGACACAGGAGGATTTCTAGGTAAGAGAAGAACTTTTTTTTTGGGGGGGGGGAGTTCAAAATAAGAGAAGAACATTTTTTTTTTTTTTGGAAAATTCACTCTAGAGTTGGTGTGGAGGACTGATCTCAATGAAGAGAATCTGGGGCCAGGGAGACTGGACGGAAGGCTATTAAGAGGATCCAGCAGAGAGATGCGTGGGCTGGAGAGTGGCAGCAAAGATAGACAGGAGCTGGCTCGTTCGTGAGATGAGTCAGAGTCCAAGTACAAGTTATTTCAGTCCTTGGGGATGTAATCAATCTGGACCTGGTAATGTGAACTCATTTAAGTAGTTAAGTGCTCTCTTACTATCTCCTTACTTATCTCAGGATTCGATTTCCTTGTTTGTCCTACCATTTCGAGTTTGAAGATCATTTTTTTCCTGATTGAGAAAACAGAAGCAAAATAGGAGTTTAGTCCTTCCAATGTCATCTGCTAATATTACACCATCTGTCCCAGGAAGCAGGCATATTCCTTGCTCAGTATTTCTTAGAAATTATATTTAAATTGTCTTTAGCGTGCTTTCCAAAAGGCTCAACTCACCGTGTGGTTCCGCCTTCTTCCTGCTGATTTCTTCAGTTCTTGCCACTCCTTCAATTTTGTCCTTGGTGGTATGTCTCGTCTCCTGGCATCCATTTTCCTCAAGATTCCAGAAAGAGAAATATCTGTTTATGATCCGTGGTAATATTTTTGGCTCTAATTTTAAAATTCTCTCAGTATAAGAAAATATTAAAATATATATCCCTTTCATTTTATGTTAACATCATAGAGTGGCAGTGTTAATAACAACACATGTTAAATGGTATTTGGTATATTGAGTTGTTCTTACCATTTCAACCCAGAAAGTCCTTCACTTATATAATACGGTGTTCTTTATTTTTATAGCCTCTTTCTTTTCTTGTTATTGTTTTGCTCCAGTCTGCTCCGATATACATAGCTCCTTCTTCAATGATTTTCTTGCCATCACTTTCTATCTTGATTGATTTACTTTCTTCTGAATATTCCAGTCTCCTTCCTGGGTGCTTATGTCTTTCCCAGGTTGCATATCTTGAATATACTAATGCTAATATTCGTGGTATCCCTAGGCCATGGATATAGGACTCCTCACATATACCACTTTTCTCTGTGTGTGTGTGTGTGTGTGTGTGTGTGTGTGTATACCATTTTTTTCAATGACATTTTAGAAATCTGTTCCTTTACTTCAGAGCACTTTAAAAGTCCTTTTTTTTTTTTTTTTGTTTTCTCTGGATCACATAAATTTTACTGTTATTAAAATTAAAGCATATTATTGTTACTCATAGTTATGCTACAGATGGGAAGGCATTCTGGTTTCGTGGAAATAATCCCTGAGTAGAAGTAAAAAGATACTGGATTTTCTGCTTTGCTGCTATATAACTTCCTTGTTTAAATCACAGTTTTCCTAAGGCTCAGTTTCTTTCTCAGACACAAAAGAGGAAGGGTGATATTTTCTATGGTAAATCACAAACAATTGTTCATGATTTCAACAGCTAAAAATATAGAATTAAACATGTCCTTATAGGGTATTGGTGATTTCCAAATCTATCTACTTCAACACTCATCTGATTGGCGTTACCTTCACTGGAATTAAAGAAGAGATTTATGTAAGAAATCTATTTGGGGATTAAGGAATTCAAAGAGAATGATAGGAACTCCTGGAATAAGTAATTTGGTTCTTTTTGATGAAAACTCAAAGAGAGCTGATGTAATATTAGTTGCAATTACCGCACATGTCCTGAGGTTAATCAGGCTCAGGACTGCAGATCCAAGCTGGGACAGAAAGTGTGGAAGGGCATCGACTCAGGACCTCATAGTTGTTCTGCCTTTATGTGGTGAGCATATATATTCCTCTACTTACTCAGTGAGAACCACTTTGTATTTTAAGTGAGAGTAAGTTCAAAGGTGCTGCCCACCCTATTAGGAAAGAAATGGCAAAGATTTCTTGTGCTGAATGAAGGGAAGACTGGCAAAGCAAAACACAAGTACAGTGTCACTTTTTTGATGAACTGGGTGGTATGGATGGATATATGTCAAAACGAAAAGTCGCACTGTTAGAGACACACTAGAAATTGTCCAGAGTTGGCCTTGGGGTGGGAGGAAGCAAAAAGTGGTGCAAATCAACATTCTTGCTTAGAATCTGGCAGTTACACACTACAAAACGAAAGCTGGGTGCTTCTAGGCAGATGCCCATTGTGTTTCCCCTTCTTCAATTTAACTAATATTAGGCATTGTCACAAACCAAATTCTTTTTACAGCTCAGCCCAACACCTTTGTCTTCTTTCTTCTGTTTTCTTCATTCCTAATGTTTTCCCTTTTATCTAGAGAAAAATAAGGTAGACAAGATTGACACGTTGGGCCTTCCCTCTCTTGAACTACATGGGGTTAAGCTCTAGACAGATGCCTGAATTTTCTAAATCCCAAGGATTCTTGATTGATTTTCTATTTGTGGAATAAAATGTGTACTGATATACTATAGGCAATCAAAGTGATATTAACATTATATCACATTATTTTGTATATTTCTTGGACTTTAAAAATGGTCAGCAATGCAACTGTAACAGTAACAGTTATTACATATTTAAATGAGACTCTGTCTGCTACTGATTGACAAGATCAATAATTTTAAGATCAAATAGTAACAGCAGTTTGTGTTTTTTTCTTTAATCGGGGCCTCTTTGTTTTATATGTATGCCTACAGCTAGATCCTGTTTTCTGTCTGTAGACAGTGATTCCTGCTGTGCACTGTTGAGAAAATGAGAAGACAAAATGGAGAATCAATTTAAGAAGAAAAAAAAAAAGCTTTAGTTGACAAAGCTTTACAGTAGATCAATGGAATCTAGCTAGTTAAGATATCTTTAGTAGCTGTGATAAGATTATATAATTACCATAAATACTTTTAAATTTTATGTCTTTCTCAGTTTGAATTTCTGTATTTGGAGGAAATCTTCACAAGTATGCAACATTTTTTTCTTATGGCATTTGAATGACCATTTCTTTTGTTATAGTATATCTAACTGGCTTCATAAAGCAATAAATTAAAGATACTCCAATCCCATAAACATGCTGTACACTTACTTGGAATTCATCTACTTAAGAATGAACTTCTCCTTCCAAGAGTTGAAGAAAAGTGTTAAGTGCACTTTCAAGGTGGGAAAAATTGTTTTGTTTCATTACTTAGTACTCAAGGGAGTTACTTATTTTACAGTTATTCTTTTATCACTTGTTTGTTTAAATGGTTTTCCCCATAAGCACAGGATGTGCAAGACTGATATAAAGCAGGAACATTTGCTTAATGGGTTGATCCATAGATCCGATATTTATTTAATTAGGTTTCACTGAATTTGCATACTGGAAGTAATTAGTTGTTTAAAATTCCTAATAGCATTCAGCAAAATATTGTTTGAACTATTTCAGCACACCTTTGTTTATTAAAAAAAAATAAACAAACATTAATGAACATCCTGCTACCTGGCTCTTAGTCACAAGAAGAAAATATCTCAGCAATGTTGCTTAAATATGAAATGTAGATGTAAATTATTTAGAAACTAAGAAAAGCCTGCAGCTAGTTTACAAAATAAATAATATAATTCATGCTGTTCATTCAACTTTGACCTAAATATACTGTAGGCCAAGATCCTCATTTTAAATAGGACTGTTTTTACTACATCAACACCATTTTTAGATTAAATCCTAGCTATTATGTATAAACACTGTAGTGATTCTGGAGCATGGCTGTTCAAAACTAGCAGTAACCATGCACCTTTGAAACATGCTGATTGCTAAACCCAATGACACTTAACACTGAATATTCTGAATATACTCAAGTACACACTGGTTCCAAATTATGGGAAGTTATGGGAAATTATGTGTCTACCTTCCTGGAGTAGAGAAAGTGAGATGGAGCTATAATGGTACGAAGTTCATCAGTAAGATGAATATTGGTGGAGCAATGCTCCCTATGCAAAAGTCCTGACTACTCTGAAGAATGCAGGTCATTCTTCTTAAGCTATGGGGCACCATTATTATAGCTGGTACAGAACAGAATGGGCTCCACTTCAACTCTAGGTTTAAGAGAATAATTATGACCTTACTTCTCTTGCTTTTTCCGGATAGTTCCTTCAGGAGATTTTGACTATAAAGTAATGGATAAAACTTCTATCCTATGAGGCTACAACTTTATGAATTGTGATCATTGGTGAAAGAACTGGGATGCTTTTGGAACCATCTCAGTGGAGCCAGAAGGATAAATGTCACATTGCTTCTTGGGACAGCATTGAAAGCAGCCTCACAGCAAGGATAAAGCCATAATGAAGAGGATGCAGATAGGCAAGAAAATCATCAGATGGAGGGAGCTAGGATAGGTCCAGAGAAGAATGGGAAAAAAAAAAAAAAAAAAAAAACATAAGCATTGTTTAGTCTTACCTCCTTGGGTGTGGGATTCAACAAGTTTGAGTAAGAGATACATCCTTCCACTTTTACACCTGGGAAAGACTTACTGCAAACACAAATCGAGAAAGCATTGTTTGCAGGGTCAAGTAAGGTCTAGTTTTCAAAGTAGTCTGATTTTATCCTATTAGAACTGAAACAGAGTTTATGATTTCATTAATTATGAACACACAGGGAAACTGTGGTTTTGAAAGTTCTTGAGGGTAATGCCTACTTACCTGGGATGTGTACCTGGGGGACAGAGAGGGGTTTTACAAGATAATCTTTGATCATTTGGGCATGTACTTAGAAAATGGTCATGGTCCCCTTCATAAAGCAAGCTCCTTTTAGTCATATCATTGTTGAACTTAAGCAAGATTATTCTGATCTGTGTCTCATTTTGTTCAGCACTTTTTCTGTGGTACAGAAAATGATTTTGTATAACACAAATTATATAACATGCCATGAGTCCAATTTGCATGTTGTAAAGACATATAGTTTGTGGTTAGATTGGGGTTTAAATTCTTCCTCTGTCATTTAAGCATTGTATGATATTGAATAACTTACTTAACTTAAAAATCTGCTTTCTTTTTTTGTGTGGATAATAAAATCTAATGTTACCTCACACAACATTTGCAGATATTACTGTATTTCACAGAACCCAAGCACCATATTTCTTGAATGTTCTTATAAGTCTGAAATTCAAAATTATCTTTCAGTGTATGGTATCTTAAAATCCCCTAAAAATCTTGATAAAATACCTTTCTTTAAAACTAGAATTGCTGGGATCCCTGGGTAGCTCAGTTAGTTAAGTGTCTGCCTTTGGATCAAGTCATGATCCCAGAATTCTGGGATCAAGTCCTGCATCAAGCTCCCTGCTCAGTGGGGAACCTGCTTCTTTCTCTCCCTCTCTCTGCTACTTCCCCTGCTTGTGCTTTCTCTCTGGCAAACAAATGAAATCTTTTTTTTTAATATTTTATTTATTTATTAAGAGAGAGAGTGAGAGAGAGCATGAGTGAGGAGAAGGTCAGAGGGAGAAGCGGACTCCCCATGGAACTGGGAGCCCGATGCAGGACTCGATCCTGGGACTCCAAGATCATGACCTGAGCTGAAGGCAGTTGCTCAACCAACTGAGCCACTCTGGTGCCTAGCAAATAAAATCTTAAAAAAAAAAAAAGAGTAGAATTGCTTTTGCTTCTGTGGTCACTTGATGATATTCTGTACAAATGGCCAATTTAAAACTATTTGAAATACACATGTGCATTGTAATTTAGAGACAGTTCTTGTGAAATAACGTGTGTGTGGAGAGAGAGAGAGAATGAGAGAGTAGAGAGGGGATCTGATTGAAGATAGAGAACGCTGACTGGAAAAAAAATTAAAAATTCCAAATCTTCAAAAAATTGAATATTTGTACAAGAATTAATTAAATATTGTGTTTGTAGGATTTATGTACTTGTAGTAATTCATATATCTGGAATTATTAAATTTTAAAATTGCCTGGGGTGCCTGGGTGGCTCATTTGTTTAAGTATCTGCCTCCAGTTTAGGTCATAATCCCAGGGTCCTGGGATCAAGTCCCATTTCAGTCTCCCTGCTCAGTGGGGAATCTGCTTCTCCATCTCCCTCGGTCTCTGCTCTTCTGTTCATGTTCTCTCTCTTGCTCTCTCTCAAATAAATAATAGAAAAAAAAATTAATTCCCTTAATTTTTTAAGGGAATTTGTGTGTGTGAATTTTATTTACATGATGGAAAACCAAATGCATATATGTAGCAGATAGGCTTTAAAGTCCCTCCATGATTTCTACCTTCTGAAATTCGTATCTTTTTTAATCCCCTCACTGAGTGACTGTAGGACCTGTGACTGCTGACTAATAGAATATGGCAAAGGGAATATGATGTTGTTCCTCTGATTGTGTTATGTTATAAAAGACTCCCATCTTGCCAGCATACAGCTCTGGAGTATCTCTCTTTACCTAATTAGCTATGAGGAAGCAAGCTACCACGAGTCCTACACCTGCAAAGAAATGCATCTTGTTAGTAAATCTAAGTGAACCTCAAAACAGACCCTTTTCCAATCAAGTCTCTAGATGACAATCTTTGTCCAAAATCTTGACTGTAGCCTTAGAGAAGATCTAGCTAAACCATGCCCAAACTCACCATCCCACAGAAACTATGAGTTAGATGTATGTTGCTTTAAGGCATTTACTTCCTTGTGCTATCATGAAATGGAAATCTAATTCAATGTTTATACAAGATAGACCTTTTTAAAATAAGGGATAAAAGATCTGCTCTCATGGTTAGGGGTCAATGAAGACTGAATTCTGTGGACAAAGTCAAGAATTAAGATCAGAATTCTGAACAGGCTGAGATGTCTGCAGGAAGTCTCAAAGATCTGACAATGGAATTGTGGTTAAGGAAAAATTAAGGATTCTGAATATAGCAACAAGCTGGAGGATAATCTAGAAGTCTAGGTCACGTTTCATTTAAAATGTTCACAACTCCTTCTAGAATGAAGGCAAATCAGAAAGGTAACTAAGGCCGTTTTGTGAAGGATTAAGAAGCTAATACCAAAAAAAAAAAAAAAAAAAAAAAAAAAAAAAGAATTTGAGTGAGGAGGCATCAAATACATATGCAGAGCAAGGAAATAACCAGATCATGGTTTTTGGAAGTGGATAGGTTACAACAGGGCGCATGAAATGTGAGAAGGGGATTGGAGAATGCAGAGATGGGGTTGACTTGTCAGCAAATGCCAACCTTATAGAATGCTTGGACTAAGGCAGAATGCTCACACATTCTGAAGTAATCCATGTGGTCTTATCCCTTGATGTTTGGAATGCCATTCCTTCTTCTTCCCTGGTGAAACACTATTAGTTTTACAACCTCCAGGAAAATACCTGTTCCTTTAAATATTTTCTGATAGAACTTCACATACAAAATAGGAGAATTTTCTGTTTATTATGCCCAGTCATAGGGTCATATAAAACTTGCATTTCATTTCTCAAAAAGACATTACATAGGTGCTTTTAATTATGAACTTGATAATATAATTCACAAATTTGTTCAATACTAATTAAAGAATATTATCAAACTTTAAAACTGGTTTGTTAGGGATGCCTGGGTGGCTCAGTTGGTTAAGCAGCTGCCTTTGGCTCAGGTCATGATCCCAGCATCCTAGGTTCGAGTCCCACCTCCGGCTCCTTGCTCCGCAGGGAGCCTGCTTCTCCCTCTGACTCTGCCTGCCACTCTGTCTGCCTGTGCTCGCTCTCACTCACTCTCTCTCTGACAAATAAATAAAATCTTAAAAAAAAAAAACTGGTTTGTTAAAGCATCTTAACAGAAAAAAGAAAAGTGTTATTTTGAAGCCTAGATATTTAATTGTACTGTGGCACAAAGAATACTACCAAAAAAAAAAAAAAATTGCAACATGCTTAGTTGACTTTTTTCTATTCATTGAAGTTTGGCATTTTAAAATTTCATAAAAGTTATTAATGCATAAAAAGCCACTTCATCTTGAATTCAGAATTATCATCACAATGTTTCGATGGTCTGTAGTACCTTCTTTTCATTCTCATATTGAAAAATTCTGTGGTATTGTGTCACTCAAAGAGCTTTATTCTTTATTAAAACATTAAGGGATTTGTTGATTCAGTGCAAAAAGATTTGGCTTTTCAGTAAGTATATTTAATTTTATTTTAGTCTAATTCAAAATTGCTTATCATTTTCTATCATTTTAATAATGATGGGTTTGGGAAGAGATAGGTCAACATTTTTGTTACTATCATATAAAACACCAGATAGCCCTAAAGAAATCAATTCTTAACACTGATGTGATAGTTTGAAGTTTGCAAAGCTTTACAATATCTTACGCCTTTATCATACAGAAAAGCCAGTTGTTAATTTTATCTATTTTTAAATATCTTTACTTATTTTTTGAAATACAAACTAAGATCTACAGACTTTAACTGATTTGTTTCAAGTCACAGAGGTAGTAAATGATTACACTAGAATTATAATTTAACTCATCTGAACCCTAGACCTTTCCCATACACCATGCTGGTTTCTATAACAAGACACACTTTGTAGCACTCTGAAGATAAAAGCATACATATCCACAACTGGAACCATCTTCCATAACAAGTATCTCAGTCAACAAAGTGGCAATATTAAAAAATAAAAAATAGAAACAGTTCAGAAATAGTATCTAGACTCCCAGGACAATTAACAAAAGTGAATTTTCTGCATAGAATGACTACACCAACTTTCTGTAGTACAGTTATTTTCAGTTATGTTGTATATTAAATTATCTTTTTATAAGGTGGAAATGAAGACAAATAACCAGGTTGTTGTTCTCAGAATAATATACTGTATGATGTGGGAAGAGAGTAGAACATCTACCTCAGGTAATCCAACCCTTTAGACCAATTAACTTTATCATCAGAATACAGAACAGGATAGGGGTGGAGGAAGTGTTGGACTCATTCTGGTCTCACTTTTCTGCTACAGTTGAATAATGTTAGCCTAATCAGACAACAGAAGAAGACAATGGATTAGAGGAAAATGCGTGCTTATGTAAAATATGGTAAGAATCATAGGCCATCATTACTTTAATTTGCCACACTTACATATTAAAACATAACACTTATGATTATAAATTTAGATTCTTAATGTTGGAAGTGTTAACACCATCTGTGGAAAATGCAGTAGTTACCACTACTGTATTTACCATTACTATAATTTTTTTTTTTTTTTTGCCTCACTGTATGTATGATCTATTGCAATGTTTGCATGGTGCCTCTCCCATTAAAATGGAGAGTCTGTTTCATACTTCTTCCTTCTGAATTTGGCTAATTTATTTGCTATGACCAATGGAACATTATCAGTGTAACTCATGCAGAGGCTTAAAGAGTGCTTGTAGGGAAGTGTTCAACAACTTTTTCTGCTCCCTTTTGCCACCAGGTGAGCAAGCCAAGGTAGCCTCTTGCAATGTGGGAGATGACAGTGAGAGAGGAACCAGCCATCCAATGTGTCCGAGACATCCTACTCATACTATATGCAGACATGCAGATAAAGCCATTCCAACGTGCTTAACCCAACCAACTAAGAGAACAATGAGGAATAACAAATGTTTCTATCTTTAAGCCACTGTTTAGGAGTTTATTGTGATGTAGCAAAAGTTTAATGATTCAACCATTTAATTGTGCAACTTGTCATCAATCTTGTATCTAATAAAAATGAAATTCTAGGATTTCAAAAGTTAGAGACTTGTGTGCATTACTAATGTATATATTTGAAGTTGATCTTCAACAAAAATATGTCAAAAACTAGATGGAGCATATTTTCCTTACAAATGTTCTCATTTTGTGCTCTCTTTCTGTTTATAAGTCAGTGTTGTTTCATTCATCCAAGCTCATATTTTTAGTTATATAATGATCTTTTCTTCTTTCTTGTACACTATGTAGAATTCATCTCTAAGGTAATTATGAGAAATAAATAAGTTTACATAGACAAAGAGACAAAAAGCTAGATGATGAACCAATAAGTAGATACAATAATAGAAGGACAGAAGAATAGAGGAGTGATGGAGAGAGATCGATATAGGGTCACCTTGAATAATAATTGGTGATGCATAGTAAGGATTTATACATGTCAATATAAAACAATTTTATTTTTACCTAACTAGATTCCATTTAAAACATTCGCCAATGTCTTGTTTTTCTTCACTCATGTTCCTTCTACTCTCTTCATGGTCTCAATGCATCTTGCTTTGAATACTCCTCTAATATAATTTTTTCAGAACTTTCCCTCAAATACTATCTTTATACAGTAATTCTCTTGCTAAAATGTATCATAGCTTCCCCCCCTCCTCACAAAATAAAATCTCAGTCTGTGTCTTTACCTTTATGTCCTTTGTAATCTGATACCCAAACATATTTTCTGGCTTTATTATTTTCTACTCCATTATATATGCCCCGAGTTTTAGCCCAAGTTCATTACTTTTTGTCACCTGCAGATTATGCATGCATCTTGCTCCAAGCTCATGTTGTAACTCTGCATCAAAGATCCGCCTTGTGTCTAATTCTTCTCCTATCGTTCCAGGCTTGATGTAGTAAACTCTGTATATTTTTAAAGAAAATTACACTCCTAGAATATCTAGGCTTCTTTGAACAATCATAACATTATATTCCAACAGTTTTTGTAACACATTTTCTACTTTATATTATTGTTAGTATACTCTGTATTAAAATCACTACTAAATTTTATGTTTGTTCAGGTTAATATCTGCATATCTGTATCTATGTCTGTTCCTTCTGCCATGTCACCTAGATAGTGCCTGAAATATATTTTGCCTCTGTAAAGCTATTTTAATATAAATATTGTAAAAGAAATATGTGACTAAGACCCCAAAGTAAGTAGCTGCTAAGCATTTGTAAACGGTCTTAAAACTGATACAACTTTAGGGATTCCTGGATGGCTCAGTCTGTTAAACATCTGCTACCTTCAGCTCAAGTCATGATCACAGGGTCCCGGGATTCAGCCCTTCCCAGGTCAGGCTACCTGCTCAGCAGGCAGTCTGTTTCTCCCTCTCCTACTCCCCTTTCTTGTGCGCTCTCTCTCTCTCTGTCAAATAAAGAAAGAAAATATTTTTTTAAAAAAATGGATACAACTTCATTTAATTAAAAAAAAGTAAAACAAAACAAAACAACAACAACAACGAAAACATGATTCTAACCACCTTCTTATGGCAAAGTCATTCTTCAGTATTCTCCCTGTAACCCATCAGGACAAATAAGACTAATGTATGGTGATAAACAATCTTATGGATTCAGTGGCTTAATGCATAAAATTGCTCTCTTAATTACATGAAGTCCTCTCTATGTTGGGTAACTCTTCAGGGCTGTTGTCATTCATGCCATGACTCAGTAATTCAGGGTGCCATCTTTTCTCATCTTCAAAGAAGAAAAGAATGGGAAACACATGGAGAGGGTTTTCATTACCTTAATCACAATTAGTTATTATTCACAGCTTATTGACCAGAATTAGGCAAGTGGTATCACTTAACTATTAGGACGTTGGAAGGCAGTCTGCCATGTCCCAGAAAGGGAAATCAACTAGACAGTCGTATATGGCACCTCATTAAAGGATGACATCATCCCTTGATCTGGATAAATTAGGAAACTTGATATTTTCATCTGCTTTACACTATCATCCTTCAAACTATCACGAACTCTTCATCTGATTTACCACCCATCATGCTCAAATTATCACTAGCTTTTAACCTACAAATACCTCAAGAACCTTAGCTTCTCTTTATCTCACTAATGTTAACCAAGTAGAAGATAAAATACATTTTCAATTGGGCTGGTGAAATCATCTCATAAGTGATTATTTCAGTTACTATGGTTGCATAACTGAACACTCCAAAACTTAGTGGCATAAAACATGAACAATTTTGTGATTCTGTGATGTTTATAAAATGCATGGGTCAGAAATTTAGTTGGGGACCCAATAGGAATGGCTTTCCTCTGCTCAAAGATGTCTGGAGCCAGCACTTGGAAGATTCAAATGGTGGAAAAGGAGAGGTGATTCAGGTGAATGGGGGTTACCTGAGTGGCTAGGGGCTAAACCAACTAGAGCAGGATGATACATATCCAATATAGTTTCTCTCCTCATCTGAACTAACATGAAGCCTGAGTTCAGTAGTGGTTGTCAACCAGATCAACTATATATAACAGCTTGGCTTCTGAGAGGAAGCCACTAGACAGTAAACATTTCAAGAGAGCAAGGAAGAAGATCTATGGCTTATTTTCACCTAGGCTTGAAAGCCATGCATGGTAAATGATACCTCTTCTTACTTATTACAGGGATTCATGAAGGCCAGCCCAAACCCAAGGAAAGGGAAATAGACTTAACCTCTTTTTTTTTTCCTAATATTTTATTTATTTATTTGACAGACAGAGATCATAGATAGGCAGAGAGACAGGCATAGAGAGAAGGGGGAAGCAGGCTCCCTGCTGAGCAGAGAGCCCGACATGGGGCTTGATCCCAGGACCCTGAGATCATGACCCGAGTGAAGGCAGAGGCTTAACCCACTGAGCCACCCAGGGACCCTAGACTTAACCTCTTGATTGGGAATAAACAAGCTCATATTAGAGAAGAAATTTCAGGAAGGAGACTTCGTTTTTATCAAATTATCACTCAAGTAGCATTACCTTGGGAAGGCCAAATTATTAATCTCTTTAACTCATAGTGCTATATAACTCTGTCTAGCACTTCTCAGAGCTCCAGTTTTATCTGTCATTAACTCTTCAATATCTATCTTCCTCAATCAACTTAAAGTTCACATAAAGCAAGAACTAGGTATTCCATCTACCCCAAACCCAGATATCTGTATATCCGTGTTGGATTATGTTCCATCAATGGCTATGGCTGAGAACCACAGAGGCACCTACATAAATGTAGATTCTCCAGAACAGTCTCTATGGGCTTTCCACAAGTTCCTCCTTCATGGTCCCACTTCAGCATCTCAGTTTCTTGGATTTACTTGCAAGCTCTGACTTAATCACTCTGTCCTAAATCTCCAGGTGAAGGGATTGCTGACTTTTTCTCTGAACCTCCTGCTATCTCCTTCTAGATTTTTATTTCCACAGAACCTTTTTTTTTTAAATTTTTTTAAATTAATTTTTTATTTAGTTTCAGAATAACAGTATTAATTATTTCTGCACCACACCCAGTGCTCCATGCAATCTGTGCCTCTATAATACCCACCACCTGGTACCCCAACCTCCAAGGAAGATGTGGTCCATATACACTATGGAGTATTATGCCTCCATCAGAAAGAATGAATACCCAACTTTTGTTCCACAGAACCTTTTTTAAAGACAATTGTTTAAGTCCTATTTCCTATGATGAATCCCATATTTTTATAATAAATCCTACATTCCTATAACACTTAACAGCAGCTGTTTCCTGATAGAGTATTCTTTGAACTTACCCTTAGTGCTTGGCACATAAAGGGCACATATATTTTTGAATGGATAGATAAATAAATGCCAAGAACTTTAATTTATTCAAAAAAATCAGGGTAATAATAATTTCAAATAAGAATTATCAATGGATGCGAAAACTAGAGGGGGGAATGTGAGATGTAACAGAATATTTACGAAGGCTCAGGGTATGCCACACAGAGTACCGATTCATCATAAAGCAGAAAAGATGACTTTATGAGTAGGAATCCTGGCAGACATCACCTTAACAAAGAGACCAAAGTTACCATCATCAGTAACAGGACAAATAGATAGCATGTGCCTGATATAATACACAGAGAATCACAGCATCCCTTCCAGGATAATTTTTGCCCAGTGTTCATATCTAAAACTAATTGTGAGAAAACATCAGGTAAACCCGAATCAAGGCATAGTCTTCACTACTGTGAAGGTCCTGAAAGACAAAAGAAAGACTGAGGAACTCTTCCATCGCAAAGGATGATAAATAGACATCATTTTTAGAGTCCACTAGGTGAAATGTGCAATTATGAGCTGGATTCTTTTGTTGTAGAGGACATAACTGGAACAACTGGTGGACTCTAAGTAGAGTGTGACTATTGAATCGCCCACTATCAACCCCCCCCCAAAATGATACTGATATATAGTTACCATTAAGTATTAATAATTGGTGGACTCTAAATAGAGTGTGAATTTTAATGATAATGATATACCAATGTTAATATTTTTAGTTTTGATAGTAGGATTGCCATTATATAGCAGAATCTTCTTGGTTTTCTTGGACAAATACTAACATTATTTTGGAGTGATGGGACACCTGTTGGCCAATTGGTCAGAAACAGTTCTAAAAAAAAAAAAAAATAGAAAAAGAGAGCAAAGATGGTAGAAAGATGGTATAATCTTAATATTTGGGGAACATTAGTAACAGATAAATAGGAATTGTTTGCGCAGGAATGGAAACTTAATTCTAATTTTGAAAGTGCATAAATTAAAAATTAAATGGTCCAGGGTGTTAATAAGTGATATAGCTTTATTTTTTTTCTCCATAACCTTTCCCAGTACAATTGTGCACTAGAATTGAAATACAGGATATTACTATGATATCCCTGCAAGTATAGAATAATCTCAAAATGTCTAAAGGATTATCCCTCTGATGATTATCCCCACTGGAAATAGAACGTATGGATGCACTGTTTAGTTATCTTGCACCGTCCAGGATTGCTCTGACATAACCTACAACTTTCCATCTCCCAAGTCCATCATTCTCTAATATGCTCTATCTGTTATGTTCATCCATGAGGTGATTTTTCTGACATGCCTAGTGTGATGAGTGAGATTGAATGTCTTTATCTCAGAATGAATCCTCTATCTCTTCCTACCTTTAGCAATAAAAGAGGACTTTATAGATGAGGTGATTAGGTTTTCTATCTCAGTTATTTCAGATCTTTATTCCATTGACCAAAGAAAGTAGAAAAAGTGTAGAATTTTAATAGCATTCATTATTTATGAACTATAATCAGGTATGTATGTAGTTAAATATTTTATCATGTATTTTTTGTTGCAATGGAGCAGAGACATTTTAACTGGCAGAACCAAAAATGCAGATAGTTTATAGTTTTAAAATTATTTTAGGGAAGACACAGAGAACTGTGATTTGCATGCAATGATAACATTACTTCAGAGTAATTCTGCCTGTGTTTTATAGGTTATCTGTTAAGAACTGTCAGTGGTAAATTTGCTCCTGGAAAATACCTACTCTGAGTTCTGCATGTCTGGATTTTATTTATTTTCTAAAACACAAGAAGTTTTTATGTCTACACTCCAAATGATGAAACTTATTTCTGGCTGCTCTACAGAGGTGTGTTTTTTTCTGGATTCCATTCATTCACTCTCCATCCAGCAAACATTTATTTTATCAGGCAGTGCACTAGACTCTGGGATAATAAAATGAGTAGAATCCTGGCAAGGCTCTCTAACAACAATCTAAATGACTTCTGCAGCAGACACCTCTCAGTGTGTATGCAAACACATAATTCCTTTACTGATAAAGAAAGAAAGAAAGAAAGAAAGAAGGAAAGAAAGAAAGAAAGAAAGAAAGAAAGAAAGAAAGAAAGAAAGAAAGAAAGAAAACAAAAGGAAGGAAGGAAGGAAGGAAGGAAGGAAGGAAGGAAGGAAGGAAGGAAGGAAGGAAGGAAGGAAGGAAGGAAGGAAAAGAAAGAAGAAAGCAAAAAGCACAAAGCCTCATCTCTGGCTTCATGATTAGATTTGGATTGAAGACTTTACCCAAGTTCAACCACTGAGATTCTCTTTTAATGAGTTTGGAGTTAGGACTTAAAGGATCTAGTTCTGACATTTTGCTTAAATTTAAATGGTATGTTCTAGAGCAGTGAGGAGAGGCTGCTTTCTTCCATGTCTGTGAAGAAGGAAAAGGCTTTTAACACCAGGCAAAAGAATGAAGTAGATCTTCAGAGAGATCAGAGTAAGACACACAGGAAAAAAATGATTAAGCTTCAGAGGGGGGAAAAAAATTGACTTTCTGGGAGTATTCCAGTTCCTATTTCAAGATTTTAGGCCCAGATGTATGGTTGACTCTTAAGCAGCACAGGAGGTAGGGATGCCCACTTTCTACACAGTTGAAAATCCATGTTTAAATGATGATTTTTCCCAAATCTTAGCCTAGTGTTGACTGAAAGCCTTATAGATGACATAAATAGTAAATTAACACATATTTTGTACATTATATGTATTATACAATGTATTTTTAAAGTAAGCTAAAGAAAATGTTATTTAGAAAATCCTAAATGTTATTAAGAGCCACTTGATGGCTCAGTTTGGCTGAGTGTCTGACTCTTGATTTGGGCTCAGGTCATGATCTCAGGGTCTTGCAATTGACCGATGTCCACACAGGGCTCCATGCTTAGCAGGAAGTCTACTTCTCACCCTCTCTCTGTGTCCCCATACTTATACAGATCAAATAAGACTAAACTGTACAAGACCGGTTTATTTGTTTTTTCACACAAAACTTGCTATCTGTTAGTCAATTAAGTGTAGGGGTGCTGCACTTCACAAATGGAACCAATAATCCAGACTCCACCTGTCTCATTGCCCTGTCATTCCTTAGGATTTTCCTTCCATGTTCCAGCTAACAGGAAGGGAAAAAATGAGAGAGTAGAGATAAAGTAATAACCTTTTAAGGACATGATCCAGAAGCTGTTCACAGAAATTCTCTTCATACCCCACGAGGCAGATGCTAGTCATATGGCCACATTGTAAATATTTAAGAGTTGTATTGCCTAAGGGAAGAAAGGTACAATGGCTATTGGAAGCCCTTAGCAATTTCTGCTAAAATAGTGCCAGTGGAACATAATTGTGGAGCTGCAATGGTCATTCACTCAAAATCATAAGAAAAGGTATCCTGGAGAAAGGGAGTCTGAGCTGGATGTTGAATGACAAATTGGACACTGTTAAGGGGAAGAATGACAGGGGCCATTTCAGGAAAAGGAGACATAATGTACAGAAACAAAGATTTATTATTAGAATTTCTATGGCTGAAGCATAGACTATATGATGAGGGACTGGCAATGACATCAAATGGATCTGAAAATGAAGGCTGAACTGCAAATATCTTATATTTCTTTGTAAGGAATTTAGATTGAATGCCATGGCAGGAAGAAGCAACACATTTTTATTAACAGAGTGATGATCTAATTACATTTGTTTTTAGGACGATGGCAAGTAACCTGTGAAGAATAGTTAGGAGTAGGTATAATGCTGGTGGTACATAGGGGTCAGGTCATAGAGAGAAAACATGTGATGGATATTTCTTTAGGCACTCAGTAAACATAATTAAAGTTCCCAACTTTCCTTTCAACAACACATTTCTCTAAAGAATCACCTTTTTGTGTATAGTTTTTCTCCTGAATTGTCTATTCCTCAGATTGCCTTCTTCATCCAGCATTCTTGATTTATCTCTCATAAAACAAAAAAAAAGCCTATATTTACTCAGAGTATTGCCACAAAGAACACAGAGAAATTAATGAAGTAATCTGTAACACATTAGCAAATCCTACTGGTTGAATGGAATAAACTCATTCATTTACTAGACTGGCACAATTTGCTTCTTTTCCTGGACCTGGAACAATATTAAAAATCAACCAACTAAACACTGGAGTTTTTAACTTAACTAAAATACAACGTCCTAATTGATCATAAGTGAAAACTAGAAGTCATTTTTTCTGATTCTTTTGAATTGATCTTTGTACTCATCTGATCATCTCTCCTCAACCCCTGACCCCTCATTCTTTGAGCACATGCTTTGTGTCAATCCAAGCTCTTGGGTTGTAGCTGTGACTGAAGACAAAACCCCTTCAGTAACAAAGCTTGCTTCCCCCTGCCTTTGCTTCCAGTGTACCATAGGACCAGCATTTTTGTGTTAGGGGGGCCTTATGAACATATTTGTTCCACATCATAATTGAGAATATTATACAAGACTAAATAAATAGTTTCATCAAAGTTGGCTGACCTCTGAGGCCATAATCATAAAAAATACATTATCCTTATTTTCAAGAGACTCTATTAGTTCCCAACAATAATGGGAACATCTTTAAAAGTGAATAAAGAGTCAAATATATATTTATGTCAATGGGGCAGGAACACATGTTCAATCTATTGCCATACACTCTAACTTCTTCCAGTTTGGAAGGCAAAGTGGGTAAATGAGGAATTTTCAGGGATCACTGATTTATTCATATATGTCTTCATTCATTCAACAACTAATTATAGAATGGAAATACATTGCATGCTCCACTAATACCCTAATTAAGAAAATAGGCCCCAAACAAAACAATACAAAACCTTCCTTCAATATAAAACCTTCTAAATTCATTAGAATGCATTTTCATTCTAATGTGTATCTATTCTCAAAGATATTTTCTGAAAACTTTACAATCATATGCAGTCCTTTCCCACAGGTGTATATATGTTTCTTGTGAGTTTTAGCACATTTCCATATGTAAGACACTACCAAGTCTAACAGCTGCTCCTTCCATATTCGTATCACACTCATTCTGTTGCTTCTTTAGTAGCTGAAATGATCTCTTCGAATAGAAAGTCACATCCTCTCTTCAAAATCCTAGCTGGATTCCAACTTCACTCAGAGGAAAAGCCAGTATTGAGACAATGGTCTGTATAACCCTGTGTGATCTAACTCCCTAATTCTTCTGTGATTTCAACTCCTGATTTCCTCCTTCTCCACTTTGCTTCAGCAACACTGCCCTTCTTGTTAGTCTTCAAGCATAATCTAGTTTAGAACCTTTGATTTTACGCTTTCCTGCTCCCAGATCTCACATGCCCTGCTTATCTACATGGCTAATTTTCTCACTTCCTGAAATGTTTAACTTAAATATTAACATCTCAACGTGGTATGCTTTGGTCACCTCTCTAGGATGACAACACCTCTCCACATACAATTCCCCTTACCATAATTTACCTTTATATAAGAATTTCCATTTTTTTTCTTCATTACCTAGATCTTCCCACTAGGTTTTATGCTCCATGTGATAGGGGTTTTTCTTTACATTATATATATTTGTTTTGCTATGTAACAATTCACTACATTTACCACAACTTTATTGTCTTAAAACAACATCATTTATTATCGCACAGTTTTGAAGCTCAGAAAGTCTGAGTGGACTTGGCTGTATTCTTTGCTTAGGATCTTACAAAATCAAACTATCAGTCAACAAAACTGGGCTCTT
Organism: Mustela nivalis; assembly: GCF_964662115.1. Classification (NCBI taxonomy): domain Eukaryota; kingdom Metazoa; phylum Chordata; class Mammalia; order Carnivora; family Mustelidae; genus Mustela; species Mustela nivalis. The sequence goes on from NC_139029.1 coordinate 65,067,702, forward strand.
ATCTGGAGGCTTTGGGAGAAATGTGCTTCCAGGCTCATTCAGATTCTGTTCCTTGTAGTCAGTCATAGGATTGAAATCCCAATATCCTACTGGCAGTCAGCACTCTCAGAGTCTAGAGTCTCCCCACATTCCCTGCCATGTAACCCCCTTCCTCTTCAGGCCAACAAAGATATGTCAAGTCTGTCTTATGACTATAATACCTCTGGCTCTTGCTTCTGCTACCAGCTGGAAAAAAACCCTGTTTTTAAGCTTTCATATGATTAAGTTTAGACCCACCCAAATAATCTGCCTTTTCCCACATAATGTAAAATAGTTATATGGATAAAAATCACATTCACAGAGGTGAGGATTATATAAGGATAAAGGTCACTGGGGTAAATTTAGAATTATGCCTACCACAATGTATGTACCCCAACTTCCAAGATTTTCTAGAACACTTATTGAATGAATGCAAAAGTGAATAAATGAGTGAATGAATGAATAAATGAATGAATATTGCTACGGTATCTCATGACTATACTGGGAATTCTGTATGAGTCTGCCTGCCCTGTTTGCCTAGCACAACACATAATCATTGTTTGGCGGGGGCTAGCACACATACTTAGGGCTCCACCTGGGCAAGGCATATGGTGGTACGGTTTTCCTTGACTCTCAAATCTCATGAATGTATTTAGAGAATCTCTTTGCTCTTATTTCGGTAGATCAGCAACCCTCATAGAGACTAAGAAGAGAACGCATTCGCAAGGACCTTCTAATCTTGTCATTTCCCTTCTGGTTCAATTCCTCTTCCCCTCAATACAGAGAATCTTTTCCTAGCTAGACCCTGCCTTTGTTGTTGGGTTACTCCTAGTTCTTTGCAAAGTCCTTTGTCTTTTTCCATCTCTTCAGAACCTATATCTTTAAATGTCAAAAGTCAGGATGAGATCAGTTTATAGAATGAGAAAAGTGCAAAAGAGAATGGAAATGGAAAATAGAGAGGAGGAATTAGAAATATGACAAGAAACAACATTAATTAATATTTCCAACATATAGTTCCCCACTACATTTTAAACTCTTATTTTACTTCATTATTATGGATATTTACAGATCTTTCTTACAGATCTCTTATCCTCTTGGATCACAAGGCCAGAAATAGACATCACTAATTTATTGTTTTATTTCCATTTCCCGGTACAACTCATAGAAGTTATCCAATAAGTGCTTGCTGAATAAATGAGAGATGAATGCATGAATGAAAATGAAAAAATAGAATGTGTACATATGTTATCCAATTTAACATATAAAGTATTCAATCCAACAAAAGACACCCAGATTTCAAATATCTAGGCAGATAGAGATACTCAGAAAAGAATCTCAGATAAGTGTTGCCACAAAACAAAATATAAAGCTTAAAGAAATATTGATGATAAATGTTATCTTTTCTACTAATGTAGTTTTGAATATAATCAAAATATTTAAGCACTGTTTTACTATACATTTTCATGTGCCATTTACCAATATGAATCATATTATTAAATGCAAACATTCTTTCTTGGATTTCAAGTGCATGTATAATATGCTCCAAAAGTATATAAATCTGCGTTGGTTGTTTTTTGATATCTGCTAGAGGATGCTCACATTAAGATAAATGGATTGTCATGTTTTGAGAACTGTTTAGTTTCACTTTTAGGGGACCATCTGTTCTCTGATGAATGGTTCTGTGTATAAGAGTGGGCATGTTGATTTAGCTCTTTTTAAAATAAATGCCATATCTAATTATTTTTTTAAGAATGCAATTCTTGGGGCACCTGGGTGGCTCAGTGGATTAAGCCACTGCCTTTGGCTCAGGTCATGATCTCAGTGTCCTGGGATTGAGCCCCGCATTGGGCTCTCTGCTCAGCAGAGAGCTTGCTTCCCCCTCTTTGCCTGACTCTCTGCCTACTTGTGAGCTCTCTCTCTGTCAAATAAATAAAATCTTAAAAAAAAAAAAAAAAGAATGCAATTCTTAACTCCTCTAAATTCCATAGTCTCTTTTGAAAACAATAACTATGTAATAAGTGTTCATGCTAATATCAAGTTTTCTCTTAGGATGCAAATACATTCATCTTCAACTATAGAAAAAATAATTTGGTAGGTTGGAGTTCATGTACTCTTGCTGAAAAATTCCCTTCCCTATCTAAGAAATGCATAATCTGAATGAGCACACAATTTGAACTGCATACATTGAGCAGTCAAAGGGGAAGGACAGATAGCCTTGAATCAATTTTGCTCATCATTGAGATGAGAAGTAGACTAGTAATAGCACCTGCACATTTGTTTTCACACTACTACTTTGCAACATCACAAAAGAAAAGTAATACAAATAATAAAATTAAAAACAATACAATTAGCATGTAATGATCTATATAATTTGTTGAATTGGTGGATACTAGTTAATTTAAGGTTCGAACATGTATTTAAACCATTCAAATTATACTCTACAGCTATACAATCAAAAGCAAAATTATTAAGTACTTTCAGTTGTCATTTGTATAGAAATTATTAAAGAATCTACTTTAAAACATAAATTATGTATTTGTAAAATACATAAATATAGCTGGATGGCATCAATAAATGACAGATAAATTTTGTTTATTGCAGAGATCTGTAGTTTTCCAAACTGTGTTCTACAGTAGAGCCCTAGGTTTATGAGAACTATGGGTAGGATTGAGAGAAAAGACTGACTAAAATTGGGCTTATGGAAACCCATTCTTAATTCAAGCAGAACTGTTCTTTTTTTTAATTTTACAGAATATATTTTTGCATTTTTGCATTCATTGAATCAGTTCTATAGCTAAAGGAATGGGAAAGCCAGTGCCCAGATAAATCCACCTCCCTGACACTTTCCTACTTTAAAACATCAACTATGATTGCAGAAAATGTTTTTCTATGCAAAATAACATTTATCCTTGTCAGAAGAGACAAAGTAATGGCTGACAACTATTTCTTACTTATTGAAATAGAGAAAGGGAAGAGATAACTAGTTCATTGCTTCACATCTGTTCACCTGACACTGTCTCCTACAGTGCATACCAGTGACAAGCTCTCTGCAACTACATAGTCTCTAAGACCATGGTGAATACTCTCTGTTACTGGGAGCTCTGCCATAACACAGGGAAAACCGAGAAGATATTTTAGGATAGAGAGATCTTTCTGCTTAATGTTTCCCAAATTTTCTTGAAGACTGCTTTCTTTGCATAGCACTGACTTATTTTATCATTTAAGGTTTTCTGTACTAAATCAAAGAAAATTACTCCGGTTAACTAGAGTAAAAGGGAATTTATTTGCAGAATGTAAAGTAACTCACAGATTTAAAGTAAGGAACTAGAATTCATAAAGGAGGACCCAGAGAAGCTTCCTGAATTTGGATAGTAGCGACTATAGAAATACCTCTTCACATGACACCTATTTGGTCAAATCATTTGTAATTTTGTTCTTTACTCCTTCCTATTATAATAAGATGAAGTGTCCTGTCCCCATCAGAAGTCAAACCCATTTGCACCTAACAACCATCCCTCTCAGTTCCTCCAGGACTAAACTCTGACAATTTTACACACTCTAGGGTATTTCTCCCCTAATTTCTACATTTGCCCACATTCTCTTCAGCATACAGACATGCTTTAGAATTCCCACCCCCCCCCTCAAAAAATCTATATTTTTGTGTCATTATTCTGCCACCAGATACCACTTTTTAAAATTAACTTCAGTGTCAACACTTCTTCAAGGGAGCAGTTTACTGTTGCAATTCATATGTCCTCACATGGCATTCTCACCCACTCTCCCATTCTAACCCACTCTGGTCTGGGAACCAAAAACTGTAGAAATCACTATTACCAAAAATACCATTAATCTCTATCCTTGAAACTCTGATGGTAACCTCTCTGATTTTGCCTTATTTAGCTTCTGAAAAGCATTTAGGCTTGGTGACCATGCCCTCTTTCTCAAAACATGTTTTCTCTCTTTCTCCACAAGAAATGTTCTTCCTCACTCACCAGATAGTCCTTTTTAAGATCTTGTGCTGGCTAGACTTCTAAGTGTTGAAGTGCCCCCAGGCTTATCTCTGTCACCTTTTCACTATCTACACTCTCCACACCCACAAACTCATTCTCTTTCTCATCAGTTACTACACACATCAGTAAATTCCAAATATTTCTCTGTAGCCCTATCTTCTCCTCAGTTTAAGATACTTTTATTAAGTTGTCTACTTGGCATCTTCATATGCATGACCAATAAGCATCTAAAACTTATGGGAAAAACAGAATGTTTAAACTTTTCCTATTCTCAATTAGATCTTTCTTTGGTCTTCTCCCATCAGTTGGCCAAGCCAAAAATCTAGGACATACAGTCAATCAACAGCAAATACTGTTGCTTATACTTTTAAAACTTAAACAAAACCCATTTGCTTTTTTAAGTCTTTCCTAAGGACACCCAGATCAAACCATCCTCATTTCTCACTTGGACTATTATCATAGCCTTCTGAATAATTCTCCATTTTTTATCTTAACAATTTACTTCTCTTCACAAGAGAAAAAAAAAGATAATTTATAAATTTAGAAATATTATTTGTAGTATCACTTTCTTATTTAAAACCCAATGACCTCAGGACATATTTGGAATAAGATCATATTCTTCTTTATCCATTCATCTGTTGATGGACATCTAGGTTCTTTCCATAGTTTGGCTATTGTGGACATTGCTGCTATAAACATTTGGGTGCACGTGCCCCTTCGGATCACTACGTTTGTATCTTTAGGGTAAATACCCAGTAGTGCAATTGCTGGGTCATAGGGCAGTTCTATTTTCAACATTTTGAGGAACCTCCATGCTGTTTTCCAGAGTGGTTGCACCAGCTTGCATTCCCACCAACAGTGTAGGAGGGTTCCCCTTTCTCCGCATCCTTGCCAGCATCTGTCATTTCCTGACTTGTTAATTTTAGCCATTCTGACTGGTGTGAGGTGATATCTCATTGTGGTTTTGATTTGTATTTCCCTGATGCCAAGTGATGTGGAGCACTTTTTCATGTGTCTGTTGGCCATCTGGATGTCTTCTTTGCAGAAATGTCTGTTCAATGGAATACTATGCAGCCATCAAAAGGAATGAAATCTTGCCATTTGCAACAACGTGGATGGAACTAGAGCGTATCATGTTTAGCGAAATAAGTCAAGCGGAGAAAGACAACTATCATATGATCTCCCTGATATGAGGAAGTGGTGATGCAACATTGGGAGCTTAAGGGGGTAGGAGAAGAATAAATGAAACAAGAGGGGATTGGGAGGGAGACAAACCATAAGTGACTCTTAATCTCACAAAACAAAGTGAGGGTTGCTGGGGAGAGGGGGGTTGGGATAAGGGGGGTGGGGTTATGGACATTGGGGAGGGTATTTGCTTTGGTGAGTGCTGTGAAGTGTGTAAACCTGGTGATTCACAGACCTGTACCCCTGGGGATAAAAATATATCATATGTTTATAAAAAATTAAAAATTAAAAAAAAGAAATGGAATAAGATCATATTCTGTGATATAATCCTACTAGTTCTCTGACTTTATTGCCTATTAGTTTACTCCATTGGTTTTCTTTAAGTAAATTGTGTTAGATAACCCTTGAAATACTCTTGATTTGTACATGGATGACTTCTTATTCATTTTAACATATTTTTATGTAACTATTTACCATAACATATAATTCCAAAATCTCAGACTTAACACACACACACACACACACACACACACACACACACACACACACCTTGAATTTTCATTCACAGTTCAGTTTTACTCAATGTGGGGTGTGTGTGTGTGTCTGTGGTAGGGGGACTTGCTCTGTACCATGGAGTTTCCAGGGGTTTCTTTTATTTAGTGTCTCCAATGTCCAATTATTCTTAGAGATTCCTCACTTAAAGCCTCTGCAGCTGGCCTATATCACCTTTAGGGAAGAGAGCTTATGGAGAATTACACAGGATCCTCTTATGGGCCAGGTCCAAGTTAGATTTCATTTGTTTTTCTCCATATTCCTTTGACTAAAATTCGGTCTCATGGTCATATCACAGACAAGAAAGACTGGAAAATGTGGCTTAGTGGTTTCTCCAGGATGAAGAGGAAAATATGAATATTGGTAATTACCAGTAGTCTTTGGTATATCACTTAAACAAGTAGTTATCCAATATTTATGCTACATTGCCAAATTTAAGTATTTGTAAAGCAATTTTTACTATATTACCTTTATGGTTTACTAATTTTTCATTTAGTCATGCAGTAATTAATCAATATTCTTGTTGTCTGTCTTGTTTCGTGCTATGCTCTACCTTTGGTTCCTAGCTATAATATATGACTGGCATATATTAAGGACTTCATAAATATATATTTTTTTTAAGTTTAAAGGTTCTTGCATGGTTTAAACCCAAGATTTAAAAAGATTTAACAATTTATTGGGCAAATCTATGAACACTTATGAAAAGATTTATGAAACACAAATCTATGAACACTATGTTACAAGAGATAAACACAATCAAGTCTTGTTTCCTTCATACCGTTTAAGCAACTTAGCAAGAAGTTGGCTCAGAGCCAACTAAGCAATTTGGATTGAGTTAATTGAAAGAATAGGCCAAATCAGAGGTTGAATTCTGGAGGGTTTCCTATTTCTAACAAGGTCACTATGTTTACACAGGGAGCCTCCACTGTGGCACAACTGCCTCAATATTTCCTGCCTTCCTTTTACAAAAATACCTAAGATCATTTCAGGTTTAGGTATTTCTCTACCATAATGCTGTCCATGTGTCACCTAGCTAGTCCCAATCTAGATAAGCTGGACTAGGTGAGGGACTATATATTTTTACTTTAATCCATCTCTTTCTCTCTCTCTCTCTCTCACTCTCTCTTTCTTTCTTTCTATTTATTTATAAGATTTTATTTATTTTGAGAGAGAAAGAGAGAGAAGGGGGAACTTAGACACATTTGAGGAGGGGGAGTTGTGGGGGTGGTAAGAGTGAGAGAAAATCTCGAGAAGACTCTGTACTAAGCATGGAATCCAAGGTGAGGCTTAATCCCAGGACCCTGAGAGATCATGGCCTGAGCTGAAACCAAGGGTCAGATGCTTAACCAACTGAGCTACCCAGGCACCACTATAATCATTATCTCTTCAAGCTTTTGGGCAATTTATTTTTATTTTTGTTTTTTTTTACTATGAAGTGTTAGTGTCCAGGAACCCTATGTGCAATAGCATCCAGTGATGGAGGATTAAGTTAACAGTCAAATCTGAGTATACTTATCAGAAAAAAGGAGGGGGAGCAGAGAAAAATGGAATTTAAACTAAAAAGAAAACAAAAGGAGTCATCTAGATTTTTTCTCTCAAGAAGTAAAAATCTGTATGAAAGAATGTCACTATGCACATTTTTTTTTAATATAATTTTTTACTTTTTATAAACATATATTTTTATCCCCAGGGGTACAGGTCTGTGAATCACCAGGTTTACACACTTCACAGCACTCACCAAAACACATACCCTCCCCAATGTCCATAATCCCACCCCCTTCTCCCAAACCCCCTCCCCCCAGCAACCCTCAGTTTGTTTTGTGAGATTAAGAGTCACTTATGGTTTGTCTCCCTCCCAATCCCATCTTCTTTCATTTATTCTTCTCGTACCCATTTAAGCCCCCATGTTGCATCACCACTTCCTCATATCAGGGAGATCATATGATAGTTGTCTTTCTCCGCTTGACTTATTTCGCTAAGCATGATACGCTCTAGTTCCATCCATGTTGTCGCAAATGGCAAGATTTCATTTCTTTTGATGGCTGCATAGTATTCCATTGTGTATATATACCACATCTTCTTGATCCATTCATCTGTTGATGGACATCTAGGTTCTTTCCATAGTTTGGCTATTGTGGACATTGCTGCTATAAACATTCGAGTACACGTGCCCCTTTGGATCACTACGTTTGTATCTTTAGGGTAAATACCCAATAGTGCAATTGCTGGGTCATAGGGCAGTTCTATTTTCAACATTTTGAGGAACCTCCATGCTGTTTTCCAGAGAGGTTGCACCAGCTTGCATTCCCACCAACAGTGTAGGAGGGTTCCCCTTTCTCCGCATCCTCGCCAGCATCTGTCATTTCCTGACTTGTTGATTTTAGCCATTCTGACTGGTGTGAGGTGATATCTCATTGTGGTTTTGATTTGTATTTCCCTGATGCCGAGTGATATGGAGCACTTTTTCATGTGTCTGTTGGCCATCTGGATGTCTTCTTTGCAGAAATTTCTGTTCATGTCCTCTGCCCATTTCTTGATTGGATTATTTGTTCTTTGGGTGTTGAGTTTGCTAAGTTCTTTATAGATTCTGGACACTAGTCCTTTATCTGATATGTCGTTTGCAAATATCTTCTCCCATTCTGTCAGTTGTCTTTTGATTTTGTTAACTGTTTCCTTTGCTGTGCAAAAGCTTTTGATCTTGATGAAATCCCAATAGTTCATTTTTGCCCTTGCTTCCCTTGCCTTTTGCGTTGTTCCTAGGAAGATGTTGCTGCGGCTGAGGTCGAAGAGGTTGCTGCCTGTGTTCTCCTCAAGGATTTTGATGGATTCCTTTCGCACATTGAGGTCCTTCATCCATTTTGAGTCTATTTTTGTGTGTGGTGTAAGGAAATGGTCCAATTTAATTTTTCTGCATGTGGCTGTCCAATTTTCCCAGCACCATTTATTGAAGAGGCTGTCTTTTTTCCATTGGACATTCTTTCCTGCTTTGTCGAAGATTAGTTGACCATAGAGTTGAGGGTCTATTTCTGGGCTCTCTATTCTGTTCCATTGATCTATGGGTCTGTTTTTGTGCCACTACCATGCTGTCTTGATGATGACAGCTTTGTAATAGAGCTTGAAGTCCGGGATTGTGATGCCACCAACGTTGGCTTTCTTTTTCAATATCGCTTTAGCTATTCGAGGTCTTTTCTGGTTCCATATAAATTTTAGAATTATTTGTTCCATTTCTTTGAAAAAGATGGATGGTACTTTGATAGGAATTGCATTAAATGTGTAGATTGCTTTAGGTAACATAGACATTTTCACAATATTTGTTCTTCCAATCCAAGAGCATGGAACATTTTTCCATTTCTTTGTGTCTTCCTCAATTTCTTTCATGAGTACTTTATAGTTTTCTGAGTATAGATTCTGTGCCTCTTTGGTTAGGTTTATTCCTAGGTATCTTATGGTTTTGGGTGCAATTGTAAATGGGATTGACTCCTTAATTTCCCTTTCTTCTGTCTTGCTGTTGGTGTAGAGAAATGCAACTGATTTCTGTGCATTGATTTTATATCCTGACACTTTACTGAATTCCTGTATAAGTTCTAGCAGTTTTGGAGTGGAGTCTTTTGGGTTTTCCACATATAGTATCATATCATCTGCGAAGAGTGATAATTTGACTTCTTCTTTGCCGATTTGGATGCCTTTAATTTCCTTTTGTTGTCTGATTGCTGAGGCTAGGACCTCTAGTACTATGTTGAATAGCAGTGGTGATAATGGACATCCCTGCCGTGTTCCTGACCTTAGCGGAAAAACTTTCAGTTTTTTTCCATTGAGAATGATATTTGCGGTGGGTTTTTCATAGATGGCTTTGATGATATTGAGGTATGTGCCCTCTATCCCTACACTTTGAAGAGTTTTGATCAGGAAGGGATGTTGTACTTTGTCAAATGCTTTTTCAGCATCTATTGAGAGTATCATATGGTTCTTGTTCTTACTTTTATTGATGTGTTGTATCACATTGACTGATTTGCGGATGTTGAACCAACCTTGCAGCCCTGGAATAAATCCCACTTGGTCGTGGTGAATAATCTTTTTAATGTACTGTTGAATCCTATTGGCTAGTATTTTGTTGAGTATTTTCGCATCTGTGTTCATCAAGGATATTGGTCTATAGCTCTCTTTTTTGGTGGGATCCTTGTCTGGTTTTGGGATCAAGGTGATGCTGGCCTCATAAAATGAGTTTGGAAGTTTTCCTTCCATTTCTATTTTTTGGAACAGTTTCAGGAGAATAGGAATTAGTTCTTCTTTAAATGTTTGGTAGAATTCTCCCGGGAAGCCGTCTGGCCCTGGGCTTTTGTTTGTTTGGAGATTTTTAATGACTGTTTCAATCTCCTTACTGGTTATGGGTCTGTTCAGGCTTTCTATTTCTTCCTGGTTCAGTTGTGGTAGTTTATATGTTTCTAGGAATGCATCCATTCCTTCCAGATTGTCAAATTTATTGCCGTAGAGTTGCTCATAGTATGTTCTTATAATAGTTTGTATTTCTTTGGTGTTAGTTGTGATCTCTCCTCTTTCATTCATGATTTTATTTATTTGGGTCCTTTCTCTTTTCTTTTTGATAAGTCGGGCCAGGGGTTTATCAATTTTATTAATTCTTTCAAAGAACCAGCTCCTACTTTCGTTGATTTTTTCTATTGTTTTTTTGGTTTCTATTTCATTGATTTCTGCTCTGATCTTTATGATTTCTCTTCTCCTGCTGGGCTTAGGGTTTCTTTCTTGTTCTTTCTCCAGCTCCTTTAGGTGTAGGGTTAGGTTGTGTACCTGAGACCTTTCTTGTTTCTTGAGAAAGGCTTGTACCGCTATATATTTTCCTCTCAGGACTGCCTTTGTTGTGTCCCACAGATTTTGAACTGTTGTATTTTCATTATCATTTGTTTCCATGATTTTTTTCAATTCTTCTTTAATTTCCCGGTTGACCCATTCATTCTTTAGAAGGATGCTGTTTAGTCTCCATGTATTTGGGTTCTTTCCAAACTTCCTTTTGTGGTTGAGTTCTAGCTTTAGAGCATTGTGGTCTGAAAATATGCAGGGAATGATCCCAATCTTTTGATACCTGTTGAGTCCTGATTTAGGACCGAGGATGTGATCTATTCTGGAGAATGTTCCATGTGCACTAGAGAAGAATGTGTATTCTGTTGCTTTGGGATGAAATGTTCTGAATATATCTGTGATGTCCATCTGGTCCAGTGTGTCGTTTAAGGCCTTTATTTCCTTGCTGATCTTTTGCTTGGATGATCTGTCCATTTCAGTGAGGGGAGTGTTAAAGTCCCCTACTATTATTGTATTGTTGTTGATGTGTTTCTTTGATTTTGTTATTAATTGGTTTATATAGTTGGCTGCTCCCACGTTGGGGGCATAGATATTTAAAATTGTTAAATCTTCTTGTTGGACAGACCCTTTGAGTATAATATAGTGTCCTTCCTCATCTCTTATTATAGTCTTTGGCTTAAAATCTAATTGATCTGATATAAGGATTGCCACTCCTGCTTTCTTCTGATGTCCATTAGCATGGTAAATTCTTTTCCACCCCCTCACTTTAAATCTGGAGGTGTCTTCGGGCTTAAAATGAGTTTCTTGGAGGCAACATATAGATGGGTTTTGTTTTTTTATCCATTCTGATACCCTGTGTCTTTTGACAGGGGCATTTAGCCCATTCACATTCAGGGTAACTATTGAGAGATATGAATTTAGTGCCATTGTATTGCCTGTAAGGTGACTGTTATTGTATATGGTCTCTGTTCCTTTCTGATCTACCACTTGTAGGCTCTCTCTTTGCTTAGAGGACCCCTTTCAATATTTCCTGTAGAGCTGGTTTGGTATTTGCAAATTCTTTCAGTTGTTGTTTGTCCTGGAAGCTTTTAATCTCTCCTTCTATTTTCAATGATAGCCTAGCTGGATATAGTATTCTGGGCTGCATGTTTTTCTCGTTTAGTGCTCTAAAAATATCATGCCAGCTCTTTCTGGCCTGCCAGGTCTCTGTGGATAAGTCAGCTGCCAATCTAATATTTTTACCATTGTATGTTACAGACTTCTTTTCCCGGGCTGCTTTCAGGATTTTCTCTTTGTCACTGAGACTTGTAAATTTTACTATTAGGTGACGGGGTTTGGGCCTATTCTTATTGATTTTGAGGGGCGTTCTCTGAACCTCCTGAATTTTGATGCTCGTTCCCTTTGCCATATTGGGGAAATTCTCCCCAATAATTCTCTCCAGTATACCTTCTGCTCCCCTCTCTCTTTCTTCTTCTTCTGGAATCCCAATTATTCTAATGTTGTTTCGTCTTATGGTGTCACTTATCTCTCGAATTCTCCCCTCGTGGTCCAGTAGCTGTTTGTCCCTCTTTTGCTCAGCTTCTTTATTCTCTGTCATTTGGTCTTCTATATCACTAATTCTTTCTTCTGCCTCATTTATCCTAGCAGTGAGAGCCTCCATTTTTGATTGCACCTCATTAATAGCTTTTTTTATTTCAACTTGGTTAGATTTTAGTTCTTTTATTTCTCCAGAAAGGGCTTTTATATCTCTCGAGAGGGTTTCTCTAATATCTTCCATGCCTTTTTCGAGCCCGGCTAGAACCTTGAGAATTGTCATTCTGAACTCTAGGTCTGACATATTACCAATGTCTGTATTGATTAGGTCCCTAGCCTTTGGTACTGCCTCTTGTTCTTTTTTTTGTGTTGAATTTTTCCGTCTTGTCATTTTGTCCAGATAAGAGTATATGAAGGGGCAAGTAAAATACTAAAAGGGTGGCAACAACCCCAGGAAAATATGCTTTAACCAAATTAGAAGAGATCCAAAATCGTGAGGGGGGAGAAAGGGGTAAAAAGTGGTTCAAAAAGGAAACAATAAAAAAAAAGAAAAAAGAGAAAAAAAAAAGAATTTTTTAAAAAAGAAAACACCTAAGAAAAATATAAAAAAGAAAAAAAATATATGTATTAGATAAACTAGTAAAAAATCGTTAAAAAAGAAAAAGGTAACAGTTAAAAAAAAAAAAAATTACCCGAAGGCAAAAAAAAAAAAAAAAAAAAAAAAGAAAGAAAAAAAAAAAGAAAAAGAAAAAAATTAAATTACATTAACCGCAAGACTAAAAAAAATCACAGGGAAAAAGCCATGAGTTCCGTGCTTGGCTCTCTCCTCCTCTAGAATTCTGCTGCTCTCCTTGGTATTGAAACCGCACTCGTTGGTAGGTGAACTTGGTCTCGGCTGGATTTCTTGTTGATCTTCTGGGGGAGGGGCCTGTTGTAGTGATTCTCAAGTGTCTTTGCTCCAGGCAGAATTGCACCGCTTTTACCCGGGGCCGGGGTGAGTAATCCGCTTGGGTTTGCTTTCAGGAGCTTTTGTTCCCTGAGCGCTTTCCGTAGAGTTCCGGAGGACGGGAATACAAATGGAGGCCTCCTGGTCTCCGGCCCGGAGGAGCCGAGAACCCCGGGCCGCACTCCTCAGTGCGCGCCCAGAGAACCGCGCTCAGTTACTCCCGTCTGCCCGACCTCCGGCCGCGCTCCGAGCTCACCGAGCCTGCGACCGGTTCAAGGTCACCCCGAGCTGCGAGCTTACTGTTGGCTCTGTCTCTGTAGCCGGCTTTCCCGTTCCAATACCCGCAAGCTCTGCGACACTCAGACACCCCCGATCCTTCTGTGACCCTGCGGGACCTGAGGCCACGCTGACCCCGCGTGGGCTTCGCCCCAGTTTAGCCTCTGGAGCGATGTCCCTCAGCGGAACAGACTTTTAAAAGTCCTGATTTTGTGCGCGGTTGCTCCGCCGCTTGCCGGGAGCCGGCCCCTCCCCCCGGGGTCTATCTTCCCGTCGCTTTGGATTCACTTCTCCGCCGGTCCTACCTTTCAGAAAGTGGTTGTTTTTCTGTTTCCAGAATTGCTGTTCTTCTTCTCTTTGATCTGCGGATGGATTTTCAGGTGTTTGCAATCTTTAGATAAGCTATCTAGCTGATCTCCGGCTAGCTGAAGTAGTCTCAGCTGCTACTTCTCCGCCATCTTGACTCCTCCCCCTCGTCACTATGCACATTTAAAATAAAATGCTGCCTTACTAAATACTCACTAGCAAAATCCTGAAAATATAGCAAGTAGAAAAATAAGTGAAATAACTAATAGTATGTAAATAAGCATTTAACAAGTAAAAAAGATATGTTATTCTGCATATATAAGAGTTCAGGATTCTTTATATTAAAAATGCAATACAAATTCTTTTTTTCTAATTTTTTTAAAGTTCTTATATTTTCCCTCATATTTCTATTCTAGATTGCCAATGTTGTTCAAATGAAGCACATCTTTTAAGATTTAAATTATCATTTCACTAGAACTTGTAAAGAAAATCCTGGGAATTAGTATGCATAAAAGCTTTTTAGTGATTTTGGTCTCTATTTTCCTTTATTCCACAAGACAAGCTTTAAAGCAGGATGATATAATGAAGCATTTTTCAACACTTCTCCACTATTTTTCATAATTTTATAACCTCATTAAAGACTTTTTCCACTTGGATCCAATAACAATTAAATATATTTGTAAATTGATTTCATTTATTTCATTTGACAAACCTCACATTTATTCTTTTTTTCTTTTGATTCTCAAAAAGGACCCATTAAAGACAGCAGTTTACTATGACATAGGTACCACGTAAACCAAAGTTAAAGTTCCCAAAAAGTATAGACATGCATACAGGTTATTAAAAAGCTATTCTCCTTGATGAGCAGGAATTCACTGGGCAAAATCTAGAAATGAATTAAGTCAGACAGATAAAGGCAAATGCTGTATGATCTCTCTCACACATAGAATATAAAACAAAAACAGAAAGCTCATAGAAAAAGATCAGATTTGTGATTAGCAGAGGGAAAAGGTGGAGGAATTGAATAAAGGCAGTAAAAAGATACAAATGTCCAGGTATAAAATAAGTACTGAAGACATAATGTACATATGATGACTGTAGTGCTGTATGGTGTATCTGAAAGTTGCTAAGAGAGTACAAAAATTTCTCATCAGAAAGGGAAAAAAGTACATTTTTTCTTCTTTTTTTGTTTTTGTGTCTATATGAGATGATAGATTAACTAATTTATTGTGATAATCACTTCACACTATATGTAAGTAAAGTCATAATGCTGTAAAGAAATAAGAAAGAAAAGAAAAAAGAAAGAAGGAAAAAAAGATGAAAAGTAAGCAAAGGGTCAATAAGAATTTTCACAATGACAGCACCATTATTTTCCCAGCACAATGAATAAAAACAAGTTCTACATCAAAGTACATCATCACACAGAGTTTTTAGAACATCATGGATAAATAAAATATTCTCAAAAATTTGAAAAAGGAAAAATAGGATGCATATATAACAAAGCAATAATTGAGATGTCATCCCACCTCTAAAGAGCAACACTAGAAATTAAAGATAATGGTGCAATGTATTAAACACAAAAGAAAAATGATTTTCAGGCCACAAGCTTAGTGAAATTATCATCATGATTGTGTGTAAAGCTAAGATACTTTCAGTCATTTAATGCACCTTTTATTAGGATACTGCTTGATGATGTGTCCGCAAAATCAACAAAGGAAGAAAGATAAAAGCCCAGAGTGCAATAAATGGAAGAATATAGAAGGAAAGAGAATACTTAAGGAGGCAGAGAAAAGCAGAAACAAGGAAATAGTTGGGCAACATATCTAGAAAGCAGAAGAATCTAGCCCAGGGGGCATACACCCATGAAAATTATAGATCCAATAGATTACCTAGTGTCTTTGAACACATAAGAAGAGTTTTATAGCTCTATCAGATAACTGAGTGAAAATTTGGGACAGATTAAGCATATATCTGAATAGAATTCCAGAACTAGACAATAAGAGAAGACTAAAATGAAGAGAATATTGAAAGAGATCAAGGAAGAATTATCTGAACCAAGGGGACACATGAATACATGAGTACATGTGTACTCATACAAAAATCAAACATTAAATTTGGGGTGTAATAAATACAAAGAAATACATGAACTTCAGAACTTCAGAGGCAGAGTGAAAAGTCTTCAAGAGAAGAAAAGTAATTCCTTTACCCAAGGCATTAAGCTAAGATGACATCAAGAACAGGGGCCAGGGGGCACCTGGGTGGCTCAGTTGGTTGAGCTACTACCTTTGGCTGAGGTCATGATCCTGGAGTCCCAGGATCCAGTCCCACATCGGGCACTATGCTCAGCAGGGAGTCTGCTTCTCCCACTGACCTCTCTCCTCTCAGGCTCTCTCTCTCTCTCAAATAAATAAATAAATTAAATATTAAAGAAGAAGAAGAAGAAGAAGAAGAGGAGGAGGAGGAGGAGGAGGAGGAGGAGGTGGAGGAACCAGAAGACATTCTTCATGATAACTGTTTAGCCCTAGATGGGGTAAATTGGGAGGAGGAAACAAGTAATGACCTACTGGTCCACCCATCTGGATTCATTGCTATAGCCTGTTGGTCGGCCCACCTAGATTCATTGCTATTGTCACCTTACCTAAGACACTCCTTTCTAGCTGGTTGTGCAATGATCTGCCCAGGACACTGATAGAGGGGATGAGGGCTGGGGGCATGGAGAGGAGGGGCCATTGAAGGGACACATGGGAGAGAGGGGTAGGTTGAACTTAAAAGAATAATCTCTTTCCAACACACCCTACCATCTATGACCCTTAAACATGTGCTCCAGGATAGTTCCCTTGCTTCTGTTTCCTGGTAACCAATCAGCTTCTATCTTCCTAGGGAATCCTCAGAGTTTTAGTAAATTACTCACCATACTTGGAGAATCATAAAACTCTGTCACTCACATAGCATCACAGGGAGAGAGAAGCAGCAACTGATGCCAGCTTACCAGCTTATTGGGAAAAGAAGTTTTATATAAACTTTCATTTTTATACTGACCTTTACATTTTCCCAGCAAAACCAAAATTTATGCAGTGTCTTTCTCCTCTATCAACACTCTAATCTAGCAGATTTCTGAGAATCTCTTTCCCCTTTTCTCCATGACAAGAATAAGGAAATATTCTAAAAGATGCCTACATAGGACTGATGAAAGTGGTGTCTGGAATGAAAATGCATTAGTTTCCTTAGGGCTTAGGGATGCCTGGTCTGTAAAATAAGAATTGATTAAGCCCAAACTACAAAACTTGAGTCTTAAGGGAGGGTTCTCTTCCCAACCTCAAAAATAATCCAGAAATGTTGGAACCCAGACTCTGCCCCCTACCCTAACATAACTATCACTAGAATAAGCGAGGTTCTAAGATAATGAAACAAACTCACAAGGAAAAAGACAAAACATCAAAGATGTACCAGCACGAAGAAGGAAACCCATATTCTGCCTATATCAAAGGAGGCCTAGAGAATATATATATATATAGTATTCAGAATGCAAGGACACACATCATATATATATATACATATATATGTATATATATATATATATATAAACCCATATTCTGCCTATATCAATGGAAGCCTAGATAATATATATATATATATATATATATATATATATATATATACATATATATATATATAGTATTCAGAATGCAAGGACATAGATCATATATATATATAAACCCATATAAACCCATATTCTGCCTATATCAATGGAGGCCTAGAGAATATATATATATATATATATATATATATATATATATAGTATTCAAAATGCAAGGACACAGATCATGAGCAAAGAGAAGATCGTGAATTTGAAAACACCAAAGTCAAGAAACAATCTGATTTCTTCCAAAGCAAACACCATAACTTCAACGGAGTAAGAGACTGATTAACATAAGGTTTCTTTTTATTAATGAGAAGTGGAAGAAGAGGAATCAGGAAAGACCTTTCATTGTGCAGCCAGGAAAAGAATGATATGTAGTTAAAATAAATATATAAATATCCAAGGCAAACAAGATCTGAGATGATGAAACATATTCTGACTCTTTTTGGAAAAGAAAGAAAGATGATGAAGGAAGGAAGGAAGGGAAGAAGGAAGGAAGGAACAGCTTGTAGTCTAGTAATAAAATAGCCTTAAATGAGTCTAGGAGAAAGAAAAAGAAATAATATGAGAATGGCCATGGGAGGAGAAGAGATCAGAGGTGACTATAGGCCAAGGTTCTTCTCTTCTTCAGACAGGATACACAAGCAGGAGAAAGTTTCACACAGTGACAAGAAAAGTAAACAAACTGATGGCTTTTAATTCGTAATGATAGTCAACAGCAGAGAAGAAATAGAACATGTGGCTTTAAAACCAGAAGGATATTCCAACCCCAGAGTGAAAGACATAAAAAAGAAAGGAAAAATGAATTGTAAATAAATATAAAATACTGAACAGCTCAGAGAAAAGAAGGGCTATTTATAAATGGAATTATAGAAAACTGTTAGCCACATGTTATCTATAATAGCCACATTGAAATCTAAAATTTGAAGGAATCTTGAAAGTGAAAGATTGTAAAAGGTCCGTCAATCAATATTGCTTTAAAAAGATAACTGGGATAGCAAATTTTCTATTAATTGAATTCAAATTTAAGTTGAAAGCCATCACAAGGTAAATTTAGGTGCTATATCAATGGAACCCAAAATGTAATGAGTGTGAGCATATATAAACTCAACAATATAGGTTCAAAATACATAAAACAACTGAGAGAGGAGCATCTGGGTGGCTTAGGTAAGTGTCTGCTTTGAGCTCAGGTCATGATCCCGGAGGAGTCCTGGCATCCGTCCTGCACCAGGCTTCCTAGTCAGCGGGGAGTCTGTTTCTCCTTCTTCCTGTGTCTGTCCCACGCTTGTGCTCTCTCCCTCTCTCTCTTGCTCACTCTCTCTCCTAAATAAATAAATAAAATCTTAAGAAAAAAATTAAAAACTGAAAGAACTGGAGAGATTTAAGGAAATCAAAACCTACTGGAGTTTTAATAAATCCTTCTCAAAAATGACATAATAAGTAGAATAAGTAGCAAAAGTATAAGAAATTGAATAATATGATTAATTTGTTTAATAATCAAGGGAACTATAAACCCACCAACCAAAATTATAAGTTTTTCTTGAGCAATCACAAAATATTCATAAAAATCAAATGTGTACCAAGCTAACAAGAAAGTCTAATATATTGCCATAATCAGTATTATTTAAAAAACTATATATTCTATGATATAATAAAATTTAAAACAGGGGCACCTGGGTGGCTCAGTGAATTAAGCTGCTGCCTTCAGCTCAGGTCATGATCCCAGGGTCCTGGGATTGAGTCCCGCATTGGGCTCTCTGCTCAGCAGGGAGCCTGCTTCCCCCCTCTCTCTCTCTGCCTGCCTCTCTGCCTACTTGTGATCTCTGTCAAATAAATAAATAAATAAAATCTTTTCTAAAAAATAAAATTCAAAACAAATAACAAAACATGACTCAAAACTATTTATATGGTTGGAAAGTTTTAAAATATTCTGTAGATAAGAGTACCTGGGTGGCTCAGTGGGTTAAGTGTCTGTCTTTTGATCCCATGGTCCTGGAATCAAATCCCATATCAGTCCACTCCTTGGGGAGTCTGCTTCTCTCCCTGTGTCCCTCTTCCCTCTCTGTCCCTCTCTCTCTCAATAAATAAAATCCTGAAAAAATATATATATATATTGTTAAAATAGCATTTGAAATAAGAATTCTATTAAATTGAGTATAATACACTATGATTGATAAAAAATATCATGGGCAGAAAGGCCTTCTGTTGATGGTACTGGCATAGAGAAAAGCTAAAAGCTGAAAGAAAACATGAAGATTGAGGAAAAACCACCTAGAACCCCAGGCCTAAGCACAAGGAATAGCTAGAGATGAGTGAAGTTATGTGGGGCACTGATACAAACCATAGCAACAACAAACCTAGATCATCTCCCAACTAGATAAACCCCAATGAGAACAGCTTGACAAGGAAACAAGCCTATTTCCAGAATCAACGGCATTTGCCTTGGTCTGTCTATATCCCTGATGTCTGCCATTAAATAAAAATTTTTTATATAAGTATGAAACACAAAACACAAATGGAAAATATGTCTCACTGTCAAGAGATCACCATATTTTCATGGTCAAATTAATTTTCTTTATTTTCTGTTCTATAATAAAGTTGTTTTCAAATACGGTTTCTGTATGAGCAGTATGAACATCATCTCATAACTTGATAGAAATGCAAATTATTAGGCCCCATCCTAGACTTAATGAATCAGAAACTGTAGAATCTTGGAACACTACATCAAAAACTAATAATATATTGTACGGTGACTAACATAAAACAATAAAAATACTTAAAATAGAAAAATATGGAAAAGGGTAGAAACAGTAAACCAAGAATTGGGGCCAACAAACTGTTTTAAGGAGCTCTGTGCATGATTCTGATACAGATAAAGATTTAGAAATATTGCAGAGGAATTACGAGGCTAGTCTATGTTCATTCCTTTGAAAATATAAAAATTTTAAAGGAAGGCAAAGGATTGTGTTAATATTATCATGTGCCTATCTACACATGTTCTTACAGAATCTAAACGAAGAGGGTTTTCTCTTTTTGCTTTTGAGATTTTCTTTTTTTTTTTTTAAGATTTTATTTATTTATTTGAGATCACAAGTAGGCAGAGAGGCAGGCAGAGAGAGAAGAAGATTCCCCGCTGAGCAGAGAGAGAGAGCCAGATGCGGGGCTTGATTTCAGCACCCTGAGATCATGACCTGAGCTGAAGGCAGAGGCTTAACCCACTGAGCCGCCCGGGTGCCCCTGAGTGCCCCTGAGCTTTTCTTAGACTAGCTGAAAATCCTATAGTCTCTAGAGAAAGAAAACTTCTGGTGGCTACTGACCCTCCACCTACACATGTAACAGATCTGACTGTTAGATCACAAATGACTCATTGGAGAACTTTCAATTCAATTCAATTCAATTCATTCAACTTATTAAAAAAGAAAATTCAATTTAATTCAACTTATTAAAAAGAAAATATTCACTGTATTATTTTTTTCACAATCTAATTTACTAACAGAAGATAGTAACTTTTAAATATAAATGTTAAATCTGTCCTCAGTTTTGGATTTCCTCTCTAGACTTTCGTACCAGTCTCTGTCTGAGACACTAACCAGCGTTATAAGTACTAGAGATTGCTCATAATATTTAACATCTGGAACATATGCTAGGAGATGAGCAGCAGCTTACAGTAATTCATCAATCATGATGTGAAAGAGCTTACTGTACCATTTCATGAACTCAAGTGGAGTATATTTCATTTCGATACTTAGTCAAAAATAGTGACAGAGATAAACAAAAATAGTGGCTTATGTATAAAAATGTTTCCGATTACATGTAATATCCTTGTTAAATAATATACCATACTACACCAACTTTTATATTACAGACAGTATATCATACAAAATTATGCCGTTTAAGGCCTAGAACAAAAGTCTTAATTTTTTGAAAGACACATGAGAAAATCAATGCAGGACTTGTCAATTGACCCCAAAAGTTAGTCATTCCTTCTAAAAAACTGAAATATTATAAAAATGCTTAGGGTTTTATATCTAGCTCAGTAGTGTTACATGTAATTGGGCATGGATTTTATTCATGAAGTAATGGAAATGGAATATAATCTGAAAAGATAAATGCCAGTTTGATGTATCTTTACTCCTAACCCATTAGGTTGATTATAAAAACAAACATCTTCATGTTTAAGCAGCTAAAGCTTGACTTGACAACTTCCCATTTTTTTTTTTTTCATCTGCCAAATTGTTGTGGGATATAAACAGCTGTACAGCCTTGACGGACCACCATTCTTTTTTTTTTTTTTTTTTTTTGACTCAACCAACCCACTACTTTTCAGAATCACTAATAGGCAGTGACTGCCATTATTTCTTATTATTGCATTTCCATGTTAGCAAAACATTTTGAAATTAGAGAAACATTTTATGTTCTCTCATACTATAGATTTTCTCAGATCCTTTAGGGCTCACATCTTACAAATGTTATGATAATATAAGACTTCTCTCTGTACCGTCCATTCAGAGAAATCAACAATGTTATTACAAAACAGCTGGTTTAACTACAGGAGAGAAGTACAAATTAGCCTCAGGTATGAAACTACTGAGATAGGGAGCAGCAAAACAAGGCACGGTGCTGAGGGGAACACCGCGGCAGCTGAAAGAGGGGGAAGGTGCCTTAGGTCAGAATGATAGGAAATGTTTAAAATAAATAAATAAGGAAGGAAAAAGAAAGATCCTGGCAAAAGAAAAACTCACACCACTCCTGGTATTAAAGAACAATCCTCAGAATGAAAGAACAGTAGCCTAGCATCCTGGTAACTTATTAGGTTATATAACACTTCTCTTGTAACCCATTTGGGAATTATAAGTAACTAAACACAGTGCTATTTAGCTTTTTAAATTGACATTTCTAAAATTTTTATTTATTTTTAAAGATTTTATTTACTTGACAGACAGAGATCACAGAGAGGCAGGCAGAGAGAGAGGAGGAAGCAGGCTCCCTGCTGAGCACAGAACCTAGGACCCTGGGATCATGACCTGAGCCAAAGGCAGAGGCTTTAACCCACTGAGCCACCCAGGTGCCCCTAAATTGACATTTTCTTAAACCCAGGTTTAATCTGCAAATATTTAGCCGCAAGACTCATCACAGAGTAAGAGCAGATTATTTTGTGCAGTGTTGGAAAGTGTTGAACATCCTCACTAAATATTTTTTTAGCATCCTCTATACCATTTCTTGGGGGGAAATAGGGAGGAACAGATCTTCTCAAAGGTAAATATGACATTGACTTCATATTCAAGCTCTTCAGGGCCCTTCCATTACATCTAGAATAAAACACATTATCCTGGCATGTTTTCTGTGTGCTTCACAATCGGAGATTTCCTGAAACCCTAGTATCACTGCATTTCTAGTCCAGTCCAGTCCAGTCATATTAAACCTTTACAATTTACAAAACTTAACACTGAATCCTGCTTGCCTTAGCATTACGGTTCATGTTTCCTTTTGCTTAGAAAGCCAGTATCGCTCCTCAATTGCTTGTTGAACTTTGACCTACTCTCAAGGTCTAGTGCAAGGTTTTCCTTACCTGTGAAGTCTTTTCTGATCAATCTAGGCATAGTTAATAATTTATTTCTATGGAGTCCCCAAAGTCTGCAATAAAGAACCTCCATTATAAAGGTTATAATACAATTATGTATTTACATTTCTGCACTTTTTACCAGAATCTTAAGTCCTTTAATGGAAGATTTTTGTCTTCAATATACTTTCTGAACACATATCAAAATGCTTGCCTTAGAATGAGTGCTTAAATAATATTTTTTGAAAGACTGGATATTCAGGTCCCTCCTTAAAGGGAGAGAAAAAGAGGGCGAATACACAAACCGAAATAAAGTTGTATACAATTGTAATAATTTATTTCAAGAATTAAATTACTGTTTGTAGTATTTACATTCCTTCCATTCAAGAAAATCATTAGTAATGAGGAAAAAGTGCAGCCTTGCATATAGATAATAAGGAATCACTCTGGCCTTAATTACAATGATGAAGATTTGGGAAAGATATTTAACTTTCTGAGGCTGCAGCTTTCTCAGACGTAAAAATAATATAAAGTACAGCAAATTGACAGTTACTCAGTAAGTTATTACTATGTTAGTTGTTATTCCAATTGTTTATTTGATTTTTCATCACAAATTCAGGTCAGTCCATTTCTATCTTACACGACTATCTTTAAGATTTTAAAATAAGACCATATTTGCAGCACCTCTCTTTGTTTTCATTTTTAGATAAGCATATACACACGAAAGAGAAATGTCAAACAGATATTCTCAGAGATCATTTCTATTCTCTAATAGGAATAAATTCCAATGATATGGCATTTAGGAGGAATTTTTTAGAGAAATGAGAATGGGAAAACACTTCAGTAAATGAATGGATGGATAGATAGATAGGTAGACAGACAGGTAAATAGATACTTCTTTACTATTCACCCATTTCTAAAATTAAAAGAAACCCAAATGTTGGTCTTAATTTATGTTATTCTTTCCTATTCGTTTCTTATTGTTCACCTTCGCAATTCCTTCTCTTTTCTTTTTCCTCTTGTTCTCTTCCTGACTCAATAGCAGAAGGATTGCAAATGTATGTCCAGAATTGGACAGCAATTTTAGAATTTGTTTCAGGGAGTCATTATTTCCATTTTTATCAAAATTGATAGGTAATTCCCATGCTAACAAATTGATTGTAATTTTAACTCATAAATTTGACAGTAATACAGGCATATCAGTGTAGATCTGTTGGTGAAATAAGTAGGCATTGTGCAATGCTCACTTTTACCCAGCTTTTTTTCTCCTAACCTCATAAAAAATAAAGAAAAAAATACACTTATTATAAATGGTACTTATTTTGGTAACCATAAATTGATATGTCAGTTTTGGCCTTTTTTTAGAAACATGACAAATAACACCATAGTGTGGCCTTAGGAAAAACCATTCTATAAAATTCCCAAGGAACTGAGATAAAAGAACTACCCCCAAAAAAGACAGATTTAAGTTAATTTCAACCTCTTTTGTTTTCTATCTAATGTATTTTATGCTTAATGAATAATAGCTCCAAAAATGAAATATGCTAAACTTTAAAATGGGATTAAAAAAACACACATATCAAATCAGAAAATCAAAGTACAGTATGTCTTAAAAACAGTGTAACCAGTGTTTCCACTAAGTACGATAATAACAATGTCATTTTTAATAAGTATAAAACTAACAGTAAGATATCAATAAATTTGTGTTTTAAAACTGAAATCATGAACTGATCTTACATAAATATTTTCTGCTGCGTTTCTATACTGATAGAAAAGTATATAGTATAAACACCTGGATTTTGCTTAGTTCAGGACAACCTGTCTTGTACAATGAATGACTTAGTGGATGATATTTATGTGTTTCAGATAAAATGGTAGGAAATAAACAATAGTACAAGGCGTGGATTTGTGGCACAAATTTATATAGTATCGTTCACTGTTGAATGGCCATATACAAAGACCATACCAGATAATGTAATTTATGTCAACTTAGATGGAGATTTCCAGAATCATACCACGGGCCAATACTCAAGCTATGCAACAAGTGTTTAGATGAAGACATTGGATGAAACACTGACCATGTTGGTATATAGGCTGGAAGGAATGACTGAATAAGCTGAATGACAAAATCCAAATTTTGAAGGATTCTGACAGGCATGAAATATAAGCCAAATTTAACAATATGAAATCTGGAGGGAAATGCCAATATAGTACCATTCTCTATATATTTTTGGTAGGAATACAATCATGTGATCTTTATAAAACAGAGGTTTTAAAGAAAAGGCCAGGAAAGATCCCTTCAGGTATAGTGTCCCCAACATCCCTGGTTCCAAACACCTTCTTCCAAGTATCCTTAGTTTTTCTGCCATTACCTTTCTAGGTGAGGAATGCAGCACTCCTGACATTCTCACTGAAATGAGTATAAATCTCAATTCTCTGAATCCTCTGAAAACAAGTTACCCTTGATAATTTACAAATAAACTTTATTTAACATTAAGCAAGAACCATTAAATAAAAATATAAAATGGACACGCAAAATTCAAGTTTCATTCTCTCTAACAGCCAACTTTACAGGGAAATTTCTTTCCTCCTCCACTTCTAGTCCTTAGCTCTGACCAGAGAAGCCACTTTACTTTCTGCCAAAAGAGTATCTTGGAAATCCTTGATGTCTACACCACACCTAAAACTCACTTCCTCTGTCATCCCTTCCCTCTCCCATCCTCTTTCTTTGTGTTCTCCTGCCCACCAGCTTCCCCCAACCATTTGTTGTTCTGTAGTGCACTGACTGCCAGAAAATTAAAATGCTGCCCAAATGATTGAACAGAGTGGCAGAATGCTTTTTGGGAAGTGAGTTTTCAGTGGTATCAGGGGTGACATAAGTCAGTCTGCTCCAAGCAGCAAAGTGTTGAAGAGTTCAGTCTGGATAACCACTAAGGATATGGGACCTATGTCGGGTGTGGTAGGAAGCCATGTATTCATAGTGCTGCTCACCTTCAATGATGTGGGGACCTCATGGAGATACATTTGCAAAATGATAAAACTGTAAACTTTTTCACAAAATCTCTTAGTAAAGGCTACTTCACGGTCATTTGAATTCTCCAGCAGTCTTTTCCGCTGTATGATTTAACCTAGTTAAACTACTAAGTACATTTAAAATGTAGTTCACTTAACTCACAAATTCTTGCTACCAAACTTGAATAAAAATATTCTTTAAATATTTTACCAAGACAATTATGTAAAGAATGTGTATCTGAATTTATCCAAAGGATATTAAAAATAATACATATTTTGCTTGATCCTGAAAATCTTTGCATTACTCTCTGATGTTTTGAAAATTAAAATATTTCAATAAGGTAAAAATGGTGTGCTAAAAATTAATAAGTTTAAGATAAAATCCTCTATGTTTAAAAAAAAAACAAAGATCTTTAGAATAAGAACATCAAATTGATTTAATCATGAATGCAGTTGAACTTTCTAATGGATATATTTAGAAGATTATTAAGTTGGAATTGATTTTTAAGTTGGAAATCATTAGTAAAAGATTCTCTTTAAGGTTAAAAAGAAGGCATTTTAATCTGCATTCAAAAATTAACACAGAGAAATATATGCAGGACAATATGGCACTAACTGAAATTTCAAAAAACACAATATGTTTTTAACTGAAACTCTCATTTCTTTCATTTAAGAGAAAGAAACTAAACTTGTGTTCTATGGAGAAATCAGTCATTTAAAAATTTGTGCTCGATCTCAACCATCAGAGCAGAACTTCTTCCAGTTAAATAGAGAAATAATTATTTGCTCATTAGACTTAGGGAGTTCTTTACCCAAACCATGATCCTTCATCTCCTGCTCTGAGTCAGATAGATATTAAATAACTGGGTATTACTATTTTGGAGTAAATGTTGAGGGATAGCTTTGAAATTTTTTACATTTTATTCAAGCATGACTACCTCCTCCCTGATAGAATGTAAGATTTTTAAGGGCACGTCTTTAAGCCTTTGCATCTAGACTCTAGAAAAGTACCTGAATAGTAGGTGCTCAATAAATTTTCAATGGATAGAGAAAGAAATATATGAAGGACAGATTGCAAAAATATAGAAACAAAGTAAATAAATATAGAAAATTAAATAAGGTTTTCAGAAAAAAAATGAAAGTTTTTAGATTCTGGAATGTCTACCTAGGATTTGGAAATCCTCATTGTTGTAGATCTTGAAGACAATACAATTACATAGCTTGGAATAAAGTTTGAGTCCAGAAATTATAAAGTAACAATACTTTACTTTGGAGAATGTTTTCATACACATGTTTTTCATACATGTGGGCTTTATCCAACTCACAATCTCCCAAACTCAAATCCTACATTAATCTTTGCCCTTAGGTTTCCATTATTCTTCACTCAAATAATATTATGGATAAAAACATAGTATATAAGCTAGAACTATACCCAAATGCTAAAGATTTCCAAATCTGAACCTCTAGCTCCAACTCCTGAAGGACAACAAAACAGGATTGCCAATTCTCTAGTAAAATCATCACACTGATGATTCCCAAGAAAAAAAATAAACTCAGTAATCATCCATCTTTTTCCCTCCTCCTTATACATGCTTATGTCCCCTTATTTTTTCTGTAAAATAGATAATAACATCACCAACAGATCATTTACCCAAGCTAGGAACTCCTGAGGTTTACATGGCTTCTCTCTCTTTTCATCTCTGGAGTCACTCAGAAACTGTGTGAAGTCTAACTCCTCTCCATGGCCATTGTCACAGCCTTCATTCACTTTCTATCCATTGCTCCACAAAAGAATTACATGACTTCTTTAAATCTTAATGAAAGTCCCATTCTCCAGTTTTTCCTCAACAAATTACACTCACATTGCTTCTTGAGTGATCTTTCCATAATACAAATCTGATTTTTCTACCCAGGATGACTACATTTTCAACAAGTCATACACTAGCCTTTAAATACTAGGCATCACCAACCCTTCTTGCTTATCTCATATCACCCATTACTATGAACATCTTTATGCTTTACACATAACAGGAATAAATAACACAAGAATCTCCAAACATGTCATACATACCTTTTTACTCTATCAAGGAAATCTGTTTTTCTTTTTCTTTCATGACCATTTCTCCAATATTCACCTCTTACTCTGTTATTATTTATCCTTACAATTTAGGTTAAATGTATAAATGAGGATTAATAGTAACAAAGTTAAACATACACCCATATGTTCCTGAAGTAAGCCTTACTAACAAGTGTATGTGCATTTATAAAACTGGCATCAGATACCATAGAGAGTCCTGTAAATTCATGACACCCATCATTATTTAACAAGCACTTACAAAGCCATTGGTTAAAATGATTTCAGTAACACATAATAACATACAGTGTATTTATTCCTTAAATTTTTAATAATTTTCTCAGTATGTGCAATTGCACATTACAATTGCAATTAATGTTTAGGGAATAAGAAAAAAAAAATCTTCTGTTTTCCATTTAGGCACAGAACTATTCTCAATACTTCACTTATTCTACTTCTGGTCATCAAAGATCTGGCCTTCCCTCCCACCCCCATCCCACGGAATTCTGTACAACAACTGGATATCTTACAATTCAATTCAGTTCTGACACTATCTAGCTAGAGTTGGCTTCAGATCCACAGATTAAGGGCTCAATCCCAAGACTACCCCTTCTCCCCATTTCAAATGTTAACTGCAAGTCCAGGTTGTTATCTGTGCTTCTAAATGACCAGCTATAAATCAGAGATTTCTACTATTCTTTCCTTGAGTCAGCTAAAAATTTGAGGTTCCCACTCATCCGATCTTAGGTCCAATTGATTTGCCACAAGTGCTCACAGAACTCAGTAAAACAGTTTACTTACTAGAATATGGATTTATTACAAAGGATATTAAAAGATACAAATGAACAGCCAGATGAAGTGATATGCAGGGTGAGGTCCAGAAGGGCCCTAAGCACAGGAGCATCCATCATCAAGAGTCTGCCATGTGCCATTGTCTAGGCACATGGATGTATTCAGATTCAGCCAACCTGAAAGCTCTCCAATCCTCATCCTTTTGGATTTTTAAGGAGGCTGTATTACATGGGCATGGTTGATTCAAATACTGGTCATTTTCTCTCTCCTTCCTAGAGGCTGAGTGGTAGGGTTGAAAATTCCAACCCTCTATTCACATGGTTAATTCCCCTAGCCAATCAACCCTATCCTTATGGGATTTCCAAAATTTACCTTATTAATATGGTTAATATAGTTGAAAGGGGCTTGTTATGAATAATAAGAGACATCTCTCTTGCTCTTCTCACTTAGGAAATTCCAAGTGTTTTAGGAGTTCTGTTCTAGAAATAAGTATGAAAACTTAATATACATTTCTTAGCATAAATCATAATATCACACTTACATAGTTGGTCTTTGAATAAAAATATGTGTTGTTATGAGTATTTTATTTTATTTTATTTATTTTTTTTAAGATTTTATTTATTTATTTGACAGAGAGAGATCACAAGTAGACGGAGAGAGAAGCAGGCAGAGAGAGAGAGAGGGAAGCAGGCTCCCTGCTGAGCAGAGAGCCCAATGCGGGACTCGATCCCAGGACCCTGAGATCATGACCTGAGCCGAAGGCAGCGGCTTAACCCACTGAGCCACCCAGGCGCCCATGTTATGAGTATTTTAGTAGGACAAATTTCTAGAAATCCAACAACCAGATTTAAAGATATTCATATATTTCAACCTTTTGATCTATTGTTAAATTTTTCCACATTTGCTAAAAGAAATCTTTCCACAAGTTTTCTATAGCAAGCTTTTATTCAGTGATTCATGAATCTAGCAACATCCAATCTAGTGAATAGTAAGAAACCCCAAAGAGCTATACAAGGTAAGAGATTGTTAATACACCATAATGAGTAGGAACAGGAAGATAATACTGGGCCTTTGCTGATGGTTAGAGGTGGGTTACATTCCTTATATGGAACACATTTCCTTAATGTGAGTGGAAGTCTTAGAGCTAAGTTAGGTAATTTGTGCCAGGGAGACAGCACTGATTAGCTGACCTAACCTTTCCTTTCTGGGAGAACCAGGCACAGAAACTTAACTAAGTCTTGATTTGCTGAGGTGGGGCTTAGCACGAACAACTTCCTTCAGGCTTAACCTGGTTACTTGAACGATTAACCACGACATTTCCTTCAGAAAAATTGTATGTGATCTACCTTACAAACAAACAACATGGGAGTGTGTCTTTGCTACCCAAATATATTCATATAATTTTTTTCTAAAGATTTTATTTATTTATTTGACAGATAGAGAGAGATCCCAAGTAGGCAGAGAGGTAGAGAGAGCAGGAAGCAGTCTCCCTGCTGAGCAAAGAGCCTGATGTGGGGCTCGTTCCCAGGACCCTGGGATGATGACCCGAGCTGAAGGCAGAGGCTTTAACCCACTGAGCCACCCAGGCGCCACAATATTCATATAATTTTTTAATCATAGCATTCTCATCAGTAAAAAAAAATATTTGATTATTTCATTAGGCAGTATTATTACTGTTATTTGTGCATGTTTTCTTATGTGCATGGTTGTTTATATTTCTTGTTCTATAAAATGTTTATTCATGTTATTGTCCCATATGTTTTATTGATCTTTACATGCTTAGGTTATTGCTCTGTGGTATTTATGTTACAAACCTTTCTATAGTTTGTTCTTTGCTTTTCAGATTCAATAATTTTTGTCCTTAGATTTTGAGGTCCTTCTCGTTAATATTTTTGAAACATGGAATATAATAAATATCCTATAACTTTTCAGATTGAACAAGTGTGACTAATAGTATCTAACCAAAAATTTCCTAGTTTAGTCAATAAGAAATAACAAAGAACAAGCATAGTGAAAGGCAGAATAATGTACTTCTGGCCATTTTTTTAATGTTGGATTCAGAAACCACTCAGAGGAAAAAATACTTTCATTCATCCAACAAATATTTATTAAACTTCTGTTGAATTCTAGTTCAGCCAATTCCTTCTTTGTTGAAAGTCATCTAGGGGTTGCCCCTCTTTGAAAATAAATTTAGTTTGAGAAACACAAAGTGCTCCTATAGGATAACCAGAAAACAAAAGCAAGTACACAATAATTTAGTTTGAAACAATATATGAACAGAGGCTGGTTTCAATACAGAATGCAATTGCTGAACTCCACGTTGATGAATGTAAAAGAAACCTATGAATTGCAAGAAAGTTAAAAAAAGAAAAATGATAAAAACTTCACCTTGCTGTTACAGACTTTCAAAATGCCTATAAAGCACTTGGGAATTATAATGAGAATGGTACAAGTATAAAGAACATCCTCAGTTCTATTATATGCCTTGATACATGCAAGACTCGACAAACAGATATTAAGCCACCAGCTTGTATGTTTGTTGCTAGGTATATGAAACTAAATAAGACAAAACTCCTTTCCTCAAAGATAGAACCTAATGGGGCAGAGAGGTACATAATCAAATATCTACCCAGCATTATTATAAATTTAAAAGAGGAGTTGGCTTTATGGAGATAGGAAAGCATAGAAAAGAAAGCCTTTAGTTCCGCCTGGAAGGACAAGTGAAGAGAGAAGGGTTAAATGAGACCTCTTTCAGGAGGCTGCAGGTTAGCAAATATTGAAATATGAGTAGGAAATGATATGCAGGGCCTGGAAGAAACAAACTGGAGCCCGACTGAGGTGTGTTGTATTCTGGAATTGCAGGTACTACTGAAATTCAAGTGGAAGACAAGAAACAGGGTGCAGCATGAAGTCTCTTATGCCAGACTAAAGAATTAAAGTTACACTAAAATGTTAGAAATCATTAGAGGGTATTAAGTAATCAAGTTTATATTTTAGAAAGAGTATCAACAGAAATGTGCACAAATGAAGTGCAAATAGGTAACCTCAAAGTTCTGAAACTCAAGCTGCTATAGAAACCCCAGGTGGTGGTGGTGAGGGCCTCAACCCCCTACAATGGGAGAGAGAAGCAGAGCAGCTGACCCCGTTCAGAAAGAAGCTGGGATGGCTACTATGTATGTCTCTTACCCAGTTGAATGGGTGTATGGTGGTGCCATTCTTTAAGAAGAGTCTATGGAAGACCAATGAAGGGTGTTATGTACATACCTCATGGTACCATGCTTAACTTCATTGTACTTCCCAGATATTGTGGTGCTTTTTATTTTTGTTTTTGTGTTTTACCAGTTGAAATTCTACAGCAGCCTTGCATGGGGCAAGTCTATCAGCAAGATTTTTCAGCAGCATTTGCTCACTTTGTGTCTCTGTGTTACATTTTGGGAATTCTGGTTCTATTTCAAAAATTTTTCAACATTATTATATTAAGGAAATATGTGTCCAGTGGTCTTTGAAGTTACTATTATAATTGTTTTGGGGGTACCATGAACCATTCCCATATAAAATGGCTAATTTAATTGATAAACGTTGTATATATCGTGACTGTCCTACCAACTGGTTGCTTCCCCATCTCTCTTCCTCCCCTCAGGCATCCCTACTCTCTGAGTTACACCAGTATTGAAATTAGGCCATTAGACAATGGTTTCCAAGGGGTCAAGTGAAAGAAGAGTTGCATGTATCTCACTTTATTTATTTATTTTTTTTTTTAGATTTTATTTATTTATTTGACAGAGAGAAATCACAAGTAGGCAGAGAGGCAGACAGAGAGAGAGAGAGGAGGAAGCAGGCTCCCTGCTGAGCAGAGAGCCCGATGCGGGACTCGATCCCAGGACCCTGAGATCATGACCTGAGCCGAAGGCAGTGGCTTAACCACTGAGCCACCCAGGTGCCCCCATGTATCTCACTTTAAATCAAAAGCTAGAAATGATTAAGCTTAGTAAGGAAAGCGTGCAGAAAGTCAAGAAAGGCTGAAAGCCAGGCCTCTTGTGTTTAATAATATATTGTTAGTCAAGTTATAAGAGCAAAAAGTTCTTGAAGAAAATTGGAAGTGCTACTCCTGGGAACTCATGAATGATAAGAAAGTACAACAGCCTTATTGCTGATACGGAGAAAGTTTTAGTGGTCTGGATAGATCAAACCAGCCAGAGCCTTCCCTTAAGCCAAAGCCTACTCCAGAGCAAGGCCCTAACTCTCTTCAATTACATAAAGGCTGGAATAAGTGAGAAAACTGCAGAAGAAATGTTTGAAGCTAGCAGAGATTGGGTCATGAGATTTAAGGAAAGAGTCAATCTCCATAACATAAAAGTGCAAGGTGAAGTGGTCATGTAGAAGCTGCAGGAAGTTATCCATAAGATCCAGCTGTAACAAATGAAGGTGGCTATCCTAAATGACAGATGTAGGTGAAACAGCCTTCTACTGGAGAAAGATGTCATCTAGGACATTCATAGCTAGAGAGAAGTCAATGCCTGGCTTTAAGGCTTTACAGAACAGGTTGACTTTCTTATTAGGGCTAATAACTTTACGTTGAAGCAAATGCTCAAAATTCCAAAAATCCTAGGGCCCATAAGAACTATGTGGATATACATATACATGTGTGTGAGTGTGTGTGGTTTATTGTTTAAAAATTGATAAGAATACTAAAAAAGAGTAATGTGGCAGAAACCAATCAGGCAAATAAACACATAGAAAAAACTAGATTTCAAGAAAGAAAGTGTTCACTGTTGTTTAACTCTGAAAATAAAAGTAAAAAATGTAGGCTTGGTATTAGACTGTCTATCTACACATACATCTCAAGCTATATCTCAGTCATCTGTTTCCAAAACTTTTTTTTTTTTTCAATTCATTTGGAGCTTTGAACTCAGATTAGTTCAATAAAGCACAAAAGACAAAATGAAAAATGATTACAAAGAAAAAGCATTGTAGTGTTTCTTTATTGTTTTCATATTTAATATTGATCTATGATGTTCCAATAACAGATCCCCCTGGCCCAGGGAGCTCAGTATTGTTTAAACATTAGGATTGATGTCAATAAACCTTCCTTACTATTAAAATAATTTCTTTTATAAAGCATCATCAGAAACATAGAACATTACTACTTAGATGTGAATAGAGTAGATTAATGACATTACAGGCTTATCAGTGTGTCATATGTTTATAAATATGGAACCTTCTGATATTAGTCAATCATTCATCTTTATTCCCTACATTCTCCTTTCAGTTAAGTGCAAAGATATTGGATGCAATTTTAATACTGCAAAACCTCTGTAAACATTTTCCTATGGCAATCAAGTTGCATATTCTAGTAAATCAAATTTTCCTGCATTAGGTAAGAGTTTAAATGTTGCTTTTATAAAGGGCCATTAAGGACACACATCAGGTATGCATGATTATGATATGAAATTGATTTATTTAAAAAAAAAACTCTGAATTTTAAACAAAAAGAAAAACATACCTTCATATAAATGATCTTATGACATAAGTCTATTGTACTACAGAACTGCAAATAATAACAGATCTTATGAGTTGTGAAATATTTATTGTACATATTACTTATGCATCATAATAAAATGTTTATTCCAAATACAATATGTAAAATTCACACAGTAAGAGTCAGGTTACTTATATACCTCCTACCTTTAACTTTTTAAACATTTCATTATATTTTTTATTTATAAGTACCTTCACAAACTAGAATACTTTTCTGAGTACTCAAAAAGTGATAATATTAACAATTCCTTGTGATGATATGGATTGGTTTGGATTAGTTTACTGAAGACAGATAATATGCTGCACAAAAAATTTTTTTAAATCAATATATTCAAAATATCATTGGAAAGTTTATCACTGTCAAACAATATTCTTTTAAACATTAGATGAAACAAACACTATGTTCATTAAACTGTGTAATTTCTTATCACCTACAGTGGCCCTCTAATATATTACATAGATGTGGACTGAAAAGAAATATGAAAAGTCATTCTTGTTGTCCCTCCTTTGTCCCTTCTTACTCATTCAAGAATAACAGCTGCAAGGAGCAGACCCATGGTTATGCTAAGGAGTTGTGTTGTCTCCTTAACTGTATTTAATTGCTATGTCAAGTGAGAGCCATAGAATTGAGATAATAAAAAATTCAAAGCAGCTGCATTTGGGAATTAATTTTACTATATTAACTATTTTGATCTGTGCTCACCAGAGAGTAAATTTCCCATATTGTTTTCAGTATGGTAGAATCAATAGCCAAGTTTAAAATCATCATATCAATTTTTAGTTGAAATCAAGTTTAAAATCATCTTATCAATTTTTAGCTGAAATCAATTAAAAGTCCAAATGAAGAAACTCTGGAAATACAGTCCAAGTAGAGTACAAGGAAGTAATAACTTCCTTGTTATTGAATTGAACTGAATTGAATCGAACCACCATTTCTGTCAGAATAAGTTTCTCTACAGCTTTCTTGCCAAACCAAGCTTCAGACTCAAATATAAAAACAGATATACAACTTCCTATCAAAACCCTTACTTATGCAGAAGTGTTTCTAAAACCTCTTTTATTCTTTCATAACTCAGCTTAAGTTTTATTGAAACCTCTAAAATCTTCTCTAGAACCCAAGCTAATAAATAAGCATGGGATTAAATGACAATAATAACTACTCTTTACAACATGCCTGCCATCTTTCAGGCACTTTCTCTAAATTATTTAATGTAATGCTTCCAGAGCCTTAAAAAACAATTATTATCACCTTAATTTTCCATATGAGGAAATGTGATCAGATAAATTAAATAATTTGGTAATTTCGTATGGCTCATAAATCATGGGGCTTTACTAGAATCCCAAATAATCCATTCATCCAACAAATGATGAGTGTTTTGTGGACTCTATCCCAGGTACAAGTTTACAAAGATTCTTAAGACAATTCCTTGCAAACAAGTTGAAAGTGTGTTTGATTGTAGAGATCCTGCCCTTTACCTGAGGTCCTACCGCCAACAGGAGGAATATTTGACCTGATTTTTTTGATACATAATTTGATAACCTCTTATTCCATCCCCCCCAAATTCTTATTGAATAAATTTTAAATGCAGCTCAGGAGGTTATACGTGTGTATCAGACTACTTACAAAATAAGTCCTTGTATTCATTTTTGTTTACAAAATGAGTGTAATGTGAAGGGAACTAAAAGATATATATCTGTTTATTTAAGAAATTTCCCTTAGCATGGCATCAGTGCTAAACATAAATATATGAAAAATAAAAGAATGATAAAATCTAAAATTTTAAATGTAAAATCTTAAATTTTAAATATTCCCATGTATCAAAGAGGACAAAATATAATCTAGAAACCTCCCCCCCCCTTTTTTTTTAAGATTTTACTTATTTATTTAACAGAGAGAGAGAGAGATCACAAGTAGGCAGAGAGGCAGGCAGAGAGAGAAGGAAGCAAGCTCCCTGCTGAGCAGAAAGCCCGCCCTGGTGCAGGGCTCCATCCCAGGACCCTGAGATCATGACCTGAGATGAAGGCAGAGGCTTAACCCACTGAGCAACCCAGGTGCCCCAAATCTGGAAACATTTTTATAATCAACCTGAAAAGCAAAAGTTTAAAATCCTTAGTATATAAAGGAATAACTTCTGGTCTTATTTGTTCAACAGAATCACTCACTGTAAATCCATAGAGAGAGGGAGAGAGAGAGAAAAGATACATTAATGAAGATGCTCCAGATTGGAGCAGTTAGTGGCAAGCCACCTCTGAGTTTAAAAGCTGACCTACAATTTGGGTAGAATATTGATATGGGGGATATTTATGTATCAGGAAGAAAATAAAAGCTTGATACAAACATGGACAAAGCATATCACCTGGCACTACAAAAGGTTAAACATATATGTGATTAGAAAGCCTTAAAAGATGCTTAACTTCATTCATAAATGAACACCAGGACACACTAGTGTGGTTTAAAAAAATAAAAAAAGTGTTCCCTGGTTACATTAGTTTTGAGTCCCAATTCAAATAGCTAGCTAAATCTCTAGACAAATATCCAATATTACAAAGGTCTTACTCTTTAACATACATTTTGTGACTGTTCTTATTATCTAATTATGTATGCATTATTTATCAAATTAGGGAAAACTCTAGAAGCATTTATTTTTTCATTTAACCAATCATTCCACCAATATTTATTGAGATCCTAACATATGCCAGGCTTTGTATGAGGAGCCAGGGGTAAAATGATACACGACCTGCTTTCAAAAGATTTCAGTCTAATGAGGCACACAAACATTTACTCAGTTGTTAGGTAAGTATTCATTTAATACCTTTTATAAGCAAGAATTGTTGTAGGTAAGTTAATAGAGGGGAAATGAGAATATCATACCCAGGAATAGCATGTGAAAATGCCCTGAGGTAGACAGAGTTTGCTGCATTTAAGAAATAAAAGGAAGCTAATGTCTCCGGAATTGAGTGAAGATGGCAAAGATGCAGCTGAAGACAGGCAAGGAGCAGGGCATGTAGGGCTCTGGGAGGCTTGCTAATAACTGTAGATTTTATCCTAAATAAAATGGAGAGCCACTGGTAGATTTTGAAGCAAGGGTCAATATGCTTTGACATGTAATAATAGGAAAAAGAATTCTAGTAACTTTCAAAATCATAATAACTAATACACTATTGAAGACTTAGAAATGTGCCAGACATGGTGCTATGTGCTTTCTTACACATTTGTGTCTATTTAATGCTCACAGGAAAACTCTGATGTAGATACGAATATCTCAATTTTATAGCTGAAAAGATTAGATTCAGTGAAGATGTATAATCTGTTCAGGATCACATAGACAGTATAAGGGGTTCTGAATTCAAACAAAGTCTGGCTGATTCTCGACCCTAACCAATGCTTTCCAACTCCAAATTGGAACTCTTTCAAGAATGCTATTGACAGATTATTAAAAGGCCAAGTAAGAAGGAACTAATTTTCTTTCTTTCAAACCCCAGGCTCTGGTTCTAGAGAGCAGAGGAAGATATAGGATGGAATTTACACTTCAAGCTTCTTACCAACAAGGACTTTTTCTTAACAAGGCCCCAACTCTCATCTCAATGCCTCGTGAATGGACTCCAACTGCACAAACCCCATGTAAGAGAACTCCAGGCATAAGAACAACTATGTTAAATATCTACAAAATCAGAAATGATACACTTGAGAGGGAACACTAGAAAATGTGATTGCTTCCATAATCAGCAAGATGCCATTCAATGATGAAATCTTAGAATAAGCTTTATTTTTTTCTAGACCGCAACTTTTACAAAAGATGAGAACCAGAAGACATTTATAGGTGCTGCCCATGGATTTCAGACAACTAATGGTCAAGAGTCTTTGAATATTAAAGAGATTCCATAAGATAACATGAGAAGTTAGATTTTAGTTAAGCAATTAGGGAATGAAAAAGTACAAATAAAATCCCTGATCCATCAAAAATTATACTTGTATAGTCAAGTGTTAAATAACATGAAAACACTAGTAAATACTACAGACATTTAGTTATTGTTATATCATATATTAATGCAAATAATATATCTATCAATTTCTAAAATATTTTCTTTGATCTAATTCATATTTATATTATTTAGTAAAATCTAAGTTTCTTTAGAGCAAATATTGTGCTATCCCCATAAATTTATCACAATAAATTGAATAAAAATAAGAGAAACAATTAATTGAATAAGAGAAATATAAAATTTTATAGAATTAGAGAGTTGTAGATTATACTTTGCTTAGAATGAGAAACGATATATTTTTTTTTCAGATTTTATTTTATTTTATTTTATTTATTTCTTTTTTAATTTTTTATTTTTTATAAACATATATTTTTATCCCCAGGGGTACAGGTCTGTGAATCACCAGGTTTACACACTTCACAGCACTCACCAAAGCACATACCCTCCCCAATGTCCATAATCCCACCCCCTTCTCCCAAACCCCCTCCCCCCAGCAACCCTCAGTTTGTTTTGTGAGATTAAGAGTCACTTATGGTTTGTCTCCCTCCCAATCCCATCTTGTTTCATTTATTCTTCTCCTACCCACTTAAGCCTCCATGTTGCAT
Organism: Mustela nivalis; assembly: GCF_964662115.1. NCBI lineage: Eukaryota > Metazoa > Chordata > Mammalia > Carnivora > Mustelidae > Mustela > Mustela nivalis. The sequence continues at coordinate 65,106,545 of NC_139029.1, forward strand.
CACCACTTCCTCATATCAGGGAGATCATATGATAGTTGTCTTTCTCTGCTTGACTTATTTCGCTAAGCATGATACGCTCTAGTTCCATCCATGTTGTCGCAAATGGCAAGATTTCATTTCTTTTGATGGCTGCATAGTATTCCATTGTGTATATATACCACAACTTCTTGATCCATTCATCTGTTGATGGACATCTAGGTTCTTTCCATAGTTTGGCTATTGTGGACATTGCTGCTATAAACATTCGGGTGCATGTGCCCCTTTGGATCACTACATTTGTATCTTTAGGGTAAATACCCAATAGTGCAATTGCTGGGTCATAGGGCAGTTCTATTTTCAACATTCTGAGGAACCTCCATGCTGTTTTCCAGAGTGGCTGCACCAGCTTGCATTCCCACCAACAGTGTAGGAGGGTTCCCCTTTCTCCACATCCTCGCCAGCATCTGTCATTTCCTGACTTGTTGATTTTAGCCATTCTGACTGGTGTGAGGTGATATCTCATTGTGGTTTTGATTTGTATTTCCCTGATGCCGAGTGATATGGAGCACTTTTTCATGTGTCTGTTGGCCATCTGGATGTCTTCTTTGCAGAAATGTCTGTTCATGTCCTCTGCCCATTTCTTGATTGGATTATTTGTTCTTTGGGTGTTGAGTTTGCTAAGTTCTTTATAGATTCTGGACACTAGTCCTTTATCTGATATGTCGTTTGCAAATATCTTCTCCCATTCTGTCAGTTGTCTTTTGATTTTGTTAACTGTTTCTTTTGCTGTGCAAAAGCTTTTGATCTTGATGAAATCCCAATAGTTCATTTTTTCCCTTGCTTCCCTTGCCTTTTGCGTTGTTCCTAGGAAGATGTTGCTGCGGCTGAGGTCGAAGAGGTTGCTGCCTGTGTTCTCCTCAAGGATTTTGATGGATTCCTTTCGCACATTGAGGTCCTTCATCCATTTTGAGTCTATTTTTGTGTGTGGTGTAAGGAAATGGTCCAATTTCATTTTTCTGCATGTGGCTGTCCAATTTTCCAGCACCATTTATTGAAGAGGCTGTCTTTTTTCCATTGGACATTCTTTCCTGCTTTGTCGAAGATTAGTTGACCATATATTTGAGGGTCTATTTCTGGGCTCTCTATTCTGTTCCATTGATCTATGTGTCTGTTTTTGTGCCAGTACCATGCTGTCTTGATGATGACAGCTTTGTAATAGAGCTTGAAGTCCGGAATTGTGATGCCACCAACGTTGGCTTTCTTTTTCAATATCCCTTTGGCTATTCGAGGTCTTTTCTGGTTCCATATAAATTTTAGCATTATTTGTTCCATTTCTTTGAAAAAGATGGATGGTACTTTGATAGGAATTGCATTAAATGTGTAGATTGCTTTAGGCAGCATAGACATTTTCACAATATTTATTCTTCCAATCCAGGAGCATGGAACATTTTTCCATTTCCTTGTGTCTTCCTCAATTTCTTTCATGAGTACTTTATAGTTTTCTGAGTATAGATTCTGTGTCTCTTTGGTTAGGTTTATTCCTAGATATCTTATGGTTACCAGGAAGAAATAGAAAGCCTGAACAGACCCATAACCAGTAAGGAGATTGAAACAGTCATTAAAAATCTCCAAACAAACAAAAGCCCAGCCAGATGGCTTCCCGGGGGAATTCTACCAAACATTTAAAGAAGAACTAATTCCTATTCTCCTGAAACTGTTCCAAAAAATAGAAATGGAAGGAAAACTTCCAAACTCATTTTATGAGGCCAGCATCACATTGATCCCAAAACCAGACAAGGATCCCACCAAAAAAGAGAGCTATAGACCGATATCCTTGATGAACACAGATGCGAAAATACTCAACAAAATACTAGCCAATAGGATTCAACAGTACATTAAAAAGATTATTCACCACGACCAAGTGGGATTTATTCCAGGGCTGCAAGGTTGGTTCAACATCCGCAAATCAGTCAATGTGATACAACACATCAATAAAAGAAAGAACAAGAACCATATGATACTTTCAATAGATGCTGAAAAAGCATTTGACAAAGTACAGCATCCCTTCCTGATCAAAACTCTTCAAAGTGTAGGGATAGAGGGCACATACCTCAATATCATCAAAGCCATCTATGAAAAACCCACCGCAAATATCATTCTCAATGGAGAAAAACTGAAAGCTTTTCCGCTAAGGTCAGGAACACGGCAGGGATGTCCATTATCACCACTGCTATTCAACATAGTACTAGAGGTCCTAGCCTCAGCAATCAGACAACAAAAGGAAATTAAAGGCATCCAAATCGGCAAAGAAGAAGTCAAATTATCACTCTTTGCAGATGATATGATACTATATGTGGAAAACCCAAAAGACTCCACTCCAAAACTGCTAGAACTTATACAGGAATTCAGTAAAGTGTCAGGATATAAAATCAATGCACAGAAATCAGTTGCATTTCTCTACACCAACAGCAAGACAGAAGAAAGAGATATTAAGGAGTCAATCCCATTTACAATTGCATCCAAAACCATGAGAAACGATATTTTTAATTTTTATTTTCTCCAAGGTACTTGGGATAATTTCTGGCTATAGCAAGTGTTCAATCAATATGTTTTGAATTGTTCTCTGCAATGTTGTAACAACATCAACAACAACAGGATCCAGATAATTTTATTTGAATTTCATGTTGGTTGCTAGGGATCCCAAGTGTTCCCAGGCCATCGATGGGTATTTGTATACACAGATCTTACACAAAATTTTTAAAGTTACCAAATAGATTGTACTATTTAACTGAACTTATCCTATTTTCTTAATGCACAGATTCAATACTGTAAGAAACATAATAATGATTTGGTTTTATATATCTGTCCCTCATCTCCTCTTTAACAGGGGAGGTTCTCAATAAGGAGAAGCTAACGACAAACTTATCTTCCACTTCTCTAATTTAAAGCTATCATTTTATTAGACGCTGTGAATTTTCTATGGAATGATCAGGTTAACAACGTCTTGGCCTTAAGTCTCTTGTTATGAAAAGCACACATTGAGTAGCATTCTGACAAAAAGAATCTCCAAGCACTGGTGTTATAGAAATTTTGTGTCTAAGTATATTGTTTATTCACCACATTTACTCAATTTTTTTCAATATAAACTATAATTTCCCAATTTCATTTTACTTCTTGGGAGCTAACTATAACCTCAAGTGAATACTTGTTCAAAATGTTCATACTTTACCTGCATTCTGACAGAACATTCTGTACAAAATAAATAATTCTTATTTATTATACAAATTAATTTTCTTAGTGCTTGAACTTTAAAATAACAGCCATATAGACAGAGAATGCAAGAATTTATTTCTTGTTTCTGTTTTTTTCTTCAGCAGTCTCTGGCTGAAGCCCCAGTTTCATGTTACTGTTCTTTGGGAGTGTGTCAGTCTGGGTTCAACCAGGGAAACTAAAAAGTATAATGACATGGAAAAACGTATTTCAGGCAATGGTTTATGCAGTAATGGGAGCTGGCTGAACAAACCCAAAGTCTGCAGGACTGGCCACCAGCAGGGAAGATCATGATAGGCTAAAACTCCAGGGACATGATCTGAATGAACACTGTTGTCTAAAGGCAGCCAGGTGAGATCCAGGGGAGAAAGGAGAATTGCTGACTCACTTGCTCTTTGGAGTATTTGATCTCAGAGAAGCCCTGAGACCTCCTTTAAAAGCCTTCCTGTTGATTAGTCAGGATCACCCAAGATAATAGCCCTTTTGATTAACTTAAAGTCAAAATCCCTTCACTGAGGCATCTCGATCAGTTTTTGACTGAATAACTGTGAGAACGTATGTGCTGGATTAAAAATGGCCACTGCCTTCTTCCCTGACCCACAATCGCAAGAGATTATCTCTTGTAGCACATCATAACATCTAGATCATTCCAGAAATATTCTCAAAAGGGAGTTTTGGGGATGGTAATTCAGGCTTACCACATCTATGTGTCAAAACATCATCACAGGAATTATTTGCTTTTGGCCTTAGAAGACTCCAAATAATTAGGATTTGACTAATGTCCAGGCAAAAACTTAAAAATATCTATTCGCTAGAACTAGAACCACCTCTTACATGGATTTCCTCAGTTTACGAAGGTATCTTAACTTTCTCATTTAAAGACACTCACAAAAGCAATTAAGACATAAAAATGAGAAAAATAATAAGGTTTGAGTAGATTTCAACAAAAATGGCCTAGGTAACATTTAAATTCTTATGGAAAGATATTTTAGGGGAAATAGTTTAAATAATGAAATGCTTAAAGAAATATCTGGCTCAATGCATTTTTTAAGGATTTTGAAAGGTAGGTTAAGCACATTTTCTTGAAATACCATCAAATTGGTATATTTTGCTAGGTCAAATTGAAGGAAGCCATTACGTCATTAAATTAGTAGTCTACCTTAGCAAGTCAATGAAAATCATAGGTTGGTTGAACTTGCAGCAGAGTATTTTTGAGCACTTGTGCCAGGCAGCCAGAGACAAAGAAATGTCTGCCCTAACATGACCCAGCTATAATTACCAGTTATACACACATTTCAGAGTTTTTTGTTTTTGTTTGAGAGAGACAGAGAGAGCGAGCGAGCATGAGGTTGGGGAGAGGAAGGGGCAAAGAAAGAGAGAGAGAATTTTAAGCAAGCTCAAAACCTAGGACAGAGCCTGACACAGTGCCCAATCTCATTAGCCTAAGATCATGACCTGAGCCAAAATCAAGAGTCAGACACATAACCCACTGAGACAACCAAGAGCCCCACAAAGTGTATTCTTGATCTAATTCTGTGCAAAGCTCTTTTCTTCTGTTTCATATATTTATATGAAATACAAGAAGAAAAGAAATGCTGGAAGGACAAAGTGAAGGAGAGAGGGGGGAGGGGAGGAGTAAAGGAAGTTAGAGGCGACAAGGAAGGGAAGAGAAGGTGGAAGAGAGGGAGGAAAGTCCACTGCTCTTTCCTTCTCAGCTAGTGGCCCACTGCCTATCACAGAAGAGCAAGCTTCAGAGATCTATGCAGAATATGGTGCTGTTTCATGCGAGTGCCAATCTTGAGGGAAAGGCCAGAGACTCAGATGCCTCTGCAGAAGTTGTCAAGTTGCTTTCCTGCATTTTAGAAAAGGATGTTGTACCTGAGGTTCCATTACCTCCGTGGACATTTCCATGAGATCATTTTGAGCCATATATGATGTCAGGTGTTAAAGATTTCATTCACTGAGGAAATGGTTTTCCTGACAACATACTCTAATTTTTGGAAGAACTCTGCTTAATAATGACGATATTACAAAAACACCATAGTAACCTGAAAAGTCAAGGTGTAAAATAGTATTTAGGTGTAAAATAGTATTTACTCTGTGCTGCACTGTATTTCTGTTTGGAGGACAAAGATGAGAATCAGTCTGTGGTGGTCTGCACCTACAACTGAGAATCAACAGTGTTCATCTAGTAATTAGTAAAATGGAAAACTCCTCACCCCCACCAAAATTATCATCCAAAATTTTCTTTATGTAGGGAATATTCCTGTTGATTTGTTTTGGGATTATCTTCCCTAGATTGATCTCCAAAACTAAAGCTCATTAGAGCTACTATTTATAAGTTATATTTTTCAAGAATGAAAGCTAAGAAGTAACTGGCTTCATAGGAATTCTGAAGAAAAGAAGTATTTGGCTAAGTATTTGACTAAATCTTATATTTCTTATGAACTCAAGGAATCAAACATGTGAACTTCATCCTGTGGTAATACTCTTATTACTTCATTCTCTGGATTGATTTTCTTCAGAGAAGAAGGGTGCTGTAGAATGTTTACTTCCACGGGAGACATTTCTGCTTCTGTGCATACCCGAATGAAGGGCATGAATGGGCTCTGCATGTGTGTGGAGGAGTGTGAATGAATGTGGGTAGGGTTATAAACAGCAAAGAGATACTATCTAGAAAATCTGGAATAAAACAATGATTTGGATATGGTCCTTGACTTAAATTCTAATATCATTTTACCACTGAAGAATAGGTTTAGAAAACTGAATGAGAATTCAAAACTGTCATTTGAATTAATAGCCATACATTTTCCACTCAACTGCACTGTATATTGAGGATATTTTGTATGTTTTGTGTATTAGATATACTATAAATTCTTATTTCACACAATATGAAAAATCAGCTAAGTGCAAATATCTCACAATTTCCCATCATAAGTTCAGAGGCCTGAATTCCAAAATAAGGAAGGATATGGAAGAGACATTTCTTTGTCAATAGTCCTTTGTCTATTTAAAAATTTCTGAAAAATTTTTAAACAGGGCTTTACTCTACAGACCTTCCTGCGTACATTAAACAGGAGGGTAAGGGTAAAATTCTGACACAGGTATTTCCATTTACATTGTGAAATACACTGATGAGAGAGATTATCAGGACTTCCTGTTAGATGAAATAAAAAGCCAAACCCCTTGCTAACCACAGAGAGAAAGCCTCCCCTCCATTCCAGGTGATGGCTGTCCTTGAGCTATTGTCTACCTTTCGCTAATGAATATCTCTTAGCACTGGGTCTTTGGAAAATGGTTACACAATCAATACAAGTATTTTTTTTTTTTTCCTCATCCAGGTGGAAGTGGAGTGGCAATAAAAGGTAATCCTGCCTAGATGTAACTTGGTGCTAGACAGGGAATCTTTGTATCAGTCCAGTATGGGATTTCCAGTATACCTGAATACCCCTTTCTCTCCTCACTTCTCAGTCTCATAGGAAGCACACTACGTTCTCTGTAGAAAGTCATCTTCTCACTAAAAACCCATATCCTGGGAATCACTGTCATGAATAAATATCATGGCCAAAGTTCAAATATCATGTTCAAATATCAAATATCATGGCCAAAGGATTTATTTGGTCTCATGGCAAAAAGCAAGAGGTCATATACCAATAGGCATTTATATTTTCTAAAATATTCCAATAATAGGCTTTCACTCTCACACCTAACACAAGCCAATCAATAATCACAACAATTTAAAATCGTAACAAAGACATTTAATCCTTAAACATTTATTTCTAATCTCTTAATTGAAAAGATTTGAGGGGCGCCTGGGTGGCTCAGTGGGTTAAAGCCTCTGCCTCCGGCTCAGGTCATGATCCCAGGGTCCTAGAATCGAGCCCTGCATAGGGCTCTCTGCTCAGCAGGGAGCCTGCTTCCCTTCCTCTCTCTCTCTGCCTGCCTCTCTGCCTACTTATGATCTCTGTCTGTCAAATATAAATAAAATCTCTTTAAAAAAAAAAAAGATTTGACAGTAAAAAAGAACAAATAAATTATAAACTTAAACATCATTGTAAAATGGAATGGGTGGACAAAGAGAGGAAAAATTCGTGTCTCCCTAATGCAGTTTCTCCTGTAATGAATATGTTAGTTGTGATTTGCTGGAAAATATTACGCATACACCATCTTCTCAACAAATCTGCTGCATAAAATAATTAGAATATAATGGTTATTATACCTGTTAAAGAAAAATATTATTTGCATTTTTTATTTGCCACCAAATAAAATTATTCTCTGTGTAAGTATGAATATATAAATTTGCCAGTACAGAACTTGATGAACCATACACAGAACAAAAAAGTCATAAACATCTCTTTACTCTTTTCTACAGAAGATGAGGTACAAATTACTGAGAAAGAACAGGTTCAGAATTTTTGTTCTGGTGATTTGTGTGATGAAAGGAATAGTAAAAGATAAAAATCTCATTGGAGGCAGAAAAGAGACAAACTTCGCGGTGTTTCCTGGGATATAGGAGGCAATCTGCACTTGCACACAGTGAAGGGTGATACCCAAACAGCCTCAGTTTTCTCATGAATATTACTCCCTTGGCTGCTGCCAAATCTGTCAGGCATCCCCTGATGTGAGAGTCGGTTCTCTGGAGCACACGCCTGCGGAGGGCCAGCCATAAGTCCATTTTGTGATTTAAAGATTATGATATTTTTAAAATATCAAAAATATCAGCCACAAAAAGTAAATATCAGTTTATTTTTAACAGATGAATAAACTGCTTGAATCATAATTCTAAAAAAAAAAAAAAATCCACTGGGGGTGGGGGGGCGGCATAAAGTGCATTTTATAAGTTTAAAGATTACATATTCCATCCTGTTAATTGTGCTTTTTTGAGACAGAAGATGGTCATAAATCATAGATCATAGCTGGTCATAAACCTCGAACTTCAGGGAGAAAATTTAGATGTTTTAGATATTATAAAATTATGGATACACTTCGATAAAATTTCCTACGTAGGATTTTACCCTAAGATAGGAGTCAGCAATCTTTTTCCTGTAAAGGGCCAGCAAGTAACATTTTAGGCTTTGGGGGCCATATGGTTTCTGTCGCAACTGCTCAACTCTGCTGTTGTAGCATGCAAGCTGCCACGGACCAAATAGAAACAGATGAGCGTGGCTGGGTTCTGATAAAATGTTATTTACAAAAACAGGAAGCAAGCCAGAGTTTACCAACCTCTGTCCCAAGGAATTAAGCAGAGTTAGCAAGATTTATTATACGGATATTCTGAAAACATGTTATTTATAAAAACCAAGGATTAGACCCAACCAAAATGCCTAATATAATGGAAATTAATAAAGTAATTATTGTAAATCCACATAATTGGATAATATCTGTTTAAACTTTGTAATATTAGGTGATTCAAGTAGAATATAAAATCACACGTAATTGTGATCTCAATGTTATCATATGTAGAAATATTCAATACGAGAATTGTTAAGGAAATATGTAAGATGTAGACAATTCATATTTCCTGCTTTACCATTTTCCCATTTATCCAAAATTTCTACAATTAGTCAATATTACCTCTGTGATCAGAAACATATTCTTAATTAAAGGCAAATCTAGTACAATTTAATTTTAGTCAAAATATATCTAATTAAAATATTCACCTAGATGATTATTCCAGTTCACTAAAAGTGGGGGGAGCAAATAATAAACCCCAAAACCAAACCAAACCAAACCAAACAAAACAAAACAAAACAGAAAAACAAGTGGTGATGTGGATTTAACTGAAATACAGGAGAGTAAATTTGAGTAAATAGAAAAAACAAATTAATATATAGAAAGTCCCAATGTGATAAGATTGTGGCCTTTCCAAAAATTAATCTTTAAATTCAATGTAATACCAGTAAAAGCTACAACGGGTTTTCTTGCAACTCGACAAAACCAAGAAGAAACAGATGATTTTACAAAGGAAGAACAAGACCATCTTTTTACCTTGTGAGATATTAAAAATTACCTTGAAGCAATTATAATGAAGAAAGGATACTGATGCATAGCTAGACTAATCAATAACACAGGCCTATAGAAAACCTGCTATAGGGGCTTAGATCATGAATGCCAATGTTACATTTTGTCTGAGTCTTGTGCTACCAGAAAGCAGTGATGGTTAACAATTCACCCACCTGCCTTTTCTGTTCTCTAGAATTCCTCCCACACTTTTGAATTCTAAAAAATGATGAACTTTAAAACATGCCCTTGCGTATCCTTAAATAAGACCCTTCTGTATCCTTCCTGGTGATTCCCTAACACTTGCAGATGACCCTTGTGTAGCCACCTTGATGATACCCCAAGTGCAACTTCCTTTACTTTGAGATGTTCCTCATAAGTTTTCTTCCAAATGCTATATATAGCTTTATAGAATAAAATTATTTCCTATCATTTTGAGTACTTTTTCTCTTTCACGAAAATCAAATGAGAAATATGTACCCTTCAAAAAGGAGCTTAGAAAACTGGTCACCCTTTGTAAATTAAAAAAATAAAAAAAGTATCTCTTCTTTACAATATCGACATAAATCATTTTCTATTGGTATAACTATATAATGTAAAAACTAAACTTTAGGAGAAAATATAGGAGAGTATCTTTACTCATTCAGGGTATGAAAATACTTTCCTAACTAATATAAAAATGTACACCAAAAAGGAAAAGAGTAATAAATTTGAGTATATCAAAACTAAAAACATGTAGTTCAAGAGACAATTTAAAAAATGAAAAAGCAGTGAGTACAATGGAGTAGGAAATGCACAATGGAGTTTGTTATATAGTTTCCTACAGTTATCTTATGTCAGAATTATTTTGTAATTTTAAAAAATTAAGTTTCAGATTTAATCTTGGGCAATCTTCAGCTCTGGAGTGGAATATTTCAAACCATTTAGAACTCTCATCAATTAGTCATCAGCCCTGTCCCTGATCAAACAGTATCCAGGCTGAAATCACAATCTGTGTGTTTAGTAGCCTGACTTTAAATCTTTCTTTTAACATAATCCTGAGGGAGAGACAATAGTCTGAATTACCCTCCCCTTGTACTGGTGATAGGAGGTATTTTTCTGAGCTCCTTCCCAACTCCCAGAGCCCCTGGTGTTTTCCCTAGGTCTGGTTCAACCCCTGCCAGTGCAGAGCCCGGACAATTACCCCGGTCATCTCGCCACACGGAAAGTCTTAACAGCAGGACTCCTTCTCTCTCTCGGTGGGTAGCCTAGTATTCTCTCTGGAGTACAGCGACAGCTCCAATATCCAGGTTCTTTTAAAGTTTGCTGTTAGCGATAATGACATAATATATGTGAAAGGGGTATAAAAAAGATAAGCGCTGCTTTGGGAAAGAATGTAGAAAAAAGAGGCTGATAGGGAAGGCTTCCCACTGAGAAAATGAATTCAGTGGTGTGGAAAAGAGAATAATAAAACTGCCCTGGATTTGTATATCACTGTTTCTGCCTCAGAACGCTGGGGGATTTCTCATTCTATTACTTCATTTTATCCTTGTAAACAGGTGCCCAGTGGAGACTGGAGTTTAAGATTTTTGAAGTTAGAAAACTGTCAAGTGGGAGGTTATAAGCAGTTTCTGCCTTATTGGCTGGACATTGATATTTGTTTTGGGGCAGACCTTTCTTTATTCTGGGAGGGACAGCTGGATAATCTACTCTTTAACTGATACAGACATTAGGCAAATAGGTGAGTACTTAAAATTAGTCTTGGGGAAACCTGACTCAATGCCATAATCCAAATTAAGATGCGTATGTGAAAAACGTGAAGTGGGCTGTCCACTAGTCTGACCTGCGTGCATCTGTCCATGAGGCTGCTGCTGTTTCTGGATACAAATGCTGAGTGTGCGGTGGGATCGTGTCCCCTCCAAAAAAGATATGATGAAGCCCCAGCCTTATTAAAATAGGGTCTTTTCAGATGTAGTCAAATTAAGATGAGGTCATATTCAGTTAGGGTAGGCCTATTCCTTGCTGCATGACTGGCGTGCTCAAAAAAACAGGGAAATCTGCACACAAAGACACACAGGCAAGTAGGGAATATTGCCATGGAAGGCAGAGATTGGAACAACGTGTCTACAGATCAAGGAATTCCAAGGATTCCTGGCAACTACCAGAAACTGCAAGAGAGACACAAAACATATTCTCCCTCAGAGCTTCCCAAAAAAACCACCTTTGTGGATAACTCAGTTTCAGACTTCAGAATTTTGGCCTCCAGAATTTTGAGAGAATAAATTCCCATTTTTTTTTAAGATTTTATTTTTATTTATTTGACAGAGAGAGAGAGCAGGAATACAAGTAAGTGGAGTGGAATAGGGAGAGGAAGAAGCAGGCTTCCAGCTGAGCAGGGAGCCCAAGTTGGGGCTCCATTCCTGGGATCATGATCTGAGGAAAAGGCAGATGCTATACGACTGAGCCACACAGGCACCCCCAAATTCCTGCTGTTTTAAGCCACCTAGTATATAGTACTTTGCTACAGCTGCCTCGGGAAACTATTAAATGTCAAATTTAGTGCAGCTTAGTTTGGTTCAGTTTTCTCCAAATCGATTTGGAATATTTTATGCTTGAAATTTATATATTCTTTGTGATGTGTGTGTGTGTGTGTGTGTGTGTGTGTGAGAGAGAGAGAGAGAGAAAGACCAAGGGGACAGAGGGAGCAAGTTTTGATTTAAGCAATTGCCTTTCTTTCTTCCTTCCTTCCTTCCTTCCTTCCTCCCTCCCTCCCTCCCTCCCTCCCTCCCTTCCTTCCTTCCTTCCTTCCTTCTTTTTCTTATTAGCAGCCTAGACCAGACTTAGCCAGAACAGATAATCAGATTTGATTTTCCCTTCAATCCCACTGGTTCAAAAGAAATCAACGGACCTGAAATGAGTTGTCTCACAGAGGTGTTATTTAATACAACATATCTAACTTGGGGAATGCACTACCAGTTAATGAAGTTGCTTTCCTTCTGTTTGTGTGACCCAGGCCACACCATATTCATGTGAGTGGGTGTTACACTCCCAAGTAATGGACATTCTCACTGTCAATCATTCTGAAAATAAGTTAAGTGGCAGGAAATTAACTCCAACTTGGACTCTCAGAGAAGCAGTGGCTTACATCTTCCTCTTATCTCTGGGGATGGAATAAAGTCAGGCTCAGTTTTCTATTCATGGAAATAATGCATCTTTCCTGTGATGTGAGATGAACCAGAAGCTAGAATGTAGTCTTATGTATAGGTAAGCAATGGTGTGAAAGCTAAGAGTAAGCTCAGAATAGCTCCTGCTATACTGGTTTCAAGCTTTTTTTGTGTGTCACACTTATCTTTAAATCAAGCCTTTATGAATTCCTGATAAATGTTATTTCTTAGTATGAGTTGTGTTATGAAAAACAGGGTAAAGCATGTGAATTACCCATGACTATGGCCAGGGATGAAAACCATCCAGTAGGTAATCTGGTACAAATGCAGGAGCATGATGGCAAAATGAGACGACAGAAACATGGGGCAGATTGTTCTGGGGCATCTGTGAAGCTTTCTAGGGGACACTTCAAAAATACATAGAAGATTGTTAAGAAGTCCAAATTTTTGACATACAGGAAAAAGGAACTGTAATAATTTGGGTACTCAAGCCATATAATTTTTTTGTCTTTACCTTGTGAGGCTCACAATTCATTCTCACATTCATACATTCTCACACTGTCTAGTTGTGTCTGACCATGGTAGGTGCTCAACAGATACTAGCCTCAATGAAGCATTCTATTTTAAGGGTATAAAAAAATGAGGAATGGGAAAGTTGGGTAAAGTGACAGAGTTGGTATGAAAAATAGTTGAAATTTCAATACATGAGTCTGTGGTCATCTCCAAAGGTGGCCCCCAAATTCCTTCCTTCTCAGTGCACAGATGACCCTCCTCACTTCAAGAAATGGAACTTATTTCTTCTCCCTTGGATCTGGGCTGGCATATGGCCTTGACCAAGAGAATGTGGTTAAAGTGACAGCCTGGGCATTAATGGATACCAGGACTTAGGAGTATTGGCAGCTTTTGTCTCCTTCCTCTTCAGAGGCTCACTCTTCCATCTCTCTCTTTTGGCACTCAGCCCTGTACTCTGAGAAGCTTAAGTCAAACATAGACACAATGAGGAAAAAACGGAAGTGCTCTAATCAACATCTCGAGAACAGACCCCAGCCAGGAGCAGAGGACTGCCAAGCCATGTGAGTGAGCTAGTTTGGACAATCCACACCAAGCCCTCAGGTGATTGCAGCCTCAGGAAACATAACATAGAGAAGAACCGCTCATTTGGGTTCAGTATCCCACAGAATCACAAAAGATAATGATTTTTTAAGCCACTCCATTGGGGAGAAGGGAGGGGGTGTGATTTGTTACACAACAGTGAATGAATAACACAAATCCTAGTAGCCTTGGAATTAAGCTGTTAAAGCCATCCAATTCAAAAAAGAGACAGTCCTTTCTTCCATATTACACATAAACGGATGTGCTTTTGTCACTTTTTTGCCATTTCACAAATACAAAGAAAATCATCAAATAATACTCTGAACTTGATAGAATGCTGATGATGAGATGATGAAAATCCTTCTGAATATCAGCCAGACTAAGACATTTCAGACAAAAACTCTCTTGCCAGCATTCTTTATATATGTACAGGAGTTGAGAGGCATAATGATACCAAGGAAAATCGTTTGAACATTTCTACTTCTAATATTTTTGTAAGATGCTAGTTTTTCATTGTTTAAACTGCAATTGACTTTAAAATCTATGCAATCCAATGCAATGAAGAATCCAGAAAGTGAGAGCCCTGGCCTCATTATTTACATGACATAAATATGAACCCAGGAAAAGTGAGCTGGACACAGTTTATTACTTTTACTTTATTTGTCCCTGCCCCAAGACCCCAGTCCTCTGTCTTTGATTAGGGGCTGGAGATTGTTGGGAGTTTGTTGTCTACAAAATGCTTGGGAAAACAAAGGTCAGATATATTACCACAGGGTCGAGGGAGAAGAATTATGTGAATGTTTTAACTTCGTATGCAAACATATCATTCATCATTGCCAAGTTATTCTCAAAGTGGCAAATTTTCTTCTGCTTATATGAAAAATATAGACTGGCAATCAACTTAATTGTAACAACTGGATGATTTTTCAGAGACTTCAGCTATGATTACTTCTCCCTCAAAAATTTACATTGAATGAAAATGACACCATAATGCCTGAAAGTAAAATAAGTAATAGACTCAAGAAAAATTATGACTCTCTAGAGACTATTAAAAATCTATAAACATTTTTGTACAGCAAATGAACCATTTTAAAATCAGCTTTTATAAAACATTTTCATGAGATCTTTTAAATCTTCATATGATTTAAATTAAACTGCCTTGATAAAAATCAGGGATTAGCTCTGACACTTTTTTTTTTTTTTTTGGTATAATGTAAAAGTAGAAGAGTCTCTGATTTCTAGTGTGATGTTCAGCAAAGTTGATTTAATCCAGTGATAATCCTTGATTAAACCATTTAACTCTTCACTCTTTATTCACAAAGAGAAAGCCAAAACAGCTAAGTGAAACATGAAATGATCAATGATCAAATACAGTAACCTGAAAAAAATGCAATTAGAAAAAAGAGTCTCATCTAACCTGTATTTCCTCTAGTTATTCTGAGCTATTGTTTTGGAAGTACAGTTCATCTTTCAAGCTTCAGAGACTAAAATCTATTATGCAGCCCCTCACATGACTGAGGAAAGAGTAAGACATGCTTACACATTGTTATTTGCCTTAATTTGAAAAAAAAAATTGTTTCCTATTTCTTATTTTGATGAGACAAATCACATTAATGAGCTATATTAAAGTAGCAGGGGTATTTGTTTTTATGGTTAAATATAGTATTTCCAACTTTTAAAACAGTTTTTGCTTTAATACTAAAAATTCACGACCTCTGAATGCCATTTATCAGGCCACTTAGAAATGGGTAACAGAAAGTCAATATACAAGAAAATCTAACTTTAAATTATGCAATTGTGTTGCTTAATTTAATGGTATCTACATGAATGTCTATGTCATCATTTTTCTTCTAATGGTACTTGTATATTTTATCTGATATGTTGTTATAAATGACATATTTTGGAAATACGATTTATATGTTTTATTTAACCAAAATAAAATTATTTCATTCTCTTCTATGTGTAAGGCAATTATGTAAGACTAGCTATACTTTGACTCTTAACTCTAAGAGATACACTATTTTGCACACATATTATGCAAGACACATTTTCATTAAAAAAAGTTATACAATGACTGAGACTTTTTTAAAGCAGAGTTTTCAGAACATCTATAATCAACTACTACTCTGATAATTGGTGTTGCCTGGGCTTATCTGTTTGGAGATTCATTCTCCTTTACAGGACCTCCCTTTATACTTCGTTTCTTATTCCACCAGACTTCTCTTTACACCTGGCTTGTCTCCCCAGCATGATATCTGGGACTTTTATGCAAGGTGACTGTAATTCTTCTGGGTAAAAACAGAAGCAAAAAGCCTCTTAAATTTTGGTCTCAGAAGTCTCAGAACATCACTCCTTGCATTTTGTCCGTAGAAAAAAGTCACGAGGCTGGCATTAATAAAAAATATGGGAAAATACCTCTACCTCTTGATGGCAGGAACAGCAAAGCCATAGCAAAGGGTCACAGTCACAGAGAGGCACAATGTATGGGGTGACCATGTTTAACAATCTACCAACAGGTACACAGAACTTTTCCTATTTTCTTTTTAATTGGAACAAAATACGTTTCTCTTTGGGAAAGTGTTGTTTGAATTAGCTAAATGGGTGCTATTTTGCCTTTTTTCTGATTGGTTTTTAGACTAAATATGATAGAAAAATTTTCCTTGCATTACCATTTTTAAGTTCCTACTTAAAGCCTGTGGAACAAAAGTAAATGTTCTTTTTTAATTAAAATGGAGCTGTTAAGATGTCATTGGAATCTATTTTTTAAATATACAGTTGAAAATTCTGAAATATTCAGAAATATTTTCTGATTTCATTTTTCTCTCTCCTGTTCCTAGTGAGCAGCAAGTATAGATAGAGGGAATTTTTCCTGTAACCTTACTACAAACTTTACACATTTCCTTCTCAACTTTAGTCAAAGCATCTCTTTTCTTGGTGTTCTTTTTTTGTTTGACTATGATAATTATTCTAAGATTGCATTAAAACTCAAAGTGCAAAAGGATACAGAAATTATTTATTCATTATTCATTTTATATAAAAAAATTGATCATATTCTATGTATCGGTACTAGAATTAATTTAATAAGGCACACTCCCTTACTCCAAAGAGCTTCCAATGGGAAAAACAAATAAGTAAATAACCATGATGTAACCTGATAACTACAGACATTTTTGTTATAACAAGTGTATTGTACAAAAAAGTGAAGGGACTCTGATACAAAAGATTGGGCAAACACCAGTGTCATCACTTGATACAGATGGGACCTAGGGAAAAAGTCAAAGATTTACCCTAGAACTTCTTGTGTTTTCACTAACCCGTGAAAAGCATGTGTAAGTCACCACTGAGGAAGCTCCTGGGACTATGGGTCTGGTGAGAGATGATGGCAACAACTTGATTCAGATTGAAGTAATAAATAAAATGAAATCAATATGTAATAGATGTTCCTAAAACATAAACACACACACACACACACACACACACACACACACACACACATTCTTAAATATTATTTATATTTTAACTAACCCTTAAGGTTGGTAATATAGACTGACTCTTCTCTTTTCACCCCAGGTTTGAGTTGGTTTTGGCATCCCGGCATAGTTAGAGTTGGTGTTTACATAAAACCAAGTCCTTAAGGGCAAAGGGGGCTTAAAGGCCTCACTGGCCAAGAAATACATTTTCTTCCAGTGCCTTATTTTCTTCCAGGTTCAGCTGTAGACATCCTCCCCTGTGCTTTCTTTGAGCTTCGAAAGCTACTATATGCTGGACTGAGTTGGAGGTAGGGATAAGGGGTGATGGTCTCCAGTGTTCCTGCATTTATCTTCACTGAAATTTGTTGATACATTCTCTAAGCTCTGCGATAGCACAATCCAATCAGACAGCAGCAGGGTAGTTCTTGTGCAACTGAAAGGCCTCTCAGGCAGCGCTCTCTTTTAGCTAATTCTATAATATTCTCAGAAAAGTAGAAGTTTTCCATGTTCACTAGATTCTTGTCTATATAGACTTACCATGACCATCCCTTCTATTGCACTCTTTGATCACAAGATGATGTGGGGAAAACTTCAAAGGTCGGTTGTATCCTAGTACAACGAGGTGAAGAGGCAGAAGGTCCCTGTGCACTTAAATCCCCAAATCTCTCAGGGGTATAGCACCCGATGGGGATTTGACTCCAGAAGGAGGATTTGAACGTGCTTTCAAAGACATGACAGTGGTAAATGTTATTGCCCTTCTTTCTGCTCTTCCTCCAACTGCTTAAGTCAGGACCTGCAAGACACTTGATTTTCCAGAGAATAGATGTTTTATATGCAGGGAGCCTTTCCTGGTTTTATCATTTCCATCTATGATCTGAAACCTTAAAGCTAGACATTGATTACTTAGTTCCTGAAATTTCTGTAGTAATAGCCTTACCTCAAAGGTAATAAGATAGAATTTCCTTACTTCCTAACAGAGGCAGGTGAAGGGTCCTGTTAAGACTGAACAGAACTGGGGCACCTAGGTGGCTCAGTGGGTTAAAGCCTCTGCCTTCGGCTCAGGTCATGATCTCAGGGTCCTGGGATCGAGCCCTGCATCGGGCTCTCCACTCAGCAGGGAGTTTGCTTCCCCCTCTCTCTGCCAGCCTCTCTGCCTACTTGTGATCTCTCTCTCTGTCTCTCTCTCTGTCAAATAAATAAATAAAATCTAAAAAAAAAAAAAAAAAAAAAAAAGACTGAACAGAACTGAGGATAAGGTGGTAGTAGAAATTATTTCAAAAATGTTTTATACTATCAGTCTGACCCATATATTGAGGGAAGAATGAGTCTGTTCAACAGTAATAGCATTGGATGAAAGAATAAGAAATAAAGCATGACCCCAGGTAGCTCAATGATGTCATTCATCAAAATGGACAGCAGGAACAAAAGAAAGTTTAGGGAAAGATGATGAGCTAGGTCAGATCTCAAAGTGTAATGTTTAAGAATAATAACTCAGGGGGCACCTGGGTGGCTCAGTGGGTTAAGCTGCTGCCTTCAGCTCAGGTCATGATCTCGGGGTCCTGGGATCGAGTCCCGCATCGGGCTCTCTGCTCAGCAGGGAGCCTGCTTCCCTCTCTCTCTCTGTCTGCCTCTCCATCTACTTGTGATTTCTCTCTGTCAAATAAATAAATAAAATCTTAAAAAAAAAAATAATAACTCAGTCTGGATTTGAGATTGTTGTCATATAGTATATTACTGAACCCCAAAACAAGTAGTGCAAGGTCATGTATGAGAAAAAAATGTAAAACAATACACATGGTTCCATGGGCTCCAATGATACATGTTATTTGTGGTATAGTTTTTGCTACTTAAGAGCCAAAATCTGACCACATAGCAAAAAAACCCCAGAAATTTTTGGCAAATATTAGGAACAGTAGCAAGTTCCACTGTTTCTGTGTATGGAAGGTATTTCTAGGAAGAAATGAGTTTTAAGTCAACTTTTAATACGCTTTTAAAATTTTTCATTTTCTAAATAACTACTAACTGGAAGAGACTACTAGTAATCTTTCAATATCTAATCTTCTTTTTCCATAATAATATTTAGGAAATTGCCTATTTCTAGCTGACTACCCTGGGGGGGGGTACCTTTCCTAACCTGCCAACATCCTAGGTCATGTGACAAAGTTCCAGCCAATGAGATGGAAAGGAAGGTACTCTGTGCTTCCCCTGCTCACCTTCCTTAAAATATAGCTGTAATGTATACTTTATCCCTTCAACATCTCTTCCACCTCCCTACTGCTATGAGTTTTGTTTGTTTGTTTGTTTGTTTGTTATTTGTTTGTTTGTTTTGAATTAGGAATTGCCTTTGGGAATGAAGGATGGACATGACCGAAAAAGATAGAGGGACCCTGATCTGTATTCAAAAGACACGGTGAAATAAGGTTGCCATATCAGTTTTAGACAATCTACTCCAGACTTCTGTGTGAGAGAAATAACTTTTTTTTTTTTTTTTTTTACTAACCTGTTGCTTTTTGGATCTCTTTCCCATAGCCAAAACTAATTCTAAGTGATATATGAGTTAACTATTTCTTTACTCAAGATAAGTTGAGCTTTGTGTGGAAAAACTAACCTGAAAAGCAGGTAAAAATGAATTAAGCATTAGTAAAAGTTTTGACAACTGCATCCATTTTTTTCTGGAGACAGATTTTTAGTTCTGGCATTAAGTCAATTTCTTTGGCAAATTATTTTATTTGTCTTTCATTCATTTTGCAGCATTACATTTTCATAACATGATACCTTTCCCTTTGTTTCTGATACAATGTAGAGCAGAACTTGGATCTTCAGTCCTCCTCTATGTTTTAACGACTTTGCATACACCCTCTTCAAACCAAACCATATTTTGTATATTTGGCTATTTCAGGACTTGATCCTTAAACATTTCTCTCAAACTGTGAAATTTGTGCCATCATAGATTTTCACTTTCTATACGTGAAATTATGTGAAACAATTAACTGCTATAGAAGTTTAGTTGTGTCCTTAAATATTTTGGGCAATACAGTGTGGTAGGTTCACCACTTACTGGCTATTAACCTTAGGCAATTACTTAATTACTTATCAACTCTAAACCTTCTTTTATTCTTTTCTTAAATTTAACATGGAATATTAATGAAAGTAAAAATAAATAATCCACGTAAAGCAATTAACTGAGGCACTGTTAGAATAAGTGTATTCTATATACTAATGGAAAATAATAATGGATTTTATTTCCATTTTGCAGTCTTAAAAAATAACATCTTCTGTTATTTTCCTTTTCAAGATGATATTGTGTATATTTACTCATTTATTCAACAGCTATTTCTGATTTGTTTTAATGCCAAGTGTTGAAAATTACAGAAAAATCTGACCCCTACCATCATATGACTTCTCATTTGGTTGTTTGCATTAAAACTTAGTAGCCAAACAATTGATGTTCTTTACTGTTTTGATACTCTTTCAGGAATTTTGTACTTTTCTTATGTTTCTTTTGACATTTTTAAATTATCTCTGGGCAATCACCTAGGTGAATAATGCATCACAGTTTAATTTGTTTTAATTAATTTTTCTAGGTATGGGTATATGACTACATAGTGCCTCAAAAATATTTGTTTAATTAAAGATCATTAACTATTTGGGTGATAATCCAGAAATAAAAGAGAGGAAAATAAAGTTGGAATAATAGTCTGAAAATAGTATTTTTTATATTTGTTTTTCAGAAAGTCCATTTCTAGTGAAATGTTAGATTGACTAGGTTTCTTTTTCACATTAAAAAAATAGACTTTGACTCTGCTTGACTTATTTCGCTAAGCATGATACGCTCTAGTTCCATCCATGTTGTCGCAAATGGCAAGATTTCATTTCTATCATATGATCTCCCTGATATGAGGAAGTGGTGATGCAACATGGGGGCTTAAGTGGGTATGAGAAGAATAAATGAAAGAATCTGGGATTGGGAGGGAGACAAACCATAAGTGACTCTTAATCTCACAAAACAAACTGAGGGTTGCTGGGGGGAGGGGGTTTGGGAGAGGGGGGTGGGATTATGGACATTGGGGCGGGTATGTGCTTTGGTGAGTGCTGTGAAGTGTGTAAACCTGGTGATTCACAGACCTGTACCCCTGGGGATGAAAATATATGTTTATAAAAAATAAAAAATTATAAATTAAAAAAAAATAGACTTTGAAAGTTTACATTTTTTTCTTGAAAACACAGTTTGGATATTATAGACAAAAGATATTCAGAAATCTCAATAGCTCCTCTCTGTGATTCAGCATAAGGAGGCATTATGGACTATGGATCACTGGGTGAAGGGCGCAGAGGTACACATTCAGTACACATGGCGTTCAGCTCAGACCTCTGACGTGGTAATGCTTCTGTTTTCTCTATGCCTTACATAGGTTCTCATACCCTTCCTGCAATTCCCCCACCATCAAAAAATAAATCATTTCTCATCATCAAATTGTTGTTCCTGACCTCAATAAACTTTAATTCCCTTGAGCAATGCAAAAAAAATTTTTGATAAAGAAACAGTCTCTCTACTACAACTTCATTTTTGTCATAACCATTTGCTTTCTCACCCAATGAAAGAAGTAAATAAAATATGAAAAATCTTTTTCAGAAACTTGAAAATGGTTTTAGTGGAAAGTTACTAAAGAATCCCAAAGGGCATCACCAGATTTGCACCCCAATAATCTTTCCTGGTTGAGGTGAAAAAGCAAGCCCATTTATTAAAAATGTGCAGCATATCACATTATACAGTATAAATCAACATAATGTGATATGATCTGACATCAAGTTAAAAAACTGCCTTTTCTGCTTCTGCTCAGACCATATGTTCAAATTATTAAAAATACCCACAAATGCTTATTTTTTTAAACAAACTCAAGCTTCTCTCAAATAAACCAGCTTGACTTTTGTATTACTTGAGCAGAAAACTATTTTCTTCTCTTGAGCACTTTATTTTATAGATAATGTTTTGATTTTTTTGCCAGGAGAGCTTTTATAAGAGAAACACGTATGTACACACATACATATATACTCAAAAAGTAAACTACTGTCAAAAGGAAAGGTGCTACTGTATAGTGAAGAAATACAACTTATTTGGGAAATAATAAAGTTTACTTGTGTTATCAGACACACCTTATAGTAAAAGCTTCTGAGTACTTTGCCCGATTTTGGACTTTTAATATTCTATATTAATATAAGTCATTGAGTATCTAAATATGACTGCTGTTCATTGTCGCTAATTTTGACCTGAATTCTGTTTACTGAGCAATCTCTAAAAACCTGCTCACCCATGGGTAAATAGAAGCTAACCTTTTAAAAAATATATATTATTCCATGCAATTTATAGGAAAACAGCCAACTTGGCAAGTTTAAACACACACACGCTCGCAAACGCTGGAACATCTTGACTGGGTTGATGACATGACAGCATTGTAGTAGCCTACCAGCTGGGCGCTGGCTGGGGTTCAGAAATGGACTCAAGACAGTGGAGCAGAATTCAAGAGGAGGCAGCTCTCCACTCGTGTGACTGCTTTGTTAAAACCAGCAAGAAGACCATTTGCTACACCAGCTTTCCCTCATTCTGCCCTTAGCTGATTTCTTTTGGGCAACAGAAAAATGTGACATAAGGGGATACAATAGCATGTGAAATGATACTGCACAATCTGCTCAAGCTTCCATTGCAGTCTCCAGGCTTGTTTCTCTTCTAGCTCTGGATCCCCCCTGAGCTGATGCAAGCATGGAGTTCCCTGGACTTCCAAGGGGGCTCCAGGCCTCTAGCAGGCTAAAGAATGGAAGGTAGAAGGGAAAAAGGGGAAAGAGACATGAGCCACTACAAGAGTTGTTTGGTTCACTCTCATTTGCCTAAAGTAAAGATCCGTGAAATGTCAGGTAAAACTTAACCAAACAAACAAACAAACAAAAACAACGACAACAAAAAGAACCTCATTTATAAAGGTTTTGAAAGCTCACTTTTGCCTTTTTAATGTCTCTGCACTTCTGCATTTTTATCATCCCTTTTTAAGCTGACCCAGAGAATGCTGAAAAAGCAGGGAACAGCCATGCATGTAGTATTTTCAGTCCAACCAGCAACACGATGCTTTCAAAATATTGCAAGATAGCCCTTTCCCCCCGCCAGACTCACAGTTCAATTTTGCAAACACCAGAAATTCCATAGTTTTGATAAAGTTCAAGTAAGCATCCTCAAAATTTCAGTACTTATCTGGTCCAGTGTGAACGTTGCATTTTTTCTTTAATTCACCCAGCACTAATTGCCTTAATATTTTGTGATAACAAATACTGATCTGTAATCTTTCCTGGGGAAAAAAAAAATTTGAGATTCCCATAAGAAATAGCTTTTTATTAATATCCGTGAGGATCTTGAAACATTGGGTATTGTTATGTCAGCATATCTGTGGATCCTGTTTGGGCAGAGAAATTAACTATCTGGCATTACTGATACAGCAGGGGAATTTCTGAGGTACTTTGATGAGAGGAAAGTATAACTGTAATGAAAATTTAAGTTTTTTTTTTTTTTTCTTATCCTTCTCAATTTATATTGCAGCATCTCTGGCCATTAGGAAAGTGAAGGAAGTAGTGTAAATTTCTTAATAGCTAAATGAGGCCTGAAATAGACCTACAAATTTAAAAGCCTGTAACCCTAAGCATAAAGAGAAATTAACTACCTTCCAGCATTTCTTTAGAAATGACAACTCTATCTAGCAATAATAATAAAGATCAGAAAAGTTTATGCTTTAATTTAATAGCTAACATTCTTTTAAAAATTTACTTCTACTAATCTTTCATGCTTGGTCAGCCATGAGAAATAAAATCTTGAAAATCTCAGGACCACTTACAGGAATTTGTTTTTGGCTTACAGTACCCCATTATATTTGTAAAAGAAAATGTTAATTAGGACTTATGAATTAAAATATATAAGGTAAAATAAATTCTAATTGCCTTAACTTGAAATAAAGGACTGCCCTTTATTGGAATGTTGCTAACTCTTCAAGAGAGCGGCCCTGGGGGATCTGATGGAAATAATCACTCAGTCAACTTGTACTCCATTCTCTTCTCACAATTTATGTCTTTTTTTTTTTAAGTGATTTTCCTGATAGAAATTCTATGCCTTAATTGACTTCTTTCTCTCCGCCTTATGAACTTTTTTTCTTATTATTTGTACTCTGTTATATATTTATCCTTTGCAATCTCAGCCCCTGGATAGATTTCACTAATCTGCTTTTAATTTCTTATAATTTCAGAATTCAAAGTAGATATTTAGGATGATAATATAGTAATAATAATAATAATAATAAGAGTAAGCTAGTATTTATTGATTACTTATTATCTGTGGCACTCTGTGCTTGATGTACCACATATGTGATCTCATTTAATTCTCATAATAACCTTGTAAAGCAGTCACTTTTATCTCCATTTAAGAGTGAGTAAATTAAAGCTCAAATAATTTAAATAAATTCAGCAACATCAGAGAGTTAGTGAATAATAAAAGTGGGAATGAAAACTTGGTCTCTCTGACTCTGACAATTACACCCACTAACATGAAGGTACTCTTGCCCCTACTCAGCCTGTCTTAAGAAATGTCATTATGGAAAAAGGAAAGGAGAGGAGAGGAGAATGGAGGGGATGGGAGAGGAAAGAAGGAAAGAAAGAAAGAAAGAGAGAGAGAAAGAGAGAAAGAAATGTCATGATGAAATGTTGATGCAGATTATAAACAAATTGAAAATATGTCATGTTTAGCTTAAGCATGAAGCACAGTTTTAATATCTTATATTAACTTTCTTTTTTTTTCAAGCTTTTGTTTATTTATTTTGAGAGAGAGGCTACACATGAGCAGGGGGAGGAGCAGAAAGAGAGGGAGAGAGAGAATCTCAAGCAGACTCCACACTGAACACAGAGCCTGACTTGGGGCTCGATCCCATGACCCCAAGATCATGATGTAAGCTGAAATCAAAAGTCAGATGTTCAGCAGACTAAGCCACCCACGTTCCCCTCCTGTATTTAATTTCTTTCATCCAGCCATCTCTGCATGAACAGATTCATGTTTTTATCCTGTGAGGACATTGCCAAATTTGTATGAGCTGTACAAATCTGACAGTAACAGCAGCATATAAAACTGAAATATTAGTATATTATATATATATATATATATATATATATATATATATTTATTTTCATACGATTCAGTTTAATTTCTAACATGTGCTCATTCCCATTATTGTAACAGAAAATTTGATCTGCTTGATTCTGATTTCTCAGGGTCCTGTCCAGTGATTTCTCAGTAATTATTGGCTTACACCATAGTGGCATTGAGTATTAAAATTCTACCTCTAATGTGTCTCTTTCTCCCTGAAGAAATCCTGAGACATTGCTGTTTCAAAACTTGGATTGAATATATAGGAGTATCATCTTTGTCCTCCTGTCTCATTTCTCTTTTGACCTTTACTTCCCTTTTAATATTATCTTATTGGGCCATTTGTAGAATAATGAAGTGGTATCCAGGATTTTTGTGGGCTTAATTGTAGCTTTCACTTGGTTAACTCTGTCATAGTTAATGGATTCACTAATATTTCAGCTATGTCCTTACTCTGTCACTAGGAGGGGAACGTATAAGATATATCCTAGGAGGAACATATAAGGTATTTCCTCCTAACTTTTAAGAAGCCTCCATGAAATCCTGCTGCAATGCTCTCTCTACCAAACTCAACAGTATCTTACTTGACAACAAAAGGAACTTTGGAATGCCTCACAAAACACTCAAAATACCAACTTGCGTCTTCTTGTTTCCAAAGTGAAGTATTCTCAGAAAAGAGAACTACACGCCAATATCTCTGATGATCATAGATACAAAAATCCTCAATAAAATGCTAGCAAACCAAATCCAACAATACAATTAAAAAAATCATTCAGCATGATCAAGTGGTGGTTCCCATTCCCAGGATGCAAGTGTGGTTCAGTTTTCTGCAAATCAATCAATGTGACACATCACATCAATAAAAGAAAGGATAAAAACTATTGGCCATTTCAATAGATGCAGAAAAATCATTTGACAAAGTACAACATCAATTTATGATAAAACCCCTCAACAATATAAGTTTAGAGAAAATTACCTCAGCTAATAGAGATTGTATATGAAATCCTACAGCTAACATCATATTCAATGAGCTTTGGCTCTAAGGTAAGGAACAAGACAAGATATCCGCTCTCATCATTTTTATTCAACATAGTATTAAAAGTCCTAGGCACAGAAATCAGACAACAAAAAGAAATAAAAGGTATCCAAATTGGTAAGAAGGAGTTAAAACTTTTATTATTTGCAGATGCCATGACATTAATATAGAAAGTCTTAAAGACAACCAAAAATCAACAAGAACTGAAAAATGAGTTCAGTAAAGTTTCATAATACCAAATCAGTGTACAAAAATTTGCACTTCTATAAGCTAATAATGAAACAGCAAAAAGATATTAAGAATTTACAATTGCACAAATATAAAAAATAATCAGGAATAAAGTAAACCTAGGAGGTGAAACACCTGTACTCTAAAAACTATAAAACACCGATGAAATAAATTGCAGATGACACAAAGAAATGGGAAAACATTCCATGTTCATGAACTGTAAGAATAAAGATTATTAAGAGATCTATATTACCCAAAGCAATCTACACATTTAATGCAATTCCTATCAAAACACCAACAGAATTTTTCTCACAGAACTAGAACAAATAATTATAAAATTTGTAGGAAACCACAAACGACCTCAAAAAGCCAAACAATCTTGAAAAAGAAGAACCAAACTGGAGGCATCGTAATTCCAGACTTCAAGATACATTACAAAGCTGTAGTAACCAAAACAGTATGGTAACTAGCACAAAAATAGACACATAGGTCAATAGAACAGAATAGAAAACCCAGAATAAACCCATAATTATATGGTCACTTAATCTTCAACAAATATGCAAGAATATCCAGTGGGATAAAGATAGTCTCTTCAACAATGGTATTGGGCAGCTACATGCAAAAGAATGAAACTGGACCACTTTCTTACACCATACACAAAAGTAAACTCAAAATGAATTAAGAGCCTCAATGTGAGGGCGTCTGGGTGGCTCAGTGGGTTAAAGCCTCTGCCTTCAGCTCAAGTCATGATCTCAGGGCCCTGGGATAGAGCTCCGCATCAGGCTCTCTGCTCAGCAGGGAACCTGCTTCCTTCCCTCTCTCTCTCTACCTGCCTCTCTGCCTAGTTGTGACCTGTCAAATAAATAAATAAAATCTTAAAAAAAAAAAAAAAAAAGGACCTCAATGTGAGACCTGAAACTATAAAAATCCTAGAAGAGAGCATACACAGTAATTTTTCTGACATCAGCTGTGGCAACGTTTTTCTAGATATGTCTCTTGAGGCAAGGGAAACAAAAACAAAAATAAACTACTGGTACTATCTCAAAAAAAAAAAAAAACAAACTTCTGTACAGTGAAGGAAATAATCAACAAAACTAAATGGCAACCTATTGAATGGGAAAAGATATTCGTAAATGACATACATGATAAAGGGTTGGCATCTAAGGTGTATAAAGAACTGATAGAACTCAACACCGAAAAAACAAATAATCCAATTAAAACACAGGAAGAAAACATGAACAGACATTTCTCTAAAGACATACAGATGACCAACAGACACATGAAAAGATGTTCCATATCACTCATTATCAGGAAAATGCAAATCAAAACTACAATGAAATATCACCTCATACCTGTTAAAATTGCTAAAATCAAAATCACAAAAAACAAGATTGGCAAGGATGTGAAGAAAAAGTAACTCTCATTCACTGTTGGTGGGAATGAGAACTGGTACAGGTACTGTGAAAAACAAGAAGAAAAAGAAAAAGAAAAAAAAAGTTTAAAATAAAACTATTTTGTGAACCAGTAATCACAATAATGGGTCTTTATCCAAAAAATACAAAAAAAGAAAAACACAAATTCAAAGGGAATATACACCTCAATATTTATTGCAGAATTATTTTAAAATGCCAAATTACGGAAGGAGCTCAAGTGTTCATTGACAGAGGAACGGATAAAGATGATGTGATAATTAGAATATTACTTAGTCATAAAAAAGAATACAATCTTACCATTTACAACAATATGTATGGAGCTAGAGAGTATATGTTAAATGAAATAAGTCAGAGAAAGACAAATACCATATGATTTTATTCATATGTGGAATTTAAGAAACAAAACAAACAAGTAAAGGAGAGAGAGAGAGAGAGAGAAACAAATCCAGTAACAGACTCTTAACTGTAGAGAATAAACTGATGGTTTTCAGAGGGGAAGTGGATGGGGGTATGGGTGAAACAGGTGAAGGAGATTAAAAGCACATTTAGCATGATGAGCATTGAATAGTGTATAGAAGTGTGAATCACTACATAGTACAGCTGTAACACCGTATGTTAACAACACCAGAATTAAAATTAAAAACTTAATTTAAAACAAAATGAAGTATGCCCAACTCCTTGTGTATAAACACACCTTCTGGCTGTCTTCTAAAAATAAAGGGAGAAAACGAAATTTATAGTAAAGAAATATCTTAAGTATCCCCCCTCCCAGTAATTGATGGAGATGAACAACCAAAGATAAGTCATATTGATATTATGCATAATGATGTGGTGAGAAGGGGAACTCTTCTCCATGGTATTCTTCTCAAAATCCATGAAAGGCATCAGACAAACCCTAACTGAGCAACGTTCTACAAAATACCAGATCATTAGTCTTCAAAACTGTCAAGGTAATAAAAAAAGGTAAACCGGACAAACTGTCATAGACCAGTTTGTCTATGACCCAACATGACAAATAAGAGCAATGTGGTTTCACGGAATGGATCCTGAAACAGGAAAAGGACATTTATTAGCGAAAACAATGCATGAAATCCACGCTAGTCAATAGCATTTTATCAATGTTACCTGCCTAGTTTGTCAGATGTATTATGATTTTGTAAGTTTTTTACATTAGGGGAAAGGGTATATGGGAACTCTACTGTCTCGTCAAATTATCTGTAAGTCAAAAAAAAAAAAAAGATTTTATTTGACAGAGAGAGACACAGCAAGAGAGGGAACAAGCAGGGAGAATGAGAGATGGAGTAACAGGCTTCCCACTGAGCAGGGAGCCTGATGGGGGGCTCCATCCCAGGACCCTGGGATCATGACCTAAGCCAAAGGCAGACAATGACTGAGCCACCCAGGCTCCCCTGTAAATTAAAAATTATTAAAAAATTAAAAAGTTCAAGGAACTCAGGAAAACAATTGTACACACGAAGTGCATGAGATGATTTAATTGAGGTACAGGAAGGAAAACAAAACAAAACAAATATGAGCCATCCTTAAGTCACAGCACATGAATTGATTCCTTGTCACACAAGGAAACAATGGGAGTTCTACCTGGGTGGACAGGGACATCTTTAATCCTTTGTTAGGTATTAGTATATTATGAGTCATTGCAATGTTTGAATATGAACATATAGACTATATTATCTAAACAGAAGCATCTCTAGATATTTTGAAAACTAGCAGATCTTTTGAAGGAAAATCTTGCATACCACACAGAGAGACTTCACATATCATAAGAATGCACTTAAAGAATTGTCAGTTAAAGATGACTTACACATTTTCCTTTACAAAAACAAGTATCCTAAAATTGCCACATTTTAACAATGAGTAAGAATGTAGTTGCTTTTCAAAGAACCTTCTTCTATAAAGACAACAGTTTGAAAGGGTTGCTTTAAAATATATCCATCTTCAGATAAATTTGTTGCTGAAAACAAAGTATCACCTATACAGATTCTCATATCATAATGCTTTAAAAACAGAATTCTTGTGCTCTATTCTGATTATAAATCTTCCAAATGAATTTCTGTGATGTCTTTGAGCATATTTTATAAAAATATAGCACTTTCTAACTCAAAGGAACAACTTATGAATATCAAGAAAGCTCAAAACCTAATATCTGATTTCAACAAAATTTACATTATTAGTGGGTAGGATTAAAACATGAGTTTCAAGATTTAGTAAACTCAGGCAACATGCCTTTCTTCTATTTGGATCTATGAAGTTTTACCACTTGACTTTACCAAAATGACACTCATTAAACCAATAGGCAGTATTTCATAAAAAAGAACTTAGATCTGCAAATCATTTTCTTGCATAAAGTTGTAAATAAAGATATTTATGATGATGATGCATATTTAATCACATTGAAAGTACTAAATAATTTTAATAAAACTTAAGAAGTTTTTAGCACCACTATAAATAGAACAGAACATTTTCTAAAATGTCTTCTTGCTCTCTCTCTCTCTCTCAAATAAATAAATAAAATGTTTGTTTAAAAGGTTATAAAAGGGGTGGGCCTCAGAAATAATGTCATTTAAGAATTCACATGGATGTTATTGTTTCAACTCCTTTATATACAGTTGAGATAGGAAATAACTATTCTAAGACTATTAAGGAATATAATCTGTCATGAGGCAGGCCCATCTTGGATGATTCACAAAGAAGTGTGAACCTGAATTTACAAGGCAGCCTCAGCTAAGCCCGGGACATGGAGCCAAAGGGCAGGGAGGCATGAAGGTGTTGCAACCTGGAGTGGGTGTACTTTGATACAAAAGGAAATCATCACACTAACTGCACATGCCAATGTGGCACAGATTTTAAAGAATGAACCCTCAGGCCCTGAAAAAAATTAATGAGTTCTGCCTCTCCTTTCCGTGACCTTTTAGTTAGGCTTTTATGGGAATTTGTTTTCTTTATTTTAGTCTGAGCTGTTCTGGGAAGAGTCACAGTGGGATAGTGAATCTGTAAAAGGGCTCTCATGGCACAGATTTCGCAATCTACCACCGAGCTCCCGGCTTCTGAGTACTTGAAGGTCCTGACCTAGGCAAATTTGTGAGGAAGTCAAATATTGTCTCACAAACTCCAGCCTGGGGTTCCTGTTTCTAGGTGCTTTCTTCTTTGAAAGGTTTTTCTTTTCTCTCTTTTTTTTCCCTGCAAAGAAAAAGTATTTTCATCTTCTTGTGATTCCTTTCTCCATCTTTCAAACCCTGCTTTCATTAACTGTTCAGATTAATTCACTCCCCATGTCACAAGAGAGGATAATATAGGGACAAGAGAAACAGATCAGAGGTCAGAAAATCTAGCCTAAAAATCTGACATTGGCCACTTACTAGAAGTCTGAGGCCACATTCATCGCATCTTTGCCCTCCATTTCTTACCCTGTTCTATAGGGCTACTAACCTCTGCTTTGGTTCAAGGAGCAGTCATATAGATCGTGTTAGAGCATTCTTTCATCTTTGCCCCCTCTCCCCGGCAGCAACCAGTGAGCTCTGAGAGGGACTGATCCTTACCCAGATCAAGAGTGGGTCTCTGCTTGGTCTAGATTTATCAGATAATTTCATCCTATTTGCCATCAAGACTGGAGCCTAGATAGAAAATAATTTAGGGCCATGTGAATAGGCCAGATTTCTTCCCACAGCAGTTGGTCTTGGAAATTCCATTTACCCAGTCAGTATGGAAAGAGCATCTCTTTGCTTCAGGTTACATGTTGTATGGGTGGGAACCTTGTTCAGAGCCAAAGGTTATTCAGAGATATGAAATTAATCATGACAATATTAAAAATATCTAATATTCTCCAAATGGTTGCCTTCAGAGTATTCTGTATCCTGCAAAGCTATTAGGAACTGCAATTAATACAGTCTAATGAGTCCAACCCCACAGCCAGTCACAACCCTTGTTATACATGAAGTCATGGGAAAGCTACAAAAATATATTTTCTGCTTGGAAATCTCTTATCAGATTATGCTGTTTTAGTTGACTTTGCCTAAGCACAATTCTTCATTTTTTTGGGGATTCAGAAAACATAAAATTGTGATATGAATTATAAATAGTGAGGAAAAAGAAAAAAAAAAGCAAAGTTAAGAACATAAACATAAGAATAAGGCTAATTAAAAAATGCTATATATTGATATATGCATGTAAAGTATAGATTATATAGTTTTCATCCAGGATGGTGAATTTGTTTTATATAAAATTTGAAGTCTGATAGTTTGGAGATGTCTCCCCATAGTATTAGGGTATAAATATTCTTCAGGCATTTTAAAACTTCAGGAACGCATGCTTTATTATAAGTGATAACTGCTACCATTCAATAAAGAACATGTAATTATGAGATACTGGAAGACAGTTTTCCTGTTTCTGCTCATCACTGATAGATTTTGTATAGGAAGAAGCCTTAGAAGATAGAGATAGTGCCTCCCTTGGGAGCAAAGGCCAGGTTTATATACTATCCAGTTTAATAAAGATAATGTCTCATGCTGGGCGAAGGTCAAGCAGGCCGACTGTCCATTATAAAAGATTTTTGTTTCCTGTGCTGGGAGTTCCTTTCCTGTAACAGAACCCAGGGCATGTGTGGAGAGGCCCCATCATCTGGCTCTCTCTTCATTACCCTATGGGAATTGGGGTTCAAGTAATCAGCACAAAGCCTGACACTTCTGGCCTTGCCATCATTGCACGTAGTAAGGCCATCTGTCTGTGATCCAGGAGTCTCTTCTCTCCTACCCGCATGCAGGGAACTGTGTGACAAGTTATATTTTAGTAGCAAGTAGAGTAAAATTTCAGACCCTTCACAGTTCTGGAGATAACAGTCTGCATTTGCTTCCTATTGCTGCATAAGAAATTATCACCAGCTTAGTGACTTAAAAGGAGATTCGCTCATTAGCTCACACTTCTTCAGGTCAGAAGTCCAGGCAGAGTGAGGCTAGGTCTCTGCTCAGGTAAAATCAAAGTGGTGGCCAGGATTTATTGAATTCTGAAGTCCCCAGGGGGAACGATGAATTTCCAAACACTTACTTTTTGGACAAATTTAGATCCTCACACTCATCAAACTCCGGTCCCCACTTCCCTGCTGGAGACAATGCTCAGCTCTTAGAGCCCACTCATACCCCTTGCCACACATCCCATCCACTTTCAAAGCCAGATCAGAGAATACACTTCAAGTTAAATCCCTCTCCATTTTAGATCTTTGACTTCCTCTACCTCCAACCTCTAGATCCATATTTAAAAAGCTCATACGAGTAGGCCAGGCCCACCCAGATATCATCTCCCAATGACATGTGCAAAATCTCAGTCTCCAGGTTCCCCTCACATTCATGTATAAGAGAACATACAAGGGTGAGGGTCCACAGAAGTCATGTGAGAGTGCTGCCTCCCACAGACTTCCAACGTCTGTTATCCTGACCATCTTGGGAAAACTCTCCTGAGTGTCTCCTTGACTCACACAACTACCACACTGCATCACTTCTAACACTACAAGTGGGTTTTCACCCATCAAGCCAGGCTTTGAAACACCAGCTGCATGTCCTACAATTAATTCAATGTAACACTAAACAAACTTAGTGCAGACCCCAGAGGTTAAGAGGCACACCCTAAAGAAGATTACTCCTCCACCCCCTCAGATGTTAGTCACAAGCTGTAAATGAGAGGTTTGCAGGACCCCCTCCTTGGGTTTCATCATTTGCTAGAACAGCTCACAGAACTGAGAGAAATACTTAGTTACATTTACTGGTTTTTAATGTAATAAATCAATAGAAAACAGGCACTTCAGTCACCATGGAGTTGGGCTGTACCATGTTCTTGGCACATGAACGTGTTCATCTACTCAGAAGCTCTCTGAAACCTGTACTCATTGGATTATAGAGACTTTATCACATAGGCATGAACAATCACTAACTCTATTTCCAGCCTCTCTCCCCTTCCCAGGGGATGGGGGATAGAGTTGAAAGCTCCAAGCTTCTAATTGTAATTATGGTTTGATCTTTCTGGTAAACAGACCCCATTTTGAATCTACCTACCAACCACCAACAGTTACCTTATCTGAAGAAAAATCGTTCTTCTCTTTCAAGAAACTAAAAGGGGTTTAGGAGATTTATGTCAGAAACCACAGTCAGGGCCAACTATTAAATGAAAGACTCTTTTAATGTTCTTATCACTTAGTACATTATCATGGTTTTAAGAACTTTGTGCCAGGAACTCGGGGCAGATATATATATATATATATAATTTTTTTTTCCTACTATTTCACATTGACCTAAGTTTTCAAACAACCAGTGGAAATTGCCCATTGAAATCAGTTCTTAAAATAACACTATCCTGGGATAAAAATGAGCCAACTAATTAGAGCAATAAATTAATCCAATAATATTAGAAATTAACTTTTTGATTATCATTTTACAAAAGGAATGCTATGTGATGTAATGTATAACATCCTCAACAATATGCTTACAATGGGACACCTGGGTGGCTCAGTTGGTTAAGGGACTGCCTTCATTCAGCTCAGGTCATGATCGTGGAGTCCCAGGATCAAGTGCCACATCAGGCTCCCAGCTCCACAGGGGGTCTGCTTCTCCCTCTGACCTTCTCTCCTCTCATGCTTTCACTCTCTCTCTCTCTCTCAAATGG
This sequence comes from Mustela nivalis, assembly GCF_964662115.1. Classification (NCBI taxonomy): domain Eukaryota; kingdom Metazoa; phylum Chordata; class Mammalia; order Carnivora; family Mustelidae; genus Mustela; species Mustela nivalis. The sequence continues at coordinate 65,141,032 of NC_139029.1, forward strand.
ATAAATAAAATCTTAAAAAACAAAACAAAACAATATGCTTACAATGAACACCATGACAGGATTCATAGGTATATTTCCAAAATCTGTTTTCACCATGGATCAATGGAAATACACCAAAGCACAATTCAACAAAAGAAATTGCATAAGGGCTCATCTAAAAGAAACAATGTGCATCGTGCTTTGCCAGTTAGTCTTAGCATAAAGACAGACAGGTGTTCAAAGTATCTGTAACAGGTTAATAATGTGAAATCATGTCAAGAACCAACCAACTGGGATGTCTGGATGTCTCAGTTGGTTAAGCATTTGCCTTTGGCTCAGGTCATGATCCCAGGGTCCTGGAATTGACTGAACCCTACATTAGGCTCCCTGCTTAGCAGGGACCCTGCTTCTCTCTCTGCCTGCTCTGTCGGCCGCTACCCCTGCTTGTGCATGCTTGCTTTCTTTCTCTCTCTCTCCCCGACAAATAAATAAATAAAAACTTAAAACTTAAAAAAAAAAAAAAAAACCAAAGAACCAAGCAAACAGCATAATGTTTAAGATAGTAGGGCGTGGTGGCATCTGAAACCAACCAGAAAGAGCACATCCCATCTAATGACACCCAATGCATCATGTTTAAAACACTACACCTGACATACAAAACACATCTTCAGATTTCAAAGAGACAGTTCTAAGTTGTAACCTTCAATATATCTTCATGTCATTTAAACAACCTTCTATATTGTCATCTTACTTGAACTTTAGATTATACTTGTCAGTGAGTTCAAGATGGTATTATGTCTTGGAAAACATGAAGCACAGTAATCAAGTAAAAGCTAGATAGGACTTAATAAAATATGTTATTCATTTTCAATTTTGTTGTTTTTCTGTGGTTTTTTAAATTCAGATACTGTTGATGGTTATACTGGTATCTAGATTAAAAATTTCAGAGCTATGATACAATCACCTATTTCATGAATCTATTATCTATTTAAGACTAGAACCAGTTATTTGCTTATAAATAAATTAGTTTAACAATCCTTAGAATTTCACATGCAAGTTTTACCTATAGTTATGTATCATATTTCTAAGCTTGGGCTGAGTAGAGTTATCAAAAGTGGAGAGCCTATGAATTCAATTACATATCATTTTGAGGCTGATGAAATAGAAATTTATATGTCAGACCCCTGCTAACTGTCTACTTGAAATTTCCTTTTAAAATTTTACAGACATTTCAGATATAATGGGGATGAAGAGAACACTTTATTACTTCCTCAATGTCCTATCCTCCTTAATTCAGTAGGCCTCCTATCTACGAGTGAAAACACAGTAGTTACTGATATTTTCTCTTTTTTATCTCATTGTAATTAATCATTCAGTATGTCTTGTTTATTTCATCTCCAAAATACAACAAATTACTCCAGCCCCAATGCTGCCATTTTTGTTCAGATAATAATCATTTTCTCATCATCTTGAATTATACAATACCATCTTTCTTGTATTCCTATTCTATTCTTTTTTTTTTTTTTTAGATTTTATTTATTTATTTGAGATACAGAGAGTAAGACAGAGAGAGAAAGAGAGATAGAGCATAAGCAGGAGGCAAAGGCAGAGGAAGAGGGAGAAGCAGACTCCCCACAGAGTAGGAAGCCCAATGTGGGACACAATCCCAGGCCTTTGGAATTATGACCTGAGCCAAAGCCAGATGCTTAACCAACGGAGCCACTCAGGCACCCCACTCCCATTCCATTCTTGAGTTCTCCCTTCTGTTCTCCAAACACCACAAAAGGTATTTTCCTAAAATAAACACTAATCAGATACTGTCACAAACTTACTTACAACCCTCTACCGGCTTCTTTATCACACCAAGTATACTTCTACCTAGGGCCTTTGCATTTGCTGTTCCCTCTATCTGGGATGTCTTCTCCTGGAGACCTGCTTGACTTTTTATTTCATGGCTTTTGGTCCTTATTCATGTCCCTTTCTCAGTGAGAATTTTTATAACACCCTACCTAAAATAATGACTCCCCTGCATCTCTCTGCTTCTGGATTCCTCAGTACTCCTCTCTATACATATACCATATATTTTACTTACTTACTTTGTTTCTTGTTTATCTCCTCCTCCAGGGTATAAACCTAATGATGATGACTTTTATCTATGTTTGTCCCTGAGGGAATATTTTTCTCTCACTCTTTTTTTTTTTTTTAAAGATTATATTTATTTATTTGACAGAGACAGCACAAGCAGGAAGAGCAGCGGGCAGAGGGAGAAGGCAGTTCCCTGCTGAGCAAGGAGCCTGAGGCAGGCTCAATCCCAGGACCCTGGGCTCATGACCTGACCTGAAGGCAGATGGTTAAGTGACTGAGCCACCTAAGGGTCCCTCTCTCACTTGTGATTTAGTAATTCCAGCTCTTCTTTCAACACCTCCTTTAATAATATAATATAATATAATATAATATAATATAATATATAAATATATTTTTGACCACTCCATCTACAGTGAATTCACTTTATTTTAGTCATTTTTATGAGACTGACACATTGTGCTAAGGAGACACTTTATTTTGGCCATATTTTAAAAACTATAATATCATTATAATATAATATCATTATAACTATAATATCAATACCAAAAATCGTTTTTCTTGGTTTTATGCCCCCAGCAATTAGCTCAGTATCTGTCAAGTGACTAAATGAAGAAATGAAGGAAGGAATGAATAAAGTGTAGAATATATATATAAAAAAAATGACTAAGGGTACATGGGCCTAGGGAAAAGTTTTATATATCAAAGAACTTTGATACATTTTTTAATCCTTTTATTGATTTGGTTTTTCAAGTAGTATCATATTATTTCTCTTAAGAGCCAAACTTATACACAAAAATCATGAGTTTTGATACTTCGAATAAGTCTCACGGTTAAATTTCCATTCTAATTATTATTAGCTATGCACCTATGGACTAGTCACTGAACATTAATTTCCTTATTAATACAGTTGGGATAATTATACCTTCATTATAAGTTTAAATGTGGTAACATTCAATTAATGGTTTTGTTTTTGTTGTTAATAGTATAAAAGGAAAGTGCTCATAGAAGTGGGTGAAATCTCTTTTGAATAAGAAAAAAAAAAAATACATGCTCACACAGCACTAAGCACCCTGGGGGTAGATAAGTTACAAAGATTAGGGTTTGCATAATTGGTGTAACTCATAGTTTGCATTAACCTTATGAAGGGCAGCCATTTTTCATAGGTGTTGAGAATAATGTTAAAGAATACCAAAGCCTAAACCCTAACAATCATGAAAGTTAGCATGGATTATTAAGCTAATTAAAACACTGGGGCTCTGGAGACCTGAATTTTAATACACGTTTTGCCACTAACTTATAATGTAACCCTAGGCAAAAGAGCAGGTCTCTTTATTCTTTGCTTTCTTCATTTGTGAAGTGAACATTACCTTCCAGAGGGGGTTGTGCTGCATAGCAATGAACTGATATAAAGTACACTGTAAGAGTGGCATCCTTATGATAATTGTAAAAAAGTAAAATAAAAGGAGGTGTTGTGGTTAAAAGAAACCTGCAGACAGAGAGACTACCCTTCTCTCGTTAGCTGGTTTATTGCTCACAATGGGAATGGGACCTTTTTTGCTATTGGTTTACTTCTCCCTACCCTGACCCCCAGTGACTCCCTACACCCCACCCAGCAAAGACTCCTTCAACTAGTATCTAAAATTAAGTGTTCAAACTTTTCAGAATATTCCAACAACCTTAAAACTAGAAAAACTTATAGCTTGCAAATGTTAATTAAGATAATATCTTTACCAAATTTACCTTAAAATGTGAGGTACAGCAGAGCACTTATATCTATTGTTCTTTAATTAAATCTCTGATGTCTTTGGCCACTGTTACTCTGGAATGAACCCTCCCCACTCCAAGAAGCATAATTAGGAAGTAAGTTAGGTTACTAGATGATAAACGAGTGTAGCACTCCCTGTACCAAATGCTGTACCAGAATATAAAATGGATGGATGTCATCACAGTATAAAATATGGGTTTGGGTTTAAGATAAATTAGCCTACCTGTAGCACATTGCAATTTTCTATGCAAAATTTATTTAACCTGCCAAATTACTGTACATTTATTTAATTTGTACAGTTTATACATTTTATTAGCAGAAACTTTTGGTATGACTGTGAGGTGACTCTTGATTGCTAGGTGTTTATTTTGCTACATTCTAACTTTAAAAATTCTTTTTCTGAAAAAAAAAATTCTTTTTCTGAAATCTTGTAAATTTTCCATCAACGTTAAGTAAGAGGAATTCAGAGAGTTCTTACTCTTCTATGTAAAATATTACTGGTTGCTCAATGGAAAGCTTTATTTTTCATTGGAATATCTTTAACAAGCATTTCTCTTCTACTCTTTAGAGAAGCATCTAAGTTAATATACAGAAAGCCTATACTATGCAAGATAATCTAGATTCAATATCCTTCATTCAAGAATCACTCCTAATTCTCAAGAGATCTAAATTTCCTTTTCCTGTTTATTCACACTTAGATGATTTATTGTAAGGGGGTCATAGTTTACTGATATGGGTGTAATTTTCTTCCCTTACTCCGTTCCTTCCTTTCATTTTAGAGGGAGAGAGAGCATGGTGGGAGGGGCAGAGGGAGAAGGAGAGAGTATCTCAAGCAGACTCCATGCTGAATACGGAGCCCAGCTCAGGACATCATCTCATGACTCTGAGACCATAACCTGAACCGAATCAAGAGCTGGACACTTAACCAACTGCCCCAGCCAGGTGTCCCATGATTTGGGCGCATTCTTTACATAGTATATGACCTCCCTTAAAATCTATATGATGGAGAACATGAAGAGAGAGAAGAGAAAACTTACAGAATATTACATAGAATATTCATGAGCCCTGAACTACCCCAAACCTCCGCCACACCAAGTGGTTGCAAAAATAAAATCAAGAAGTACTGTTTACTTCAAACTAAGGGACCTCCCAACATTAAAAACAGAACAAAACAAAAAATAAAACGTTAGAAAGTGGATCAGCTTGTTCTACAGAAACAGACTGTATTTCTGTATATCAACCATGGAAATAAATTCAGTAAATAATAAGTGATAATAAATGAATCGTGTTTATTTTGAAGTAAATTGTGACATTGTTATTGTCACCACATACTTTCTGAAGTCACAATATAAAACAACACTGTTCTGAATACTCCTTGTGCTTCATCAGAAAAGACAACCAAGTACTTATATATCCCCCTAATGTTATTTGCTTTATATTTCTACCAGAACTCTTAGGGCTATTAGGAATTTTGGATTGAAGCATGAATATATTAAATCTCTTATTAAGGTATTCCAAAAGTTGTTGGCTTCATTTGCTTTTTTCAATAAACTAATCCATAAGTTGATGTCGACTTTATTTGACCTTCATGCAAGTGTTGTACTCTGAGTCTGGAACGTGGGATGACTGTCTTTGTAAATGTTTTGTTTGAAAATATAGTCCAATAACATTGATTTACAGTGATGTCTAGTCACAAAACCCTTATGAATACAACATTCAAAATGAATAGGACAGTGACAGTACATCATTCTGGGGAAGGGGAACAGCTCGGCAATATGAATCATAGACATCCATAACTGGTGTCACTTAAAACACATTAATATTAAGGAATGTAGTTTACATTTTAGAATTACTCAGTATGCAAACACTGCATTTCCACTTTACAGTGCATACCTAGTCAACACAGAAAGGTACACAGCAAAGTCTTAAAACATAACAAAAATAGTCATTGACTTTTAACTCCATGTAACAGAAGATAAGTAGCAATATTTTCTTCACTAACAATAATAATAAAACTTGTAATAATAGCAAAGATATAATTGATTACTGAGTAATTTCAGAGACCTCACCACCTGTCAAAACTAGTGACTTATTATATTATATGATAGAAAGATTATATTGGCAACATTCAAAAAAGATTCTGACTGAGATTTAGGATTCCTTACATATTTCTCAAAGGAATATGAAATATATGTATAATGATGTACTTAAAGTAAGTAACAGATTTTGTTCCTAAAATCTTCTAGCTTACAATTTTTCAGATCCTCTGAAGAATAAAAAAAAAAGAGTTTTGATAATTGATAACTAGCTCTCTATAATATGCCCCACAAGTGGACAGGAAAAAAAAAATGATGTTACACAGACATTAGGAGGCAGTTTAAAGCAGCTTGTTAGTTGAATTGAGCAATAGGGAAACTTACAGTTTAACAGCTTTGCTAGCAGGTGTTCCTGTTGTCGTGGTAAAGTGCTGCACGTTTTACTCAATAATGGTGATAATACGATCGAGTTATCCCCAAACTGTAAAAACTCAAGTAATAAAAGCACATTATGGTTTCTTTATTACTCTAGTGTTGCTTTAAACTATGTGCCCCAAATATATCTGCTTTTGAAAATGTCTCCTATTTAGACAAGAAGAAAAATGATAATTTTGAAAATGGAATTCGATTTAACCTTATACTCTTTGTTCAAGCCACTATATACAGGCATTTTTTTTTCTCCGCTGTTCCACAGGTCATTAACAATGTAAAACACCTACCAGGAAATATATTGTCACCTACATTCACAATAACAAACTATAATAAATAGAAATATTCCATTTTCTGATCAGGTTTTCAGATCATACAGGATGACCTCTGGTTATACACTTTAAACCTTAGAACTTTATTTTTTTTAAGATTTTATTTATTTGTTTGACACAGAGAGACAAATAACAAGTAGGCATAAAGGCAGGCGGTGGTGGGGGTGGGGGCAGGAATCAGGTTCCCTGCTGAACGGAGAACCTGATGCAGGGCTTGATCCCAGTACCCTGAGATCATGACCTGGGCCAAAGGCAGAGGCTTAACACACTGAGCCACCCAGGTGCCCCAAACCTTAGGACTTTTATAGACTTGAATAAGCTTAGCCTCAAGGCAAGTCAAATCAACTCACTACATTTAAAAAAAAAAAAAAATGACGCTAGTTAGTTAAGCATGATTATTTTAGTTTGACCATGGAGGTTTTTATCTGTTTTGGTTTAGCTTTTATTTTCCATGTAGGAAATACAATAAAAGGAAAAATTATAAGTGCGAATATACTAAGAAAATAATTTAAAATAAGCAAAAAGATGGAGACGAAGGATATCATAGCTACAGCTCTCTTACTGATCTCTTACAAAGTTTTTCTTTAGGCTCAGGCACATGAATAGGCTTTCAACCCAAGCTGTTCTTAATTAAAGGAACTTCTGCATCTGTCATCTCAGTGGTCAGTCCTTTGTTCAATGTGTATTCATTTTCCAATGAGGCATCATGCAAGGTACTGAGGTTACACAAATGAACGGACTGGACCTGATCTCCAGGGACTGAGTTCAGTGGAAGATACGCACATGAAAGTAAAATCTCACAGTGTTGTGACAGAGCTATGAACAAGGTGGTAGGAGAACACAGGGGAAGAAACACAAAACTCTGCATGAAGGTACTAAACAATAGCCTAAGGATTGCACTTGCATAAGATTAGTAAATGATCTCCTTGGAGACTGGGGCGTGCACACCAGAGTTTGAAGGACAGCATTTACTTAAATCATTATTCAGAATTCAACATAAACACACTGATAGCTGTTCTACTGTGAACATGTAGGTGCAGTTGTGACATCTTTTTGGGTTTCATCTCATGAATGTATCAACTGACTTAAGGTTAAGTCTATGAATATATGTATTGAATAATGAAGGCTTATAAGCCTTATAAACAAGAGTAAGATTAGTCATAACAATTTCTTTTAGAAATAGGATAATGGTTTAATTTTCTGCAACTATTTCCATAATCAATGCATGTTTTAATATAAATAGGTTACAAATGATGAATTAAAATGTGGACTAAAAAATAATTCTATTATAAATTTAGCCATTGCATATAATACTATACTCAATTCATTTTTATTGCTGATTTGATCTCAAACTGTAATCACTTCTGTCAGCATCTATGGAAGAATAGAATGCAATAAAAAAATAACTGTTGAAAATTAAAAAAAAAAAAAAAACTGTTTAAGTACTTGCCAGATAGCATGCAATGATATAAATGAAAATAATTGAAGATATAATCAATTCTCCAAAAAATTATAATGTAAATTTTTTTTTAAGATTTTTTTTTTTTTTTTGAGAAGCCGGGGACAGGCAGAGAAAGAGAGAGCACAAGCAGGGGGAGGGGCAGAGGGAGAGAGACAAGCACTGTTCCCCTGACTGGGGAGCCCAATGTGGGGCTCTATTCCAGGACCCTGAGATCATTACCTGAGCCAGAGGCAGATGCTTAACCAACTGAACCACCCAGGCACCCTCTAAATATTTTTTAAACCATTGTTCAATCAATTAAGAATTGTATTCTTGTGTAATCTTTATAAAAGTTAGTATGTGATAATAAACACACATATATATATCTACACATATGTGTATATGTAAGTGACTAAGGTATTTATTCTTAAAATAATATGGACTATGATACTTCAATGTTCCTCCAAGAATTTTGTTTAATATCATTAATGGGTTATCTGGGATACCTGTTCTTAGATTTTTTTATCAACTATCTAGGCATAGTTTATATTTGATGCTGAAGTGAGATGAAGTGGCAAAAACATTATAAACTTCATGGTACCAACAGATGAAACAAATGGAAATCCATGTATGTACTAAATAAAGTACTAGGTTGTACAATACTTTGATCACCAACATTCTGTTAAGGAATAAGAAAATAGCAAAAAGTAAGATTAAGTATGAACTTAAAGGTTTCTATTATTAGTTTCTTTTTTTCCTCTGTTACTTATATAACTACCGTGTGTTTTTGGATTCAAACGATCTTTAATACATGTAGTACATCTGACTATTAGATGTGTCAAAACATTGTTCAAAGCTTATTCTCAGGGCACCTGGGTGGCTCAGCTGGTTAAGCATCTGCCTTTGGCTAAGGTCATGATCCGAGGGCCCTGGGATCTAGCCCTGCACCTGGCTCCCTGCTCAGAGGGAGTCTGCTTCTTCCTTCTCCTTCTCTTGCTCCATCGCTCTCTGTGTCCCTCTCAAATAAATAAATAAATAAATAAATAAATAAATAAATAAGCTTGTTCTTATATCCATTTTTTTTTAAAGATTTTATTTATTTATTTGACAGAGAGAAATCACAAGTAGACGGAGAGGCAGGCAGAGAGAGAGGAAGGGAAGCAGGCTCCCTGCTGAGCAGAGAGCCCGACGCGGGACTCGATCCCAGGACCCTGAGATCATGACCTGAGCCAAAGGCAGCGGCTTAACCCACTGAGCCACCCAGGCGCCCTCTTATATCCATTTTAAATCTCATTTTAGCCATGGACAAAATAATCCTAACAAACCAACTTGTTTAATATCAACATATCCTCCATAATGTGCCACACTTAACACCTATGCTTCGAGAATAAAGGAGAAAATTGGTAAGGATTATGGTGCTTCCTTCATCAATATTTATTCTACAAGAAGTATCTTAAATATATTATATATATTGAAGTCTGAATTCTGAATATATATATAGTAATACATGTATTATTTCATATCATATATTAAACATTTTCAGTTATGAATCCTCTACTTGCTTGTTATTTTAAAGAAGATAAGGTCATACTATCTTGAATTTTGTGTGTCTTCAAACTTTGAAGTTAGCTCTCTTTCCATTCATTGGTTATACCTGGTCAGCCTATATTAGTATATGGCTTCTTGAAGACAAGTGTACTGGACACTGTGATGAACACTCATTTATAGTGTTTATTTAGCCTAGAGCTATATCATAAATATTCATTGGTAATTGACTATTTTCTGTTAAAACAGTGGCCATAACTACATCATTAGCATATTGAAATGTAAGTAGAAATGCGATATGTACTTAAAAATCTTAAAATGTGTTGACAGTATACAAATACATGTCTGTCTTCTATCAATATTGGTAGCAAATACTTCTGAGGATGTTCAAAGTTATATCAGGCTTCTTTCTTATTTTGTTTGTTTGTTTCACGTTTTCATTTGGGAATCTTGTCAATTACAGCCTCCTCTGTGGAGATCGGGGGAAATACCTATGGTTCAATAAAAGGAAGATGGTCTTAGGAGAGTTTAGAAGGTTGAAGCTTCTTGATACCTGACAAACACTGATTAGTGAAAGTGAATTTCCAAACTCCACCACCTTGGTAACAATTAGGTAAATAAATCCAAGGGCTGAGGGAAAAAGATAACATGAAAATTAATATAGTATTTATTTTTCTATTCTCATTATTTTCCTTGTACCTAATTTATACAGTTTGGTATCTCTGTAGTTTCATATATAGGTCGTTATTCTGGATAGATATAATATCAAAGAGTTTATAAAATATCAACAATTGTGCTTTCAGAAAATGTATTTTCTAGAGTATTTGATCAATAAAGTAGTGTAAATAAAGAGATGGAATGAAGAATTAAAGTGATTATATAGATCATCTCCAAAGCCTGGGAAACTGTGGCAAGACCAGGAATTTAGAGTCATTATCCAGTGTGGCTGTTACATTGTTCGGATTTTTCTAGTTAAACTCTAAAAACTACATTCCACATTGAGTTTGCAGACACTGTCAAAGTAGCACTTCGGTTATTAGTTATTTTTGTTGCTGTTGTTGTTGTTTTAAACAGAAAATAGTTTACTGATTTCTGTGCCAATTATTTGTAGAAGTATAAGATCAATGTTACCAGGAGATTATTTGTCATGAAATATTAAGTCCATATTTAGAGTTTTTAAATAATGACAATAATAAAAGGACTATGGACAAAAATATGGAAAAGTACTATAAATCTCTAAAGCAAATAATTTTATTGCAAATTATCTTCCAGTTTTGTCCATCAAAACATATACCTAACATTATTATAATTGTATGATATGTTATGTTTCAGTCCCCATAGTTTAATTGTCTTAAAACTGGTTTCCATGATTTTCATTATCTCAATAATGATTTTTAATGGTTTAAAGTTTTCTGTCCCACACATTTAAAAATGAGACTCTGAGCATAAGGAACTGGAAACCAAAGATTATTTTTTATAGTATGTTAATAGAATCAATATAAATACACCATCAAGCCTCCTACTTTATATATTTATAAAATCAATGAATATTTACTAATGTGAATTACAGTATCAAATTTGGAAGCCAGTGAATAGGTGTATGTACATATGTAGATGTATGTTTACATATCTTTACTGCAGATAGGTACACAAAAGTTATTTATATTACAATATAAGTGAATAATAAATTAAAGTCCATTAGTGCACATTAGATAGATTTACATATTTTATTAATGTATCAGTACTGAATTATACATTAGCCATCTCATTTTTGTTTTTTGTTTTGTTTTGTTTTACATTAGGTAGCTCCTTGAACCTCACTTTTGTCATCTGTAAAACTGGAATGAAAATACCAAATAAAAAACACCGAAAAACAAAAAACCTCTCACAATAGACCAAGGTAACAATAGGATGCAAAACACTCTGAATACCAGTATAATCTGGATTTTGATGGATACTGATAGACAAAAATAGGTACTATGTAAGCAGGCTAATTGTTGCATTAAAAAATAGACTATGGTGTTGATCTTCTTGTTTAAAATATGTGTGATCCTATAGAGAACTTATATTAAGTACTAAATTTTGGAATAAACCCAAGAATAACTGACTAAACTACAAATGATAGTTAGAGTTCTGACATCTGAGTAACGTATTTATTCTAAAGAAAGGGAAATGGCTGAAGCAACAAGTTAAGGTTGGGACTTTACATCAAATAGGATACTCTCCATGGCAAACAACAGAACATCAACTCAAATTGACATAAACCGTAAGGAATATTTATTATTTCATATAATGAGAAAGATAAAGCTAGTTCCTTTGGTTCATCAGAGACATTCTGAAACATCGAGATTCCTTCTATTTCTTTAGTCTAATATTAGTACAGAAGCTGGTCCTCAGGATAGCTGTCTGCAGCAGTCTGAGGTGACTATACATTTCCAGTTATCATGTCCAAATAGGACAGCATCCAGGAAAAACCCAAGTCCATCTTTTCTTGTGTCTCAATATAATGGATCTAATTTGACTTTAGACTGATTTGTCACACTTTTATCTTGTGCCTATTCCTAAACTGATATTAGCAGAGGAAGTAAGCTAGCCATAATTGACTTAGTAAAATGAAAGTTCTTTTTAAAAGGAAGCATAGGAATTAATTAGTTGTTATATGGACAACCTAGACTATTTCTTTGAAATAGGAAGCAATATTTAAAACTGATTCATTAATAACTATAGCCAATTCCAAAGCACAATAGAAACCAGAGATTATTTGCTAAAGGAGTATGCTAACCCTATGCTCAATAATTCAAAGGTAAAAGTGAGAAAAAAAAAAAAGAAAACCTTTCATGTTCTTTAAATAATGAAAGTACTATACAAAAATTGACTAATTAGAAGACCTGAATTATAGTATGTCACAATTTCATAGGTATAAATACTACTACCATGGTCCATTTCAAAATACTAACACAAATTCAACTCCCTAGTGAAGGGGCTACAGGTCCCTCCTGCCTCCATCAGTGGCTTCTCAACCTCTACCCTTGCTTGTCTGTCATAGACCCTCAACCAAACAGCAATAGTGGTTCTTTTAAAGCTTGTCAGATCATTTCAACACTTGCTCAAAATGTTGGCTCTCTGTATCATCAGAGACTAGAATCCTTACAGAGTTCTACCTGATCTTGCCCTTGTTATCTCCCTGAGCACCTCTCCATTATTCTCCCGTGTGCTCTCCATTCTAGCAACCTGACCTCTTTGATATTGCTTGATTGTTCCTAGATAGCTTCTCCTTTAGGGCTTCTGCTTGAACTTGGCCAATATTTTCACCTTCTTTAAGTATCTGTTAAAATGATATCTTCCTCATGAGGCCCACATAATCTGAGGGCCTTATTTATAATTTATATAAAATTACAGCTTTCTAGAGAACCTGGCTGGCTCATTCAGTAGCGCTTACAACTCTTGATCTCCAGGTTGTGAGTTTGAGCCCTACATTGGGTGTAGAGGTTACTTAAAAACAGAAAACTTTTAAAAAGATAAAATAAAATTGCAACTTTCTCCCTGTAACTCCATTCTTCTCCTCCTCTCTTCCCAATCTTCCATGTAATATCACTTTCTATACAATGAAGATATACTTATTTGTATGTTTATGCTTAGTTTTTGTTTTTTTTTTTAACCCTCTGCTATAATACAAGCATTAAGAAAATAATTTTTGTGCCTGTTTATTTACATATCTCAAGTTCATAAAATACTGTATAGCATGTGGTACATATTTAACAGACATATTTTGGTGGGAGGAAGCAAGACGGTGGAGAAGTAGCAGGCTGAGATTACTTCAGCTAGCAGGAGATCAGCTAGATAGCTTATCTAAAGATTGCAAACACCTACAAATCCAATGGCATATCAAAGAGAACAGCAATTTTAGAAACAGAAAATCAAACACTTTTTGAAAGGTAGGACTGGCGGAGAAGTGACTTCAAAGCAACGTGAAGATAGACCGCGGGGGGAGGGGCCGGCTCCCGGAAAGCGGCGGAGCAACGGAGCACAAAATCAGGACTTTTAAAAGTCTGTTCTGTTGAGGGACATTGCTCCAGAGGCTAAACCGGGGTGAAGCCCACGCGGGGTCAGCATGGCCTCAGGTCCCACAGGGTCACAGAAGGATTGGGGGTGTCTGAGTGTCACAGAGCTTACAGGTATTAGAACAGGGAAGCCGGCTACAGAGACAGAGCCGACAGTGAGCTCACAGCTCGGGGTTACCTTGAACTGGTTGAAGGCTGGGTGAGCTCGGAGCGCGGTCGGAGGTCAGGCAGACGGGAGTTATTGGGCGCTGTTCTCTGAGGGCACACAGAGGAGTGTGGCCCTGGGCTCACGACTCCTCTGGGCTGGAGACCAGGAGGCTACCATTTTCATTCCCATCCCCCAGAACTCTACGGAAAGCACTCAAGGAACAAAAGCTCCTGAAAGCAAACCTGGGTGGATTACTCAGCCCGGCCCCTGGTAAGGGCAGTGCAATTCCGCCTGGGGCAAGGACACTTGAGAATCACTAGAACAGGCCCCTCCCCCAGAAGATCAACAAGAAATCCAGCCAAGACCAAGTTCACCTACCAAGGAGTGCAGTTTCAATACCAAGGAGAGCAGCAGAATTCCAGAGGAGGAGAAAGCAAAACATGGAACTCATGGATTTCTCCCCATGTTTCTTTAGTCTTGCACTTAATTTATTTTTTTTTTCTTTTTCAATTTTTTTTCTCTATTCTGATGCTAATTTTTTTAACTTTTACCCTTTTCTTTTTTAACATTTTTAAGTAGTTTATCTAATATATGTATATATTTTTCTTTTTTATACTGTTTCTTTTTCGTTTTCTTTTTTTAATTGTTTCTTTTCTTTTTTTTTTTTTTCCTTTCTGAACCTCTTTTTATCCCATTTCTTCCCCTCACAATTTGGGATCTCTTCTGATTTGGTTAAAGCATATTTTCCTGGGGCTGTTGCCACCCTTTTAGTATTTTACTTGCTCCTTCATAAACTCTTATCTGGACAAAATAAGAAGGTGGAAAAATTGACTACAAAAAAAAGAACAAGAAGCAGTACCAAAGGCTAGGGACCTAATCAATACAGACATTGGTAATATGTCAGATCTAGAGTTCAGAATGACAATTCTCAAGGTTCTAGCCGGGCTCAAAAAAGGCATGGAAGATATTAGAGAAACCCTCTGGGGAGATATAAAAGCCCTTTCTGGAGAAATAAAAGAACTAAAATCTAACCAAGTGGAAATCAAAAAGGCTATTAATGAGGTGAAATAAAAAATGGAGGCTCTCACTGCTAGGATAAATGAGGCAGAAGAAAGAATTAGTGATATAGAAGACAAAATGAAAGAGAATAAAGAAGCTGAGAAAAAGAGGGACAAACAGTTACTGGACCACGAGGGGAGAATTTGAGAGATAAGTGACACCATAAGATGAAACAACATTAGAATAATTGGGATTCCAGAAGAAGAAAGAGAGGGAAGCAGAAGGAATACTGGAAAGAATTATTGGAGAGAATTTCCCTAATATGGCAAAAGGAACAAGCATCAAAATTCAGGAGGTGCAGAGAACGCCCCTCAGAATCAATAAGAATAGGTTCACACCTCGTCACCTAATAGTAAAATTTACAAGTCTTAGTGACAAAGAGAAAATCCTGAAAGCAGCCCAGGAAAAAAAGTCTGTAACATACAATGGTAAAAACATTAGCTTGGCAGCAGACTTATCCACAGAGACCTGGCCGGCCAGAAAGAGCTGGCATGATATATCCAGAGCACTAAATGAGAAAAACATGCAGCCAAGACTTCTATATCCAGCTAGGCTATCATTGAAAATAGAAGGAGAGATTAAAATCTTCCAGGACAAACAACAACTGAATAAATTTGTAAACACCAAACCAGCTCTACAGGAAATATTGAAAGGGATCCTTTAAGCAAAGAGAGAGCCTATGAGTGGTAGATCAGAAAGGAACAGAGACAATATGCATTCACAGTCACCTTATAGGCAATACAATGGCACTAAATTCATATCTCTCAATAGTTACCCGGAATGTTAATGGGCTAAGTGCCGCAATCAAAAGACACAGGGTATCAGAATGGATAAAAAAACAAAACCCATCTATATGTTGCCTACAGGAAACTTATTTTAAACCCAAAGGCACCTCCAGATTTAAAGTGAGGGGGAGGAAAAGAATTTACCATGCTAATGGACATCAGAAGAAAGGAGGAGTGGCAATCCTTATATCAGATCAATTAGATATTAAGCCAAGGACTATAATAAGAGATGAGGAAGGACACTATATCATACTCAAAGGATCTGTCCAACAAGAAGATCTAACAATTTTAAGTATCTATGTCTCCAACATGGGAACAGCCAGCTATATAAACCAGTTAATAACAAAATCAAAGAAACACATCAACAATCATACAATAATAGTAGGGGTCTTTAACACTCCTCTCACTGAAATGGACAGATCATCCAAGCAAAAGATCAACAAGGAAATAAAGACCTTAAATGACACACTGGACCAGATGGGCATCACAGATATATTCAGAACATTTCATCCCAAAACAACAGAATACACATTCTTCTCTAGTGCACATGGAACATTCTCCAGAATAGATCACATCCTGGGTCCTAAATCAGGTCTCAACTGGAATAAAAAGATTGGGATCATTCCCTGCATATTTTCAGACCACTATGCTCTGAAGCTAGAACTCAATCACAAGAGGAAATTTGGAAACAACCCAAATACATGGAGGCTAAACAGCATCCTTCTAAAGAATTAATGGGTGAACCAGGAAATTAAACAAAAATTGAAAAATTCATGGAATCAAATGATTATGAAAACACAATGGTTCAAAATCTGTGGAACACAACAAAGGCAGTCCTGAGAGGAAAATAAATAGCGGTACAAGCCTTTCTGAAGAAACAAGAAAGGTCTCAAGTACACAACCTAACGCTACATCTAAAGGAGCTGGAGAAAGAACAAGAAATAAACCCTAAATCCAACAGGAGAAGAGTAATCATAGAGATCAGAGCAGAAATCAATGAAATAGAAACCAAAAAAACAATAGAACAGATCAACGAAACTAGGAGCTGGTTCTTTGAAAGAATTAATAAGATTAATAAACCCCTGGCCAGACTTATCAAAAAGAAAAGAGATAGGTCCCAAATAAATAAAATCATGAATGAAAGAGGAGAGATCACAACTAACACCAAAGAAATACAATTATAAGAATGTTGGAGTTGATTCCATATTAAAACATGTTAAATCCTTGGGCCTGCCTGGGCCTACTTAGCCATGTGACTCCATGTTGCCTAAGTAGACATTTTGTTGTTGAATAAATGCCTTATCAGTTATTGATATCAGTTCCAGGTAACTGTTGCTAAAACACACACCTAAAACAAGGCCAATTTATTTATATCGGTTCCAGGTAACTATTACTAAAACACATAACTAAAACAAGGCCATTTTGTTGTTTAATATAAGCCTCAACAGTTACTAGTATCGGTTCCAGGTAACTGTTACTAAAACACACAGGTAGGAGACATCCAATCAGCCAAAGCCACATATGTAGATGTCTGTGATTGTGCCCTATAAAAACTAGCCTGTAAGACCAAGGGGAGTCTCTCTCTTCGGAGTGGCCCTGGCCGGTCAGTCTGACTTCTAATGCTTAGCATAGAATAAAGCTTTACATAACATTTACTTTGTATCAGCCTGGTTTCCCTGGCTGGTCAGTCTAACTTCTAATGCTTGGCATAGAATAAAGCTTTGTGTAACTTTGTCTCAGTCTCATTCCTTTGATAACAGACCCAACAAGAACATACTATGAGCAACTTTACGCCAACAAATTAGACAATCTGGAAGAAATGGATGCATTCCTAGAAACATATCAACTACCACAACTGAACCAGGAAATAATAGAAAGCCTGAACAGACCCATAACCAGTAAGGAGATTGATACAGTCATCAAAAATCTCCAAACAAACAAAAGCCCAGGGCCAGACAGATTTCCGGGGGAATTCTACCAAACATTTAAAGAAGAACTTATTCCTATTCTCCTGAAACTATTCCAAAAAATAGAAATGGAAGGAAAACTTCCATACTCATTTTTATGAGGCCAGCATCACCTTGATCCCAAAACCAGACAAGGATCCCATCAAAAAAGAGAGCTATAGACAAATATCCCTGATGAACACAGAGGCGAAAATTCTGACCAAAATACTAGCCAATAGGATTCAACAGTACATTAAAAAGACTATTCACCACAACCAAGTGAGATTTATTCCAGGACTGCAAGGTTGGTTCAACATCCGCAAATCAATCAATGTGATACAACACATCAAAGAAAGAAAGAACAAAACCCATATGATGCTCTCAATAGATGCTGAAAAAGCATTTGACAAAGTACAGCATCCCTTCCTGATCAAAACTCTTCAAAGTGTAGGGATAGAGGGCACATACCTCAATATTATCAAAGCCATTTATGAAAAACCCACTGCAAATATTCTCAATGGAGAAAAACTGAAAGCTTTGCTGCTAAGGTCAGGAAGACGGCAGGGATGTCCATTATCACCACTGCTATTCAACATCGTACTCGAAGTCCTAGCCTCAGCAATCAGACAACAAAAGGAAATTAAAGGCATCCAAATCGGCAAAGAAGAAGTCAAACTCTCACTCTTCGCAGATGATATGATACTATATGTGGAAAACCCAAAAGACTCCACTCCAAAACTGCTAGAACTTATACAGGAATTCAGTAAAGTGTCAGGATATAAAATCAATGCACAGAAATCAGTTGCATTTCTCTACACCAACAGCAAGACAGAAGAAAGAGAAATAAGGAGTCAATCCCATTTACAATTGCACCCAAAACCATAAGATACCTAGGAATAAACCTAACCAAAGAGACACAGAATCTATACTCAGAAAACTATAAAGTACTCATGAAAGAAATTGAGGAAGACACAAAAAAATGGAAAAATGATCCATTCTCCTGGATTGGAAGAATAAATATTGTGAAAATGTCTATGCTACCTAAAGCAATCTACACATTTAATGCAATTCCTATCAAAGTACCATCCATCTTTTTCAAAGAAATGAAACAAATAATCCTAAAATTTATATGGAACCAGAAAAGATCTCGAATAGCCAAAGGAATATTGAAAAAGAAAGCAAAAGTTGGTGGCATCACAATTCCGGACTTCAAGCTCTATTACAAAGCTGTCATCATCAAGACAGCATGGTACTGGCACAAAAACAGACACATAGATCAATGGAACAGAATAGAGAGCCCAGAAATAGACCCTCAACTCTATGGTCCACTAATCTTCGACAAAGCAGGAAAGAATGTCCAATGGAAAAAAGACAGGCTCTTCAATAAATGGTGCTGGGAAAATTGGGCAGCCACATGCAGAAAAATGAAATTGGACCGTTTCCTTACACCACACATGAAAATAGACTCAAAATGGATGAAGGACCTCAATTTGAGAAAGGAATCCATCAAAATCCTTGAGGAGAACACAGGCAGCAACCTCTTCAACCTCAGTTGCAGCAACATCTTCCTAGGAAATCTCCAAAGGCAAGGGAAGCAAGGGCAAAAAGGAACTATTGGGATTTTATCAGGATCAAAAGCTTTTGCACAGCAAATGAAACAGTTAACAAAACCAAAAGACAACTGACAGAATGGGAGAAGATATTTGCAAATGACATATCAGATAAAGGGCTCATGTCCTAAATCTATAAAGAACTTAGCCTACCCAAAGAACAAATAATCCAATCAAGAAATGGGCAGAGGACATGAACAGACATTTCTGCAAAGAAGACAGACACATGAAAAAGTGCTCCATATCACTCGGCATCAGGGAAATACAAATCAAAACCACAATGAGATATCACCTCACACCAGTCAGAATGGCTAAAATTAACAAGTCAGGAAATGACAGATGCTGGCAAGGATGCAGAAAAAGGGGAACCCTCCTACACTGTTGGTGGGAATGCAAGCTGGTGCAACCACTCTGGAAAACAGCATGGAGGTTTCTCAAAATGTTGAAAATAGAACTACCCTATGACCTAGCAATTGCACTACTGGGTATTTACCCTAAAGATACAAACGTAGTGATCCAAAGGGGCACGTGTACCCCAATGTTTATACCAGCAATGTCCACAACAGCCAAACTATGGAAAGGACCTAGATGTCCATCAACAGATGAATGGATAAAGAAGAGGTGATATATATACACAATGGAATACTATGCAGCCATCAAAAGAAATGAAATCTTGTCATTTGCGACAACGTGGATGGAACTAGAGCGTATCATGCTTAGAGAAATAAGTCAAGTGGAGAAAGTCAACTATCATATGATCTCCCTGATATGAGGAAGTGGTGATGCAACATGGCAGGTTACAGGGGTAGGAGAAGAATAAATGAAACAAGATGGGATTGGGAGAGAAACAAACCATAAGTGACTCTTTTTTTTTTTTTTTTTTAAGATTTTATTTATTTGACAGAGAGAAATCACAAGTAGATGGAGAGGCAGACAGGGAGAGAGGGAAGCAGGCTCTCCGCTGAGCAGAGAGCCCGATGTGGGACTCGATCCCAGGACTCTGAGATCACGACCTGAGCCGAAGGCAGCGGCTTAACCCACTGAGCCACCCAGGCGCCCCCCATAAGTGACTCTTAATCTCACAAATCAAACTGAGGGTTGCTGGGGGGTGGGGTTATGGACACTGGGGAGGGTATGTGCTATGGTGAGTGCTGTGAAATGTGTAAATCTGGCAATTCACACACCTGTACCCCGGGAATAAAAATATATATTTATAAAAAATAAAAATAAAAAAAAGACATATTTTCATTGAATGAACAATAATTTATCTCAAATAATGCAAATAGTTTTTAATATATATATTTGGCACTCAAAAGCTGCTGTGCTTTCCAAATAGCCTTTTCTATGTAAGTACAGTATATTTTCTCATTTGTGTATCCTAGAAACAATTTGGTTCCCTGAATTACATTTTCAAATATTCACCATACTTATTTTACTTGAAATTAAATAAGTAAACAAACATTATAATTTCCCTCACAAAAGCTGACTATGCAATTAGTTCTTTTGAAGGTTTTTCTAAATTCAATAGTTTTTCCTTTGGAGTATATCTTTAGAGTATATATTATCAATAACTTACCTGGTATCTTTCAAAAACAATTAGCAAATTCTGTTGGTATTGTTTTTATTTAAATTTTAAACATGCTCAAGCTTCTAGACTCTTGTAGATATCATGTATACTACCAATAAAAGTAAGAAGAAAATATTTTCCAGACTTAAAGTTAATTTTCAAGGATGTTTTTCCTCTTGAATTCAAATTTTAGGAACAAAAATCTAAAATAGTATTTCACATATCTGTATGTTGACATTAAAATCTAGGTGGGTGAGGAAAATCTATGGTACGTTGATAGAGAAAGAACTGGTTATAAACATAAGCCATTAATATAACTTGATGATATTTGTCCTTGTTCTTAAGATTTCTTATTACACCCTTCAACTATTTATCACTGTCTGAATATGTTGATTTACTCTAGAGACAAATAAATTAATTATTTGGTTGAGTAGAAAGAAAATTGCATTGTCCTCCGAATATGTTTCATGGTGGATCTGTCATAGTCATTTTTCTCAGTCAGGTACCTAAATGCACAAAGTAGCTCAAAATTTATTCTCCAACCAACTTGTCTCCAAAACACTATCAGTTTTGTTTTTTGTTTTGTTTTGTTTTGTTTTACCTAGAGTTAATTAACATTTATGGACTCCCAGTTTTTGGTTCTACATGTTAGAAGCTTGGAAGTTGCCACTCCATTCCAAGTAAAAAGTTGAACAGACAGAAAATTTAAGAACTCCTGTTGGACCTAAGAGAGGTGAAGATGCAAGGCAAACCACTGTCCCTAAGTTTAAAGAGACAGAAAGACATATATAGAAAATCAGAGCTTCCTTGGACAGAGATTCACTGGAACTATCCCGGAACCTGTGCCAGGTAAGGTAAGAAAATCTGAATTATACCAAATTGCTGGGACTTCAGTTGGTCCTACTCTGGGAGTTAAAAACTCCAAGGATACCCGGTCATAAGGGGGTTCCCTATAATACTGTGAAATTTACTTTCAGAAGTTTGACCAGACTCCCACAGTAAATACCAAAAGTAAACATTTTGTTTTGCTAGGAGGGCATGGGGAAAAAGGACAATTTTGAAATGCCAGAGCACTCTGTCCTTCTAACAAAGACTGACCTCAGGGTAATTGGTTAATCAAAGTCTAAATTTCTGGGATATTAAGAGAGTTTAACACACACGGGGGGAGAGAAATTTCTTCTCCAGCCCACTCTAGCCACATTGTCCCAACTAAGCACGGAGAAAAGACAATTAGAGAAACACTTAAACAGTTCACAGCCCAGGGGCATAGACTCACTAAAAGACTGAGACCAAATCAGAGGATTATGAAGAGTTTCTGCACCCTTCACACCTTATCACCACATTACTAAAGCCGTATTTATAGCAGTTCCTTTTAGCTAGCACATCATGTCTCCATATCAATAAAAAATTTCTAGGCATACCAAAAGGCAAAAAACATAATTTGAAGAGACAGAGCAAGCATCAGACATAATCAGACATGACAAGGGTGTTATAATTACCAAACCGGGAACTAAAATTATGATTAATATGCTAAAGACACTAATGGTGATAATTCTTCATTATTGTTGCAGGCTTTCCCTATGGGGTTGGTTTAAGGGTGCACATATCCATATGCATACATATGAATATATATATGACATTGATTACATATATGTATATACGTGCAATTTCAAAAATCATTTAGTGAAGCATCACATTATGTTATGAATTTTTAGTTCATGGAAATCCATGTAATTACCTCAGAACAACTATTAATTATTTACAGTAGATATTTTCATCAATAAATTTGGTTTTTATGTTTAAGATAATTAATAACTATAGTAGATAGGAATATATTATTATGCTTTCTGACATTTTTTAAAAGAATGGTCATATCCATCAACTCTATTTCCCTCAGCTTCTTCACTTATTATTAGAATTGGTCTTCTACTAGAAACTGTTTATTTTCCAATGGTTTACTATTTCTTCATCCTCCCTCAAACTTAAGGTAATGATTTGCTGGCTATAAGGAAGGCATTTTTAAAAAATTTATTTATTTATTTGAGAGAGAGAGAGCACATGCACACATGCACAAAATGGGACAGGGGCAGAGGGAGAGAGACAAGCAGACTCTGTGCAGAGCCCAGAACCTGATGTAAGGCTCAATTTCACAACCCTGAGATGATGACCCAAGCCAAAATCAAGAGTCAGACGCCAAGGAAGGTTTAAAAAGAAGAAGAAAAAGAAAAAGTTTGTGCTGATACCACAGATTAACCTGTAATATGAATTCTAAACAATATCAGTTTTCAAATTCAATTGCTATTTTGATTTCACTCATTTCATAATGATAGTCACACTGATACTCTTAGAACAAAACATTCCATAGTGTGTTGTTTTTAATTTTTATCCTATTGTAATTACACCTAAGTTTCCAGTCTATTGACACTTAACCTAATTGTTTTTTATTCTATTGGTAAGTTCTCAAACTGACTGTGTTGCTGTCCTAGAGAATGCCATTGGAATGCAACTCTCAGCTCTGGCTACCTTTGGGACTACCTGACTCGACATAGGCGGGTGAGTCTCAGTTAGAAAAGAAATCTCAATTTTAGATTTTAATTTTGTCATATTTTAGCTAGATATACTTGGCTATTCTGTTTCCTCATCAGTCAAATCATGACATTACTTACTGCTTGCTACAGTTATACATAGAAGGTTAAAAAAGCATAAAGTAACAAAAAATAGAAAGATGAAATGAACTAGGCAAAAGAAAATATGATTCTCCAAAGTGGTTTAAAAAGGAGGGGGGAACCTTTAGAAACTGTATCCAGAGTTAATCTCGCTACACTAAATAAAAGTGTGAGGAGGTCAGATGATTTTGCACAAAAGTAATATTAAATATTTAAAAACCAGGTATTTCTCATTTTTCTCAAACTATTCATGAGTATTTCAATAAAGAAAGTTCTCAACTCATTTAAAAAGGTATGCATAATTTTTTAAAAACAAAACCTGACAGAAAACACAAGAAAAAAATTAAGCTCATTCATCCATAAATATAGATGCAGTATTCCTAAAGCACATTTAATCCAGCTAAAGTATTAAAAAAAAATAGCCAAAACAACAAACAAAAAACAAGTATATTTTAAACAAGGGTGGGTTTATGCCAGGATTACAAGAAATTCCTTTCCTACACAGATTTTAAAAAAATGGAAAGTAATACTGTTGGCAGATCAGAAATGCTGCACAAAACAACTATACTTGCTGGATGAAATACAGAAATAATCTCACTGAAAGCAGTGGAGAGGCACTAAGGCAATAAGAAATGAAGGGACTGAGCCTCTCAAAAGGAATAGAACCTCAAGAGGTGAGCTGTCTTTTGAAGTTACTTTTAGCCAGGGCACATTCAGTGATTCTAGGCATAGTCAGGAAGACGAGAATTTGACCTTTGTATCCTGAGACAATCATTGCTGAGAGAAAAAGAAATAAACCAGTATTTTGGAAGAGATTTTGGAAGCTTCAAGCCATTGCCAATTTTAACCTAAAGACATTTGGAAAATCCTGGAGTTGCCATGCAATAGGAGAAATAAAACCTAAGCAGAAAGCCTCTAAAATGGAGAGAAGACCTTTTCTCAATCTCCTGTGAAAAACATTAGAATTTGGGGCACAGCAAGTAAAAGGGGCCCCCAAAACACATTAAGGTATCTGCTGGAAATGATTACAAGCAGGAGAAAACCACAGGTAGACTGAACCTTACAAGGACCGCAAACTTAACACGGGGCAGTCATTGAAGACACTAGGTACTCATCACCCAACATTTTTTTCAGTCAGGAGAGTAGAGTAAACCATCTCTAGAGGAATAATACATGCAACTTTTCTGGTTTTCAATGTAAAGAAAATTAAACATATGAAGAAAAATATATATGACTAAAATCCAACAGAAAAACATACAATATATTTTAAAAATGAGAGATGATCCACATTTCAGCATCAGTTGGCAAGTTATTTAATAACTACAGTTAACATTTTTTTAAAGGAAAAAAATCTGGAGAAAGCAGATGAAAATATGGGGACTTTCACTAGAAATATTTGAATTATAAAAATAATCATATAACTTAATTAGTAAGTAAAAATGACTACAAATTTTTCGAAACTGACAGAAGACATCAACCCACAGTTTAAAGAAGCACTGTGAAGCCCCAGTAAAATACAAAGGAAACCACATCTAGAAATAACATAGTAAAATTACTCAAAACAAAAGCCAAAGAGAAATCTTAAACCCAGTCAGAAGGGAACAGATTATATATATATATATATATATTTCAAGAAGAAATATTAAAACTGAAAACTTCTCAAAAATGAACAAAAACAACAAAAATTATGGAAACCAAATTAACTAGTTAATTAAAAAAATTAAAGTATTGGAAGAAATAAAGAAAACAACCAATCAGAAAATTCTATATTGAGAAAAAAATCTTTCAAAATTAAATGTAAATAAAGACATCTTCAAATGAACAAAAGCTTTTAGAATTGTTTTTCCCCAAATCACACTAAGCATATATTAAAACCAATTACTTAGGCAGAAAATGAAATGCAGGAATGAAGGAATGAAGAACAACCAAAACCAAAAATACTTGGGTAATTACAAATGAGTATTAATTGCATATCAACTATCCACTATAACAAGAGTAGTATCTTTCGGGGATAATAATATATGTAGGATTAAAATGTTTATCAAAATAATGTTCAAGTAGGCAAATAGCAGTTAAAGTCTTCTTAAATTCTAATATTAATAGGTAAGAGTTAAAAATAAAATAAGTTATGTGTAACTTTGATACCAAAGCAGGATAAGACCACAACAAGAAAGGAAAGTTATAGCTCAATTTCTCTCATTAATATAATCATCAAAATCTGAAACAAAAGATTGGTAAATTATATATAAAACATACCATTTTTTTTTAAACAGATTTTCTATGTATTTATTTGACAGAGAAAGAGAGAGCACAAGCACAAGCAGGGGGAGGGGCAAGCAGAGGGAGAAGCAGGCTCCCCACTGAACAAGGAGCCCAATGTGGGGTTCAATCTCAGGACACTGGGATCATGAGCTGAAGGCAAACACTTAATCAACTAAGCTGCCCAGGCACCCCTCAATTTCTTTCTTTTTTCTTTTTTTAAGATTTATTTATTTGAGAGAGAAAAAGAAAGAATGAGGGAAGGTGCACTTGAGATCATGACCTGAGCTAAAATCAAAAGTTGTACGTTTAACTGACTGAGCCACCCAGGTGCCCCAAATATACCAATTTCTTAAAAGTGGTTTATACCACTAATGTAGGCTTATTTTGACACTGAAAAATAAATTAATGGGGGCGCCTGGGTGGCTTATTAAGTTAGCCATCTGATTCTTGATTCTGGCTCAGGTCATGATCTCAGGATCTTGGGATCAAGCCCCACATTGGGCTTCTTGCTCAGTGGGGAGTCTGTTTGTCTCACTCTCCCTCTGCTCCTCCCCCTGCACATACTCTTTTACTAATTCTCTCTTTCTCTCTCTCAAATAATTAAATGAATCTTAAAAAAAAAAATGGACTTAAACGTTTTAAAACCTGTAAAGATCACTGAGGTCACCACTCTGTCCTGATAAGCAAAAAATTAAACAATGTGAAAAGTCAACAACTTTTCTAAGATTTGTCAAATGAGTAAAAGGACAAACTGCTGCCCTCCAAACTGGGGAGAGAGGCATATACAGATACATATACACAGCTTACTGGAGCAGAAATCTCCACAGGAACTAATAATACCTGGATAGCACAATCTGAGAACTATAATTAATGAATTATTATAGATTCAATACAGAAAAGCCTGAGGGATAAATGTGCTAGAGGAACCCAGTGGTCAGGGCACAGGAGGTGGGCTTGGCTGTATATTTTTTTGAAAATTTTGCCCCAAAATGTTCTACCAGGGCCTCACACGTAGATCAGAAAAAATCCCCTCTGGCTTTCAGCAAGGGTGGGAAGGAGAGAGAAAGTAATTATTTTGAAACATGTAAAAGCATTCTATTCCAATTAATAAGGCTTGCCTTGAAGAGATCTTATTTTGTCAGAGTCTAAACTGTTGAGGTTTTACCAGAGCCCAACTGACCTGTGGGGAAGGGAATATACAACTCCAGCTCCCTCTAGCCGCTCATACCACCAAAGGAGGTGAAAATAGAACAAGACTCAAAAGCGAGAGCACCTTGTGAAGTTCATAGTCCAGGAGCAAGGACTTACCAAAAGACAGAGACCTATCACGGGACTACTGAATGTTCCTCTTCCCTTACACCTTATCACTACATTACTGAAGGCCTACTTATCACAATTCCTTTTTCTCAGCATGTCATGTCTATCTTGCAATAAAACACTGCGAGCCATACTTAAAAGACAAAAAACAAACAAACAAACAAAAACAGTTTGAAAATAAAAGGCAAGCACCAGAATCAGACTCAGATATGGCAAAGATATTTAAAACAGATATGGCAAAGAATTTAAAAACAATTATGAATAAATGTTAGAGTTCAAATGGGTAAAGTAGGCAACATGCAAAAAACTGGAGGTGGGCGTTATTTAGGAAGAGTGATAAAAATTCTAAGGAATAATAAAAGGAAATGCTAAAGATAAAAAACTCTGTAACAGAAATAAAAAATGCTTTTGATGGGCTCGTTAGTAGTTTGGAAACAGTTTAGCAAAGATTATTTGAGTTACAGGATTTGTCAGTTAAAACTTTCAAAACTAAAAAACAAAAAGTAAAAAGACTGAAAAAGCAAAACAGAATATCTAGGAATGTTTTAAAACCAGAGAAGATGTAATGTACATGTAATGGCAATACCAGAAGAAGAAGGAAGAGGAACAGAAGAAACACTGAAGCAATAAGAACAGACTTTCAAAATTAAGGTTGGACACCAAAACACAGACCAGGAAGTTCAGAGAACAATGTATACAATAAATGCCAAAACAAAACAAACAAAACAAAAAAGAAAAAAGAACCCTATTCCACTGAGCCACCCAGGCGCCCCAAAAAAGAACCCTATTCCTATGCACATCATATTCAAACTGAACAAAATCAAAGATAAAGAAAAATATTATGCAAGAAGTCAGAGGTCCTGGCAAGGGTGGTAGAAATCACCTCACTTATGGAGGAACGAAGCTAAAAATCACCTGACTTGTCAGAAACCATGTAAGCAAGAGAACAGAGTGGGTTATTTATTTTTTTAACATTTTAAAAAAATATTTGTTTGAGAGAGTGTGCAAGACAGACAGAAGGAGAGGAAGAGAGAGCACCCTTGAGCAGACCCCTCAGAGCGCAGACCCAGATGTGGGGCTCCTCCCATGATGCTGAGGTCCTGACCTGACCCCAAATCAAGAGTTGTTTGCTTAACTGACTGAGCCACCCAGGTGTCCTAAATGAGCTATTTAAAGTGTTGAAAGAAGAATACCCAGCAACTAACAATCTGTGCCTTGCCAAGTTATACTCCAAAAGAGAAGGAAAAATAAAAATTTTCTTAAAAATATCTATATCTATATCTATATCTATATCTAATCTGTATCTATATCTATCTATGTCTTCAAGAAATTCATTGCCAGAAGACCTGCTTTGCAGGAAATATTAAAAAAGAAGTTCATTAAAGGCAAGGAAAATATATAGGTCAGAAATGTGGACCTACATAAAAAAAGAAGGAAGAACATTTCAATAACACTTTCAGTGTTGCTACAGTCTGAATATTTATGTCCCCCTAAAATTCGTATTTTGAAATTCTAAACCCCAAAGATGATGCTATTGGACAGTGGAGCCTTTGGGAGGTCAAAATGGTAGAGGTTTATGAATGGGAAGAGGGATCTTACAAAAGTGGCCTCAAAGAGATCTTTGCACCTTCCACTATGTAAGGATATGATAAGAGGTCTGTGACTTGGAAGTGGGGGCCTTGCTCAACCATGCTGGCACCCTGATCTCAAAGTTCAAGACTCCAGAACTATGAGACATAAATTTTTGTTGTTTATAAGCCACAGTCTTTGGTATTTTGTTGTAGCAGCCCGAATAGACTAAGACAAACATCATTGGTCTAAATATATCAATTAAAAGACAGATTACCAGAGAGGATCAAAGAACAGACTCAACAGTAAGTTGTGTAAAGAAACCCATTTTAAATATGGACACACATATAGATTAAAAATAAAGAGATGAAGAGAGATATGCCATCTTATCAACAATTTTTTAAAAGGTGGAGTAGCTATATTAATTTTGACAGGACCAACTTAAGGACAAATAAAGTTATCAAAGATAAAGAGGGGCATTGCCTAATGACAAACGGGTCAATTCTCCAATAAGACGTAAGCAGTCTTAATGTGAACAAGCATTGCTATAACAAGCATTACAACCAAACAGTTAGTTTGCTGAGCATTTTCTTTTTTATCCTTAATGGGTATACCTTAATGGGTATTTAATTTTCCTTAAAAAATTAAATGAGAGTTTAATCATGTAGCAATGAATTTAAAAAAACAAATTTATCAAATTGGTTAAATGTTATTAAAT
Source organism: Mustela nivalis (assembly GCF_964662115.1). Taxonomy (NCBI): domain Eukaryota; kingdom Metazoa; phylum Chordata; class Mammalia; order Carnivora; family Mustelidae; genus Mustela; species Mustela nivalis. Next base: position 65,170,352 of record NC_139029.1, read on the forward strand.
TATATATGTAGAAATATTCAAGATACACAGGATGTATCTGGTAAGCTTAGAATTCAGAAGAACCTGTACAAAATATATAAGAAAAGGCATTTATTGAAGGGCAGCCAAGGAGTAACAAACTTTATAAGAAAAGATAAGAGGAAAAGATATCCCAGTATGAGCTAACACCTGAGTGGGAAACATATTTAAGAAAACAAAGAAACAAACAAAAAATTTTGACTTATGTTGGTAGTAAAAACAAAAAGAAAATAAGGGGAAAGTTATATCTAAGTGAAATAGTATAATATTAACAGACGACAGTGAGAAAACAGAACTGTTCAAGTTCTTTCTTCTCAATCAAGGAAAATGATGTTAAAATTGGGAAGAGTTGAGCAAAAATTGTTTGAGTGGACTGGAAAAACCGAAGATAGCTACTCAAACCTATATTCTATGCATTTTCAGTTTCTTCCTTCTTGAAGCCGTGATGAATTACCAATAGTCATCCATCTTCTCTCATCCTCTCCCCATTTTGACCAATGACACTCATTTTTTGAGATAGTTGTCTAGAAAATTTACTGGACGGTTTATATTTGTTGAGGAAACAAGGAAGAAACTTTTTTATTTTCCTGAAACCCCTGCTTTCAAACAGGTTTGATTTGCTCTCTTCCCTGCCCTAAGATAACATATCAGAAAAATCCCCAGTTTCCAAGTAATTCTCAGAAATTAAACGTTTGCCTTGTCCACATTAAAAGTCCATTATAATGTGCAACTGAAGTTCCCGCTTCTCCTCTCTCCACCCCACCCCCAGCTAGTGTCTGAGTCACGGCTTAGGGATCTCTTGCATATGGCATATAATCCATCTTCTGCTATTTCTGATTCTTTAAGGATAGAATCAAGTCAGGAGAGGAAGCATAGAGAAGGAAAAGGCAAAAGACATGTGATGTGCAGCCTGTAGGACAAGTATCCACATTTTATATCTTTCACAGAGTACAGTTGTGGAACTCTTTTAGAAACCCCCAAGAATTTTCATATTTCATGATTGCACAATAAAGCCATGGACCTCTACAGTCTGATCCCCTCAGCTCTTGCTTCCTGCATACACACTTTACAAGGCTTACTACTAGAATACCACAGTCCAATAATACACTTTTCTCAGGTACAATACCATTCAAGATGGCTCTGAACCACCTATCTTCTTCAGTAACCACCTGGTACAAGGGAAAACAATCACATCGAATCACACCAAACAAAGGAAGAGTAGTGTGCTCTTCTACCGCCCTTAGTATGTTTCATAATCAAAAGCTACGAGCTCTAGCCTCAGTCTCCCACCTCTTCCAAGTTACACAGTTGAAAGGCAGGCATCAGGCTCTTTCCATATGCCTTCCAAACTCCAGGAACTACATGACAATTTCCCCCTAAGAATTCTCATAGAACTCTACTCAGGTGCACTGCCCTAAGCTAGACCATTGCTATAGTTTGGCAAACATCCATTGTGGGATGCATATAGAAAACATACCCAATATTTACGAATGGTTCTCTTAAGTCCTACTCATTTATCTTAAGGGGTCCATTCTACCTCACTCCACAGAGAGAAAATAATAAATCACAGATCATTTTCTCAGGAGCCTGCCACTACACTATCTCTACCACCCCCTTCTATTTCTCCATTATTACCCTACGTGGGAATGTAGTGGGCAGTGAATTTCAGGAACCCAGGACAGTGTTTTGATATTTTTAAGATACTCTGGAGGAGAAAAAAGAAAGTCTGCCAGTTAAGTGCCACCTTCTTCAGAACTTGAGGGTTCTTATTCTTTGTTATCCTTAAAAAGAAGACAAATTCTATTCATCTTTGCATTCCTGTCTATATATCTAGTTATGCATATACATATTTACGTCTCTTTCAAAAACAAGATGGGGATTGCATTTGTGGTACAAATTAAATAAATATAAAATTCACTTGCATTACCCAATTATCGATTAAAATACAGAGAAATAGAGAGTCACTATAATTTGCAGGTAATTGGGTAGCTATACTTGTTTATAAAAATAACTTCATGTTAGTCTCCAATTTATAAGGATCTATTCAAAGGTATAAACATTAGAGTTAAGCTTACCTTCAAACATTCATAAAAATTCCTGGATTCCAATGGCTCATAAATTTGAGCAAAATCCCTTTTGCTAGTTTTAAGGCAAAGAATAGGAGCAATTTTCTAATTTTAAGTTCAACTTAAACTTACTGTACTTCAATAATTCAGAAATCAGTGAACTATAAAAAGATTTCCATGAGTTCAATCCCTTCTCACATGAGTTCAGAAATTTAGACAAGATACATATTTTTAAATTATTTGAGAGCAATATGTTGTGAAAATATTTATTTGGGATTTGTTTAGTATAAAATGGGTTATTATATTCCAAATATAGAATATAATGTTAAATTAAAGCTCATTTTATGGTATTGCATGATAGGAAAAATTTAGATGTATATACTTAAAATACTGTGATATAGAAAAGTTAGGATCTTTATCTTGATCTATACATAATCTTCTAAAAATGGACCACATTTTTACCTTCAAAGGAGAGTGCACACATAGACTGGTTTATTATATTGTAAACAAATACTTATACTGAATTTATATTATACCTTACATGTAAATATTTATCAGAGTTTACATTCAACAAAGTATAAATTTTACGTTTTGAAGAATGTAATGTTAGAACATCACTTGTCAATAGACCCTTCTGCCATGAACATTGTCTGATATCTGAACTGTCCAATGCAACAGCAACTAGCCATATATGGGTATTGACAATTCAAAGGAGGTCAATAGAAGTGAGTAACAGAATGGTTAGTTTTGTTTACTTTTAATTAATTATTAAATTATATAGAAACATGTGTCTAGCGGCTCTCCTGTTAGCACAGATCCAGAAGGAAATAAATCCTTCACATTCTTCTAACTTCTGTATCCTTAAAAATTATATTAACTATAATATTTGCAATCTTCACACCCAGGATATTAGGAAACTCAATTCATTATTTTCAAAATAGAATTCAGTGAAAACAAATTAATGCTATATAGAAAGTACAGCATTTATCATTAATATCCCTAAAAATTCATCAATGCATATAGATTATTGATATCAATAATTACTATGAAATAATACTGCATCACTCCATACAATACAAGGTCTTCATAATTTGTATGATTTTAAACAGAATTTACAAATCAGAAGATTATCATGTAAATCTATTATTTCAAGTGGTAAAAGTGCAACCATTTTTAGATGTTTTTTCATTTTCCCACTTCTACCTCCTTACCTCTATATAAATTTCATTGCTTGTTTTTACATGTCTGTACAATTAGATTAGAAAGACAGTAAGGTAGAGCATTTCTAAAATTTGGAAATGTAAACAGCTTGTTTCTTTCATGACACATGTGCTCTCTACAGGGGAACTTGTAATGCTGACTTGCAAAAGATTCCATAACCAATCTGCTCTTGGGACTCTCTATCTTGTTCTTATTTCAAAAGATGAATGTTTTCCGTACTCTGCCAAACACTAGGAAGACCAGTTTCATTCAGACTAAATTATTTAAAGAATACTTTGCACACTTTCTTTTAGGGACAAGATTTTTTGGTTTTTCTTTTCTTTTTTTTTTTTTTTTCTGTTTTATTGTGTTATATTCTATAGTGATTTCCAGAATAAAAACTATAAACCTGTAAAAGCAAGTATGGATAGCATTCTAATTTTTTTTAATTTAATGGTAACATCAGGGAAATGTGAAACAAAATACAATCCATTCATTTTTATTTATAGGATTATTGTTAGCGTTAAATAAACTAATACAAATTAAGCACTGGTAATAGCAGGTGACATATAAAATTACTATTAATCTTTTCAATTAAGGTAAAATTCTCATATAGCCACAAATAAATTTTATTCTGAGGAAAATATTAGAAACACATCAGATCTTTTCCACAATGTTGTACAGATAGTGCTTCAAAGAAGTAGTAATTACCAGAAATACAAAATTTTGTTACCAAAAAAAAAAAATCTAAATAACAAAAATTGGTATTCTGTCTGCCATATCCTCGAATAATCTCAGTGAGCCTCCATTGCTGGAGTTAGTACTTTAAGCTATTTTTTCTAATAATGGAAATGGATTTGTCCCCAATCACCCACATTCCCCTGCCCAGTCAATATCATGCTTCTGTAAGAGTGCTGACTAGTGTTCCAAGTGCATTCCCGCCCCCAATAATAACTAACTCCAGCATCCTGGTCAGTTGGCTAAATCATTTCAGTCCCTTTCTATCTTTCAGTCCAGGTAAATCAAGAAATCATGCCAGGTTTTAAAAATTCTGGTTATTTCTTTCAGTTCACAAGCTATGTATGGATTGTTTTTCAACTCCTTTATGAAACTCTAAATTATAGTAAAGAAATGTATTGGCAAAACAAAGATACAACCCACTGAATGGGAGAAGATATTTGCAAATGACAGTACAGACAAAAGGTTGATATCCAGGATCTATAAAGAACTCCTCAAACTCAACACACACAAAACAGATAATCATATTAAAAAAATGGGCAGAAGATATGAACAGACACTTCTCCAATGAAGACATACAAATGGCTATCAGACACATGAAAAAATGTTCATTATCACTAGCCATCAGGGAGATTCAAATAAAAACCACATTGAGATACCACCTTACACCAGTTAGAATGGCCAAAATTAGCAAGACAGGAAACAACATGTGTTGGACAGGATGTGGAGAAAGTGGGGCCCTCTTACAGTGTTGGTGGGAATGCAAATTGGTGCAGCCACTTTGGAAAACAGTGTGGAGATTCTTCAAGAAATTAAAAATAGAGTTTCCCTATGACCATGCAATTGCACTACTGGATATTTACGCCAAAGATACAGACGTAGTGAAAAGAAGGGCCATCTGTACCCCAATGTTGACAGCAGCAATGGCCACGGTTGCCAAACTGTGGAAAGAACCAAGATGCCCTTCAACGGATGAATGGATAAGGAAGATGTGGTCCTTATATATTGTGGAACATTATGCCTCTATCAGAAAGGACGAATACCCAACTTTTGTAGCAACATGGATGGGACTGGAAGAGATGATGCTGAGTGAAATAAGTCAAGCAGAGAGAATCAGTTATCATATGTGGAGCATAACAAATATCATGGTGGACAAAGGGAGCTGGAGAGGAGAAGGGAGTTGAGGGAAATTGGAAGGGGAGGTGAACCATGAGAGACTATGGACTCTAAAAAATAACCTGAGGGTTTTGAAGGGGTGGGGAGTGAGAGGTTGGGGGAACCAGGTGGTGGGTATTAGAGAGGGCACAGATTGCATGGAGCACTGGATGTGGTGCAAAAACAATGAATACTGTTATGCTGAAAAGAAAAAAAAGTATTGTGTATTGGCAGAGTAGTATTGCTACTATATGAAATAAAATAATCTTGTAGTAGTATTTTACACTACTTATTATCCAAACAAATTTTAAGAAAATACTATTTAAATGAATAGGTAACAGTTTTAGAGTGAATATATAAATGTTCTTATACTATTTCCTGTAGTACTTGAAAGTAGTACATTAGTTCTTGAAAATAATACATTAAATAATAGTGAACTAATATTTTCAGAAAAATCAACTGCCAAGGATATCATGGTGAAATAAAATAATTTTTAAAATTACTTGCACCTTGCAAGGTGAATAGCACCTTGATTTTAAGGTCTTAAAATTTTAAGGTCCTTGATTAAAATCAAGGTGTTATTCAAAACAAACTCATAGAAAACACAAACAATACAATGTCATATGCAGTAAGTATCAACTGTTTACCTCACAGAGTAAGTACAAAAAAGAGGTGAGACGTTATCTGGGTGATGGAAGAATCTGGCAACATGCACAGAAGGATAAAGTCATGGAGAATAATGGAAGTAGTAGTTTATAACAGCGAGGGTAACCAAGATGACAAATTGGGCATACAATGCATACACAGGAATTTTGTCAGGAAGAAGCATGTGTAAGAAAAGCACACTGTTTTATTATAGGTAATCTTAAATATCAGTTTTAGCAATTATTGTAAGAAATGGAGAGACACTGAAATTTGAAGCTGTCATTGCTCTGTATTGTTATCATCTTCAGGAAATTAATTAGATGATTAAATGCAGGACATATTTAAATAGGGAGAAGTAAAGCATGGTGACAAGATTTTGTGGTGGTTCTGGTAGTGGTAGTAGTCATTGTAACCATTGGATTTCACTTTACAATTGTTATTTGACAAAGTTACTTTACATATTTTATCTCATGTGATTGAAGCAGGACTGATAAAAGACTCCTTTAGAGTTGAGGTAATAGAAGCCTGAAAGATGAGATAAATGGGTATTTTTTTAGAAGTGACATAAACAAGGCACAGTAGTTTTGGGATGTGGCAGTAGGTAAGATACCAGTGATAGTGCTGGTATGAAGAGAAATTGCAGAAAGAGAATCAGGAACTAGTTTGATTTAAAAAAAAAAAAAACGGTTAATTGTTTTCTAGAGTGTTGAGTTTGAAGTGAAAGTAAAATATTCAAGTTCAAATTAGAAAGTAATGAAGAGCTTGCAACTCCTTACATGGTAGAAAATTCTAGGCCAGAGGTCAAAGTAAGTAATTCTCTAAGAATATTTTGGCAGGGTGTGGGGAGTATAGAAAAGTACTTTCAGGAAAGAAAAAAGTGAGAGAATTTGGAAAGCCAGGAAAATGTAGTGTCACAAATATAATGAAACAAAAACTTTGAAGCAAAGAGAGCATGATTAATAACTTGGTCAAAATTTCAAAGATTGTAAATTTCAAAGACTGAAGAAGGCTTTTGGATTGGGAAGAAGATTATTGATGATCTTCATGTGTCAACTTTTAGATCTCAGGGTGCAGTAGAGATTAGGAAGTGAAGGATGATGAGAATATTGTGTCAAACAAGATCAGAACAAAGGCAAGAAATGAGAAAAGAAAAATTAACCACTTTATGGGAGCAAAAAGGTTCAAAGACAAAGAGACAAAAGAAGAATTGAGATTCAGTGTGCTAGAACTTTAGGAACAGACAGAGAAACACAAAGTTCTAAGAGGGCAGAGAACACAAGTTCAAAACCAGAGGGAGGAAATAAATGTCTTTTTCTAATCCACACATTCTTAATACAATCTTCTAATTAAAGCTCATTAAAAGTAGAATATCAACCAAAGTATTTTATGATAATTACTGCATACAATAATCATTAAGTCATTTTACTGACAGAATATGAACAATATGGAAAAAAGGAAAAAGTTGAGCTTTGACCCTCCTGGAAAAGATTCTCTTTAATCATGAGTTTTATGGTTATTCCTATTTCCACATAGCATTGTAGATCTCAAAAGTGGGCTCAGAGGGCAAGTACTCAAACCAGTGATAAAGAAAATCCAGTTCAAAAGATTCTCATATTACCGAGTCATATTTTTATACTTATATCCTGATTTTTACAGCTTATAAAATTGCCTTTTTCAGATAACACACATGAATGGAATTTATAGTGTTTTGTTCTTAATACAAACCATGCTTTCTGCTTTTACTGGTTCTAGCCCACATTTGTTGCAATAGTCACTTCATTTCCTTCCTACCACATAAAGCCAAAAGGCCTTCTTGTGAGGAAGGATGGAAAGTACTTAAGACTAGTAGAACAATAAAGTCCTATCTATCTCAGAAAATAGAAGAATCATGTTCCAGATAGCTTGTTTCACCTGCAGTGGTTTTCTGACTGTTAACTTCACGGTGTTCACTTTATACTGTGTTCACACCAGTTTTGTGTCTGAGAAAACAGCACTGACAATATTAATAACCCATTATGATGGAAAACTCTGTTTAGAAACAATGAGGTGAGCTTTTCCAAGTCAGGAAAATCAGGTCCACTGTTCTAAAAGAAGGCTTAAATAATAGTCAAGGTTAAATTTACCTACTAAACTTCTCTAGTATCAAAGTCCTTGGAGGATCATTTTTCTTAGTATCTTAGAGCAAATTGTCTATAAGCTGCTCTTTTATCTTGCTGAGAAATGGCTTAGCTATTGTTCTGGTATGAAAATATACTTTTTAACTGGCCTTAATTTCAAGACAGCAAGTAATAACACAAAAATGATATGTATTTTTTTCCAATAAGGTGTAAATCACATAATATTGACTAAAAAATGCTGTTTACCCTTACCAACCAATGATCTGTCTACCTACTCTTCCAAGAAACAAAAACTCATTATGTCAATTCATCATCATCAGAAACACATTTTTCCTACAGTATTGATATTACTGGTCACTTTTAGCTCTGGTCCCCAGCACAGAATAAACAACAAATTTTTCCCAGATTTAACTAAATATAAATACTGTGCTTTGAAATGGTGGCATCAGCAAAATATTGGCACTACAGGCCAACCTGTATTTCAGACCTAAAGCAATTCTATATATTCCATTTACAGTGCAATAACTTTTAAGAATTACTTGGAATATAAAGAGAAGAAATTATATATAAGACTTATTATATATATATAATTATATATGTATATAAATATATATATATATATTTATATAAGACTTACAATATAAGACTTTACTTTTCAGCCTGGAAGCATTTTGTATATACAAATGTCCTATGGCTAAATCCTAATTTCAGTTCAGTTAAGACACCATTAGTGTTCATCCAAATGATTTAAAAGTATTGGATGGACAGTACTTGTGCATACCATAGGTGCTAAATAAATATTAAATACTGGAAAAGGAATGTCAAAGTGATGTCACTTTCCTAGCTTAATCAAATAAAATTTTCCTCTCATTTAATGTAACAGATAGTGGTCTTTGCAGAGTAGGAACAATTAATAGTATCTAATACAATTATACACAACACTTTAGATACAACTTTAGATAAAAGAGATAATTTTAAACAAAACATATTTTCTAAAACATAGAATACAGTTTATTCAGTTAATTTTGATGAGGCATTTTTTGTTTGTTCATTTAGTGTGAAATTTCTGGGAGGAAGCAAAGAGTATAAGAATATAAACTCCTATAAAATAAGCCTGCATAAAACATACTTGCATGCCATTGTAAATCTGACCAAATACAACTGACTACATAGTTAAGAAACACTCTTTGACATATAGATTTTCTGTTGATATGGTTTGAACAATACTCACTGAAAACAAAAAAATGTCAACTGAATATACCTGGGGTAATATAATATATCATCTTTGAGCCAAGGCATATAGCCCAAGAAATAAAATTAACAAATGCAAGCAAAATCAAATTTCTACTCATAGAGAATAGTGATAGATGCCACAGCTCCTCTATTCTTATTTCTTATCCTTTCAATATATTGGTGGTACCTACTTTTCCCCAAAACCTTAATTTTAATTTTATTTCTCCTCATTCTCAGCAACCAATCTAAAGCTTTGTAAAACACATGTTTTTAAGGACTTCTCTTTCTCTTCCTGCCCTCTTCCTTTCCTTTTGTGTCTGATTTGTCCTTTCCCAAAGTCCTTTTCACCCTTGAAGTACAGATGAGCCAGTCTTCCCTCTCTAGTTCTCCTCTGCTCTGCTCTTCTCTTTCTTCTCCATCCCTCCATCTCTCTCCCTTTTATTCTCTCTTCTTATGAATCAGACTGAGAAACAGATCTCTCTGTTGCACAGTTCCTCACTAAGGGCAAGAGAGAAGCTCATTTCTGCAGACAAAGAGAAATTTGCCTTAAGAGGGTAAAGAATGTTGGTGGGGGGCTTGGAATGTCTGTGGATATTCTCTTGTTAAATGTTTTGTGGATATTCTCTTGTTAAATGTTTTAGTCCTTGTTATGAAAACAAACAAACAAACAAACAAAAAAAACGAACACAAATGGTCAAAGATCTCATATGGACATGTGTTAAGTCCACCCTCAAGTGTCAAAATTGAGGGTAGAAAAAAAGAATGATACTGAAATTCAGAGTTTAACACTGTGCTTTACATCTCACGCAATTACCCAAATTCAAATATAAGTAAAAGCCCATTGGACATTGTGAAGTCAATAACCTCTTTCTCCACAGACGTCTATTTAAAGACTGAAAAGGATCCATTTAAGTCATGAAGATTACTGTACCCATCTCTAGGCTAGGCCCCTAATGACAATGTTTTCCATGGATAAACTCTATCTTGACTTAAGAAAAGGAGGCACAGGGAAAAAGAAAATCCAGTTCTACCTACCTGTTGTGTCAGAAAAGAAAAACTATAGTCAGTTATAACACTTTAAACTGTAGTATACTTTGCAGTTTCCAAAACCTATTCACTTACAGCACTGTGTTTGACCCACAGCACTCTGTGAGTTAGCTATTATTATTTCAGTTTCATAGACGTAGTTACTCGAGCTCAAAGAGGTTAAATGACTTGCCTAAGTTCAGATAGTAAGTGACAACAGAACTTGGAACCTATGACTTCTAAAATTGGCTCCAAAGATATCTATTCATTTTCACAGACAAAAACTGAGTCTAAAATTTATCATGTGGATAATGGGTTATTCATCGCCTTTTGTGTTTTCTCACAAGGAAGAGACACCAGGACAGAGACACTCGACATGTCGAAAGTGATGTAGGGTAGAGATCAAGCAAACTGGTTGGACTCTTGCCCCTCTATATTTCCCTATATGGTGCCTTATGAATACTATATGCCTTCTGCCACAATAGCCCTTATACCTTGAATCCTTTCAACAAATCATAAAAGATACAATGATTGAGTCTCTATAACCATAGCAAATTGAATGCAAAGCAAAACCTTTTTTTTTTTCTTTTCATCCAATTTGCCGGGAGTCATCCTATGATCACACACGCAATGGGAATCGCGGTTGTGTCTCTGATTGAGGTTACAGCCACATGGATGAGTGGCAGTAGGGCCAAAACCCGCATGGCCGCATTAACAGTTACTCTATTGCTGCGTTCTGAACACAGCGGCTGCCTGATAGTGGCTGCCTGACTAAAGCATGAAACGAACACAAGAAAGTAGCTTCTGAAGCCTGCCTACTTTGGCCTCTGGGTCCAGTGAGGGAAGATCCTTGAGATATTTATTTCCTCGAAGGCACGCTAATAAGTACTTGCAAGTTTCAGACTAAGTCTCCACCTCAGGCACAGTTCTGCCTGATACAAATTTTCAGGCTCTCTTTTTGAGAATTAATAGTTAAGTGAGTCCCAGTATTGTCTCGGCTTTCCAATCTGACTGCAGCATATGCTCCCATGGACCCTTCCTCATTTTCTTCATTGGCTTTGCAATTTTAACTTTGGGAATCATTTTTGTCCTTTTTTCCCCCAAGATTTTTTTTTTTTTTCTTCTCTCATTTGAGTGCAATAATGCTTTATCCCATGAATCTCCCACACAAATATATGAAGAAGAGATAAGATAGGAAAACACTTCCATGTTTGTCTCTGGAGCAAAACTGCATTTAATTTTAATGATTTGACAATGCCCTGGACAAAATAATTGACTTTAAAGTTTGGACCTTCCTTGTTCATCAGGCTTTTTTTTTTTTTTTCTTTTGCTCCTATACCTCTCTAAAGAGAGACTTTGCTTTAGACCTATTGACCCATTTGAGCAGGATGCCACAAATTAATAAACGAAGAATTCTACCACTCACAAAGCAATGGGATCAGCCAACATCCCACCCAGAATCTCTCCATGTAAACAAAAATAATTAAGAACATCTTTGGATAGATGTTTATGCTTTTTTTTAATGATTAGTTGAAGTTTTATAATTCTGGATAAAAGTTGGAAACCAAACTAATGAATACATTATATTAGAGGCAAACCATCATGCACTCATTTATGCATTGAGTTCAAAAACAGATAGATTTTTGTAAACATAACAATTCAGAAAGCTTTAATTATTCTGTTAGTATGAGGTAAAATGAAAACATTTTATGCTATGATTGAGGTAGTTTATGTTGCCAAATACAAAGATGTTTGCTGCTTTGCTTAAACAGATGTTTTTGCATTCTGACTTGGCCTTTCATTACTTGAAAAGTAATATTTCTTTGTTACTTGAAAACACTTCCATAGGATTTTATTACTCCTTAAATAAGAGCTATAAATTTGGAATAGAAGCTACTTAGAAGAGAATTTTAGTCTTTTAATTATACTATGGATATGAATTTTGTTTAATTCAAGTTTCCATAATTTATGTTTAAACAATGTGTAATATGCTGTATGCCATCATCTGTGTCATTTTTATCATTTGTAATAGGGAAATATTTACTTATAGATTCAGAATGCACTCCAAAATAGAATGAGATCTATATCTCTGTATGTCACATGTCAAAAATCTGTCCAGAAATTTATTTTTTGTGATGAATATGTTCCTTAATGCTGCCTATATATCAGCTGATTATTTTCTGTTTTTCTGATTTTTAAAACTTTTATCTTATCTAGAATGCAATCAAACATAAATTTCCAGATTCTCATTTTTACAGTTGAAACAATAATAATAATGATAATGATAATGCAAAATAACATTAGTAATAATGGACAATTATTTGATTTTTAAAATGACATATCCATATGATTGTCTAATAATTACCTTGATTATGATTCAAATTTAAATAAGGCATCAGAGGTATTCAGCCATACATGGATATCCCTCTACCTCCCCTAAGACTAGTGCCAAATCTTCCCCAATTTTCTTTACATTTTAATTCCAACCTCTCTCTGCTCCTCTTCCCTTCTCTTTCCTCTTCAGTTCCCTCTCTTTCTCTCTCCTATGGGCTGTGCTGGGAGCACACTATGGCCCTACCCCAGTCCTAGCTCTAACCTCAACCCTAATGCTAGCCTTAGCTCCCCTCTGCTGATGACCTGTGTCATGTTACCTGGAGAAATGGTGCCCACTTGACATAAATCCCTTCTACATCTTACCTCATCATCTATATTTATCTTTATCTATGTTCATCTCTACTTTCTTCTTTTATAAAGGAAGGAGGAGATCTTTCTTTCTATATTGGGCTCCCATCTAAAGCTTCTTCCTGAACATTATCATTTCATCCCATCTCATCTCCAGGAAAAATCCTGCTATCAATTAACTCCTTTTTTCTCTGTCTTCACTAAGACTTCCTTACTAATTGTCCTTTCTATCCTAGAAAGCTGATGAGCTGTCTTTCATCCTCACACAACAAACACAAGTCCTTCCCTAATACTTTTGTACTCCAGTGTTCATCTATTTTACTATATTTCTCATATCCATCATTCTTAGACAGTTTCTATTTGCTTTTGCCCTACTATTCCACATTTTCCACATCAAATATGGTCTCACTGAAGTCACTACTGGAACTGCTAAATATTGATCACTTCTCATTTCTAATTTCACCTGAACTCTGCATATGTGTGAAGTTATAATATCAATTGCCCTAATGATCTCTTCCAACTTAGTTACTGTGGTTCTTCTCATTCTTGGACTACTAAGTACCAGTTTCATCCTTTGACTCTTCTGACTCATTCTTCTTCTTAAGTACCTTTGTGTTTTAGAACTCTACATTTTATCCCTTTTTTATTTTTTCCAAAATCAATCTCTTTCATCTTAAGATTTTCATAAACCAACAGTCTTGTATCATTAACTCCAGCCTTAGTTCCAGAGCTTACTATCCACTGGCATCTCTCGTTATTTGCTCTTTAAGAACTTCTTGTTCAGCTGTCCAAAAATTGATGTTACCATTCACATTTTTTTTTAATTTTTAATTTTTTATAAACATATATTTTTATCCCCAAGGGTACAGGTCTGTGAATCGCCAGGTTTACACACTTCACAGCACTCACCAAAGCACATACCCTCTCCAATGTCCATAACCCCATCCTCCTTCTTCCAACCCCCCTCCCCACAGAAACCCTCAGTTTATTTTGTGAGATTAAGAGTCGTCTGATCTTGGAAGCTAAGCAGGGTCGGCCCTGGTTAGTACTTGGGTGGGAGACCATTCACATTTTTAAATTTTATTTATACCTAATAATCAGGCATTCATGTTTAAAAATGAACTACAGTGATTTAAATCTACCTGTTGGGATTTACTGAGTAATGGTTTTTTATAACCAATCTTACTCTTGGTGTTATTTAGCATATTTATTAATTGATTTTCTAGTGTATTACATATAATTTTGGATGACATTAAAATCAATTGGTATTGGTGCTGGTACAAAAAGTCCATAAATAATAAGAAAATAAAAATAAATATAAGTGCTTTGTAAACTCTTAAGTTACTTGCTCTTTATATGAATGCATTTCTATTGTCTTAAGATTTTATTTATTTATTTGACAGAGAGAGATCAAAAGTAGGCAGAGAGGTAGGTGGGGGTGGAAGGGAGAAGCAGGCTCCCTGCTGAGAAGAGCACCAGTGCAGGACTCGATCCCAGGACCCGAGATCATGACCTGAACCGAAGGCAGAGGCTTAACCCACTGAGCCACTCCGGCATCCCGTATTTCTATTTCTTGAGAAAATCGAATTACAGTTTGAGATGCATTAACTTATTGTACTATATGTATGTTATTTTATGCATTTCTAAATGATTAGATTGATGACTGAAAATAAAGGGTAAGCAGTTTATCACATCCACTCAGTCAACACTTAAATTCATACTGGAGTTCACTGAGGAAATAACTGAAAACAATCTAGCAAATAAACAGCAAATACCATCGTCCAAGCTAAAACTTGTTTCTTTCATTGAGATATTTTGGCTATATTTTATTTGGGAAGGAAATATCTCGGGTTTTATACCTTCTTATGTAGGGGGGAAAAACCTACTATGGCTTTCCTCTCTGGGTGTCTCCTTTACCTTCATGGAGAACACTTCACTTCGGGTCACCAAATGTATTAAAAGTTGTTATTTTTCCCCCATCCCACCCTACCCAGCCCAATCAAGCAATTATCTGCCACACCAGCTGGGTGTCCTGCACTTTAACTCATTTCTGACACTACCTGTGGGGAGATACCATCAGATCCCACAGATTAAGGTCTCAGTCCCACAGGATGGCTTTTATCTATCCCTCACTTCACTTGCCAGTTATAAGTCCAGTTTTTTCTGACCAACCAGCTATATATTGGAGGTTACAATGACTCCCTTTTCAGGCTTGATTTATTTGAGGGAGAAGCTCACAAAACTCAGAAAAACACTTACTTATGTTTACCAGTTTATTAAAGGATATGATAAATGATGAAGATGAACAGCCAGATGAAAGAGATCCATAGGGCAAGATATGTGGACAAAGGCCCAGAACTTCCATGCCCTGTCTAGGCACCCCACTTTCTAGTACATCCATGTGTTCACCAAACCAGGAGCTCTTTGAACTGTGAACTTATGGAGTTTTATGGTTTCAGGTAGGTTCATTAACCCTATTTTTAGGCCTCTTCTCCTCTCAAGAGAATGGGAGGCTGAAAATGCCAAGCTTCTAATCGTGACTTGGTCTTTCCAGTGACCAGTTATCATGCAGGAGCCTACTCAGAGTCACCTCATTAGAACGAGACACTCTTACCACCCAAATACAAGTTGAAGGGACACTGTGTCAGGAACTGGGGTGAAAGACCAATGTGAAAACAAGAGATATTGCAACTGTTCTTATCATTTAGGAAATTCCAAGGGTTTTAGGAGCTCTATACCCCAAATGGAGACAAAGATCAAGTATGTATTTCCTATTATATGTACTCGGTCTTTCTCATTTCTCTGTCTACTCTTACTATAAATAACAATATCACACTATCATAATGACAAACATCATAAATCTGTTTCCCAGGAAAAGTGGACAGGACCAACAACCAAAACAAACACCAAACAACTCAATAGTACACAATGAGTACTTATTGCTCATGTGTGTAGAATTAGCAGGGTGTCAAATAGGGAGCTCTACAGATCTGGGCTCGGCTTGCTCACATATCTGAAAGCTGGTTGGCTATTGCTAAATTAACTAAATATAGAGGCCATTAGTCTAAAGTGGCTATAATGCTGTGACTGCTTACTTAAGCAAACCAAAATCGAAGCCTATAAGCGCCTCAAGGTTAAGAAATCAAAACCGAAGGACAACTGATCACAAACAGCCACCTAGGCTTTAAATTATAACCAATCGATAATTTCTCTACTTGGTTTCTGTCTTTTCTCTATCACAGTTTCTCCTGAAGCTCCTGTCCTTGGAGCACTCCTACCACACTGGTTTGGTGCTATCTGCTTCAAATTGATAGATACTTATAGAAATTCTTAATTTTTATTATGCTTCAGTTTATCTTGTAACACTATAAGCTCAGCTGCAATGACAGCAACTGAAGCAATGGGGGCAATTTGGCTCTGTTGTATGTGTCTTTTATCCTCCATCAAGCTAGCCCAGGTATATCCACACAAGACTTCGTAAGTCTCTTACAGAATCACACTGTCAGCATGGGAATGGCCAAAGTCGGTCACACACCCAAAGCCAGAATGGAAAGGTATTATAGGGGCACCTGGGTGGCTCAGTGGGTTAAGCCGCTACCTTCGGCTCAGGTCATGATCTCAGGGTCCTGGGGTCGAGTCCTGCATCGGGCTCTCTGCTCAGCAGGGAGCCTGCTTCCCCTTTCTCTCTCTGTCTGCCTCTCCATCTACTTGTGATTTCTCTCTATCAAATAAATAAATAAAATCTTAAAAAAAAAAAAAGAAAGGTATTATAAAGTCACATGGGAAAGACAGGTGTACAGACTGTTCAAAGACAGGTGTACAGACTGTTCAAGGACAGGTGTACAGACTGTTCAAAGCCATTTAAAACCATTTTTGCAATCTATCACAACTGTTTAATTTTCTCTTCAGGCTTTCAAGAGTTTTTTTGGTTTTGGTTTTCTTTATGTAAAATTAAGTTCCGGTCATTTTAGTAAGTGTTTTTATATATATTAGCTCACTTAAATTTTACAGCAACTCTATGAAGTCAATGTTATTATTCCTATTAATAACCCTTAATAGCTCTTATTTTACAAATATGAAGTTAAGGCCTAAAGGAGATAGTTAGCCCAAGGGCACAGTGATTGCAAATAGAAAACCTAGGTTGTGAACCCAGATGGTCTGACTCCAAAGACTTCTTAACCACCATGTTACAGCATCACAAATGCTCAAATTAAAAAATAAAATAAAAAAATCATGTGATGATGCTATCTTCTGCTTAATGACTATAATTTTTATTACATATAAAGAAAAAATATAAAAACATTAATATACTTTTATAGTTAGATGTTACATCTCTTAATTCTTTTTTATTAGTGAAATAATTAAAATCACTTTTTTCACATTTGTATCATATTTTTGGTTTTGGTTTGGTTTAGTTCAGTTCTGACAATATGGAAGTCCAGAGCAATACTTGAGATTTGTAAATGAACCTCAATTATAAATGTTGTATTATAATATAAGGTCTGGTGTTAAACTCACCTAACAAACAGGAACTGCCACAGGCTTCAACTGCTAGTATAAAATACAAATTAAAAAAAAAAAAAAAAACTAAATTCATTAAATCCTTACCACAGGCTTCTCATGCTTTAAAGTTAAAAATTGGCTTAAGCCTGAATGCTTCAAGCATTTTATAATTTTGGCTTGTAATCAGTTAGGAGAGAGGAAAAGTAATCACCAAAACAGAGTAGTTTACCATACCGCAACTGGGATAGCAAAGAAATTTGATTTCATGATAACATCAAAATAAAGGAACGTCTAACAAATACTGCAAAACATTCTTTTTACCCGAAAGCTTGTGCTATGCAAAATTGTAATTAAAAAATGTAAACTCATGAACTCATATGCATTATATAATGATGAGTTTACATGTTGAAAATTAGATTTTGTTCCTCAAAAACAACCAAAAAGAAAACAAAAACCTTTCAATCACATTACCACATTGCATCTTCTTTTTCTCTAAAAATGTTTTCTAAAAGTAACAAACATGTAATTGACCAATTCAAAGTACTTTCTAAAAACTAAAGAATAACACACAATTAATTAAGAGTTTGAAAAACAGGACTAGAAAATAGCCTTTGTCATGTTGCAATAGAGCAATTGTTAGAATTTACAGTGGTCATAAACTGGAAAAGGATACTAGTGTAAGAGAATGCTGTGGCCGGTGCTTCATCTCAGACATTTGAAAAGTACAGAGGAAATAGTAATTTTAGGAAGCATAAAATTGAATGTCTTTTGCTAAGTGCTATTGATACACTGTGGGGGAGGAGAACAATGCAAGGCTGAGAATGATCAATAATCTATTTAAGTCATGTGTGAAAGCCAGAAGTCTTTCTTAGCAGCATACTGAGACTCTCACCTTCTAAAGCTGGAGGATGGAACTTACTGAGAAGGCCATTACTCTATTTTTGTTTTTTAATCACCATAAATTCGTTTTGCCAATTCTTAAATTTCATACAAATAGAATCATAAAGTGCGTGGCTCTTTTTTCTCTGGTCTTTACTCATCATAGATCTGTGAGATCTGTCCATGTTGCTGAGTTTAGAAGTAGTTTATTCTTTCAATTGCTGTGTTATTTTGAAGGGTAGAGAAAAATATGTTAGTGTTTCTATAGAGTAGGAGCTTTCTGAATAAATGTTACCTGAAACTTGTATTCCTGAGCTGGGAGAAGTTCTGGGAATTAAATTTGCAATTATATATATATAGAGAGAGAAAATTCCAGAGAGATTTAAATAACTTTAGAGGTGTGTGTTTACTCAAGAGAAAAAGAGGCCCAACACTTTGGAGACATGTCTAAGTTGTTCAATCTGAAGACTTTAGGGACTCTCTGGCTGTGGGAGAGATTTTATTTACAGTCTAAGTGGTTATACTGAGAACTAAGAATCTTTTCCCTCTCTTCTGGAAAGAGCAAAAGTTTTGCCCCCTCCTTTTGGAGAAGAGAGGTAGTTATTTCCCATTTTCTCCTGTATATAAGCAGAGAAAATCCATTTTTCTCCATCTCTTGCTTATGATATAGACTTCAAAGTTTTTTTGTATAGACGTTTGACCTGGCTTTCATTATACTACCCAGGAGTAAGAAGGAGGATATGAGGAATCACAGAGCTATTATTTGCTCTTTGAGTAAATAATGATATTTTATGTGTAGTTCAGATAATCTCTGTGGGAATTCAGGATAAAATTAGTAAAAATGAATATTAAAAACTCAACACTAATATTCCATTGTATAATAGAATATATTTATACATTACTTTGATATGTAGCTTGCTAATATGCAACTATTAGAAATCATAAGAAACTAGAAGAAAGCTGCTATGAACATTCTATATATGTACATACAATTTAGGGATCATATGCCCTGGTTTTTGGAGGGATGTTATAATTAGGAGTGAAACTGTTGGGCTACAGGAAAGTTATATGTTAACTTTTGAAGGTATTGTCAAATGCCTTTCCAAAGTGATTTTACTAAAATGCACTTCCGCAAAATATGCCAAGTATTCTACTTGCTCCATATCATTAACAAAACTTATTCTACTTCTGATAGATTCTTGTTGGTCAATGCTATAAAGATACTACTGAATTACTTCCTGCCTTTCACATATTTATTCAGAACTTAGCCAATACTTTACTATTGTTTCTTTGGAGGAACCTATGTTCCCAAAGTAAGAAGTTCTTACTTCTCTGGCTATTTTTAAGATTATAACTTTATCTTTATTTTTCAACACTTTAATGTATTCTTAGATGTTTGTTTTGGTTTCTTTATTTTTTTATTTTCTTTTAAAGACTTTATTTATTTATTAGAAAGATAGAGCACAAGTAGGCAGAGCAGTAGACAGAAGGAGAGGGAGAAACAGCCTCTCCACTGAGGAGGGAGCCCAATGAGGGGCTCAATACTTGGGATCATGACTTAAGCTGAAGGCAGCCATTTAACCGACTGAACCACCCAGGTACCCTGTTTTGGTTTCTTTAATTAGCCTAAAAATAAATCTTCTTTAAGGCTTTCCAGTCTATTTAAATATGGGTTTGATGTCTAATTATTTTAATAGTTTTGGAAATTTCTAAGATATTAATGTTTTAAATATTCCATTTGTTTCAACCCATCTCTCCTTCCCTTCTGAGATCTTTATTTCAGATCATAATAAATTCCAAAACTAAAAAAGGCCTTATTTTGTTTTTTCTTATCCATGTAGGCATATCCTCTTTCAAAGGGAATTTTATTGCTTTTCCCATCAAGAGGTTGAGCCTATTTCTCTATTCCTTAAACCTTGTCTTGGATATTTGAGTGGTTTTGGACACTTGACAATTGTGGTAGAAATAAATGCTTAAGAAGCAGTTGAGCATTGGAGTTTGTTCTTTCTCATATTTTATGAATTAATCAGAGTTAACCTCCTACAGAATGAAAACCAAGGAAGAGGAGGAATGAGAGGCCCTAGTCAATAATCAGCCATCCAACACCCTAAGGCCAGAGAGATAACAGACATGAAAACTGTTCTAGGTTATCTACCTACTTGCTGACCCACCAGGTAACTCCAGATGCAGGAACTTTCAGCTTAGGACAGATCAATTAAGGTTTCCAGACCCAAGGAATCATTCAGTCAACCTACAGAATTATGAAAAGTTAGCATACAAAATTGTGAAGAAATAATAAGTGGTCACTGTTTTAAGACACTGCATTTTGTTGTAATAAGTTATCTAGGAAAACAAATTATTCTCTGACTCATACATTTTTATATCCTACGTCTTTCTTTCCATTTTTTCCCCCTTTTCCAACCTATAATTCACTTGATTTTTTTTTTTTTTAAGATTTGTATTTATTTGAGAGAGAAAGACAGAGATAGCAAGAGAGAGAGAGAGAGAGAGGCACATTCCCCACTGAGCAGAGAGCCCAATCCAGGGCTCGATCCAGGACCTGAAGGCAGATGCTTCACAGACTGAGCCACCCAGGCACCTCTCACTAATTGTTTTTATACCAGTTGTTAAACCTGTCCAATGAGTTCTTAAATTCAGATATTGAACACTTTAATTCTAGAATGTATATTTGATTCCTTTTTTTTGTAGATTTATTATGTTGAAATTCTCCATAGGTTTCACCCATTTTGTTCAGCTTTTTCTATCTTTAACATATTAAGTGATAATATTTTAGTTACTGATGCTAACTCATACTGGGACCATGTTAGGGTCTACTTTGTTTACTATTTCTCTTAATGATTAGTTGCATTTTCTTGCGTCTTTGTGTATGTATTTTTTTTTTAAATTTTAAGTCACACTTTACCATAAAAGCCCTGCATAAGTCCACATAATATTTTCCACCCATGAAGAATTTCCCATTTCCTCTCTTAGTATGCGGGGATCATCATCTCTGTCCAGTCAGGAAGTGGTTTGGTTCAGGACTAAGTTCCACTGTTAAATATTTAGTAAAAGTATGTATTTTTAAAATTTTCATGAAAATGTAGTAAGAATTCTGCCCTTTAGCTTTTCACTTCATTTGCCTCCCAGCTAATGACGGTCAAAAGATAGCAAATGTCATAAAGGGAGACCAACGGCATGTTTCATGCAGACATTTCCTCGTCTACACCATCCGTGTGACGTTGGCTGCTGGACTAGCTCCTGGCCTACTGCCCCAAATTCAAAATAGTTTTCTAAGGAAAATCAGTCTTTGTTAGGGACCCCCTTCATTTCTAATCCATGTCCCAGTTATGTGAAACCACCAAAAGTGATCATGGTTTTAATGGATATATAATGTTTTTGAAGAAGAAATTCTTTTCCTGACTGCCAGGGTTAAATGTTCTATTGAACAGAAATTAACCTTTTTTCCCTATTGGCATATCTAGCATTTCCCTATTGGGAAATGTATACGTTAGACAGACTGATAAATAGGTAGACAGGTAGGTAAGTAGGTAGATACAGTGTTTTCTTTACTCTATCTTTAGTTATCTTATTTTTCCTCTTCCTGTCCTTTAAATATATTTGATCTTAGAATTTCTCTAGTCTCCTCATTTTTTCTTTTCTGTTCCTATTGAATTGTCTGTATGTTATTCCTCAGAGAGCTTATATACTGGCCCAATTTCAGCAATCATCTTCAAATATAACTTTTAAAAGTTTTTACTTCTAATTTATTCTCACTTCTCAGTTCCACTGTTGGTGGCAAACTTGTTTATTAAATGCTCCACCTGACTGTTTTTCTGGTTTCTGAAATTTGTGCTACCAAAGAATACTATATACTTGTTAAAGAGTCACTGGCTATATTTAGGTAAACTTTATGTTGCCTATTCTAAAATTTCTGAGAAGAAAAAAACTTAGAGGTAGCAATCTGGTTCTAAATTCACTGAAGAGAACAGTAAGCAAATCATCATAAAACTCAATGCTTTTATCGAGCACCTCATTCATTCACTGAAAAATATTTATTAGCATCTATTATCTTATAAATATCATTCTAAGCAATGGTGATACATCAGTGAACAAAAGAGACAAAAATCCTTTTCTTGTGAAATTTACATTGAATCCAGGAAGACAGACAATAAGCAACAGGCACAATAAATAGTTAACAAATATGCAACATAAGCATACTATATAATGTTACAGCATGATACATGCTATAAGAAATAAATAAGGAGACTAAGGACAGCGGGAAGTACAACAGTGCTTGGAATGAGTCTTAAACTTAAATTTGAGTAAAGATTTAAAGTAGATAAATGAGGAGTATATTAGATAGGTTTCCACCGCAGAAATAGAACCAGTGGAATATATACAGTCTCCTCAAGAAAGAAAGAGACGACAAAACAGAGACAAAGGGATAGGTGTGTAAGTGTGTTTGATTCTCCTTGTTCATGGATTTATGTGTGTATATGTATGAGATGGTATACTTAAATGTATATATTATTCACATGTGTATATGTGTAGTATATTCGATGTGTACATGCATTGGGTATGTATAGTTCTCATTATTTATGGATTCCATAATTGCAAATTTATCTACACACTAATATTTATTTGTAACCCACAAATCAATGCAAACCAATAACCATGGCACTTTTGTGGTCATTCATGAACACACACAGAGCAGCAAAAACTTTGAGTCACCCAACACACATGTTTCTAGTGGGAGGCTAAGAAGGCAATATCATGTTTTCCTGCCTTAACTCTTATCCAGTGACAAGTCTACTTTTAGTGATCTATGCAGCATTTTTCCCCTTTGTTTTGTTTATTTTTCAGTGATCTCACTGTTAAAAAGTCCCAGAAGCACAATATCAAGGTGCGATCTCATTTTCTCTAGTACAGAAAGTCTGTGTTTTGCTTTATTGAGAAAATACATGTGTTAGATGAGGTTTATTCGGGCGCGTGTAATGCTGTTGGCTGTGAATTCAATGTTAATGAACCAACTATATATTAAACACAGTGCTTTTGGGGGCACCTGGGTTAAGCCTCTGCCATCAGCTCAAGTTATGATCTTAGGGTCCTGGGATCAAGCCCCGCATCGGGCTCTCTGCTAGGCAGGGAGCCTGCATCCTCCTCTCTCTCTCTCTCTCTCTTTGCCTGCCTCTCTGCCTATTTGTGATCTCTGTCTGTCAAATAAATAAATAAAATCTTTTTAAAAAATTGCTTTTAAACAAAAGTACACGTAAAATAAGGTTATATGTTCATTGGTTGATGAAAATGTGACTGGAACTTAACCCTGTATTTCTCTTACAAGCAATGGTCAAGTATTTGCTGATTCATTATTCCTGGTGATTTTATAGAACATCACTACTACATGGTGTGTATGTATGTGTGTGTGTATATATATATGCATATATATATGTGTGTGTGTGTGTGTGTGTGTGTGTGTATTTAGTTCTTATTATTCATGATAGTGATGTTCATATATAGAGAGAGAGACAGAGACACAGAGAGACAGGGACAGAGATTTATTGCAAGGAATTATACACTCAAGCAAGAGCAGATGCTGCCATCCATAGAGAGAATTTTTTCTTTAGGGAAATCCCAGTTCCACTCTTAAGGTCTTTCAATTGATTGCATCAGGCACACTCAGATTACCAAGGATAATCTCCTTTACTTAAAGTCAACCGGCATTAGATGTTAAATGCATCTAAAAAGACCATCCCAGAAACCCTTAGATTAGGGTTTGATTGAATAACTGGTTACTATATCCTAGCCAAGTTAGCAAATAAAGCTGACCACCACAACAAGCAAACCTGGACACATCTGATTTATATTTAACAGGATTAGATTTGAATGTGGTGTTGACAGTAGATTGAAGGGCAGCAAGGGTAGAAACAAGGAATACAATCAAAGAAGAGACTAGCAGTGATGGTGACATGAAATGATCAGATTCTGGATATATTTTATACTTAGCATCAACAGGATCTGGGGGAAGTGAGCGAAAGAAAGTAGTCAAAAATGACTCCATGAGTTTTTCTGTAAGTAACTGTAAGAATGGAGTTGCCTTTAACTAAAACAGGGAAGGCTCTGAGTAAAGATGATTTGGATTAGAGAATAAACTAGAGGTGCTTCTTTGGAATGTTTTAGATAACTAAAGGGAGACACTGAGAGGGCAGTTGGAAAAGTTAGTCTAGAACTAAGGATCCTTAATTTGGTGTAAATTCTGTAGTCTTTAGTGTATATTTGGTGTTTTCATCCATGAAAGAGGATCACATAACAAAGAGGAACAAGGCAAAAAGAGAAGCCAACAACAGACTAAACCCTAGAATACCTCAATGTTAGAGAGAATTACAATCATCACCATCATCATCATGAGAAAGATTGGGCATTGATGTTGGATAAAAAGCAAGAATGTGGGATTATTTGATGATGATGATAATAACGATGACGAAAGTTTCTAGGAAGAGAGAATGATCAAGTCTTAAAATGCGGCTTATAGTGAATTTTGCACAAATAATTGCTTACTAAATTTAACAATGTGGATGTTATTGGTGACCTAGTGAAAAGATAGACTAAAATTTGATTGGAGTGACTTTAAGGGATAATGGGGAAGAGGGGAAATATACAAGGAATGAAAACAACCCCACTAGTTTCACTGTAACATGAAGATAGTACATTTCTTTGAAAGCTAAAGAGAAGATTTGATTATTGGTTGAAGGATAAAGCTCCTTCCCAGCCAGACTCTAGTTGTCTTTTACCAGATGTTGGCCTTTAAATATGCTCTGTACTTCAGCATGAATTCTTACTAACTATTCTCTTATAAATGTCCTCATTCAATCGTTTCCTTTTTCCTTCATCTAAATTTCCTATTATTTTAAATGTATACTTCTCTTTACATTCAGTCATGCTTTCATCTTTATGGTAACATTTTGTTACTTTTATCACTGATTGAAAGCTACTTGAAGATAGGAAAATTTTCTCCCTCATCAATGTATTCTTTCTAGCCCACCAGCATGATGCCTTACATATAGTTTGCAAGATGAATGAATAAATGTAATAGTTACTATTTATTGAATGAATAATCGTTCCTGAAATAAAAGGCTGTAAAAAATTGACAAACTTTAGAATGCATTTTAACTTTTTTAAGAATAACAAAACATTGAGTTTATAAAACCAACAGCCAGTTTTTGAGATTTTCATTGTTCAATTAATTTGCTATATTTCACTTTCTATGCATATATTCAATTCATTTTTTGCCTATTTGCATTTATAAAGTCATATTTAACTCAGACCCCCATTCAATTTGTCATTATAGGAAGTAGCTTTATGGTATAATGAACAACCTCATTTACTGAAATTTTTAAAATAAGTTAACACTATTAAACTAAATTTCACTGGTATAATTCATTAATAACCATGTTTCCTTTAATATTTTATTACAGCATCCTTACAGATAGTATAAAATGAATGTCCAACAATTACAGTAATTCTTTTCTCACATTACATAAAATGTATAACAATATGAAAAAAGGCATGAAAGATCTGAAAACCCCAGATAGGGCAATATAGGTTATTTTGTTTATTTAAAACAAACAAACAAACATAAAATTAGTACAGTAGGACATTGTCAAAATAAGTTTTATAATACATTATTATGTGAATCTTTTGGTTTTCAGCAATAGAAAACAACTCACTATGGCTAGCCTAAGCTTAAACGGGCATTTGTTAGAAGGAAGCAGAGAAGCTAGAACTCGAAAGACAGAAAGGAAGTGTGACTTTTATCATATGTTGGCAAACTTTCTCACTAGAACTCAGTCAAATATGACTTACCTCTAGCAATGTTCAAAATTTCAAATTTTGATGTGCAAACATCTCATTAGCTTTGCTTGCATAAATTAACTCTAGCCAGATAGCAAATTCTGACTACAAGAACTTAGTTTTATGTGTCAGGAGTTCCCAGAAAAGCAGAAAACAATGTTATCTAGGAAAGTCATTCTGAGCTACATTTAAAGATGTCTTTTAGAGATTTTTTATTACAAAAATAGACTTATTATATGTTGACTGATTGTACTTTCCTATTGATATTTTTAATAGATCCTTTTAATTTATCCATTTTTTACATTTATTCAATTATATACCAAACGACTTGTACCAATTTGACTAGACATTTAAGGATAGAGATCAGTGACAATGTCATATTTTCTTGGGCTTTTAGTTTCATACAGTGTGTGAAAATATGTACACAAATAATTATGAAATAGTATGTTAAACTTTGTGCAAATTGCTGGACAAACACAAAGGAGGAAGTAAATATATTTGAGGGGTACTTTTCAATGTCTAAAAACATAAAATCTCTGGTTTGTCCAAAGCTGGACATTGAGTAGCCTTAAGATACTAATCATTTTCAATCATTTTCAGATATTTTCTAAAACTTGGAAGAGTGATCTGAAGTGAAAAGTTTGAAATCCCATTACCATTCCTTAAGCTTCTCAGTGTCTGAAAAAAAATTTTTTTTGATGGCATTCTTCAGTTCTACAAAATGATAAATAGCAGAATATTATTGGAGTTTAAATATTTCTGAGAGAGCAATTCTTCACTCCCTGCTGTTTACAAGTAAAACACTGTCTACAAATAATACATTACATTAGCTGTCCTCTTTATCATAAAGCCATGTTGAATACTTGTAACATTTATAAAAAGACACCAACTGATTGCAAGATGAGCATTACCCTTGAGCAAATTATGAACACATTTATTTCAGTCTTATGCATTTGAAACTAATTTTCTGGTAATATCAAAAGTGTTCATAGAATTAATTTCCTGTCAGTTCAGCAGTATTCAAGTGAATATTTTATGATTTTGCATTAGCTGTATTTGTCTAGAGTTGTGACATGATCGAGTCATTCTCTGAGGGAAACACATTAATAATTAAACTCTGTCCAATGTGGAGTGCTAAAGATGACAGCGTAATTGTACATTTCCAGAGACCGTTTCACAAGGCAGAGGAGAATTGCCCTGCCACCATTTAAATGTCAATTTAGAATTTCTTTCTAAACTAAAACAGAGCTTCAATGAAAAAGAGGAGGGGGGAGTTGATGTCAAATTTGGAAACTATTCTCTTTACTTTCTCTTTATTTTAAAATGTGAGCTAAATGCAAATAGCCTTCTTCATTCTTTCATTCTCTTGCTGAATAAACTGTCAGTTAGAAGTTCTTTCTTTTAGTAATATAACATCATCAATGGTCTTTGAACCAGGACTGTTTAAGTGATAAATACTACTTGCATAGATTATCTCTGTAGGAAATAGTGCAGCTGACATGAGAAACTTTGATTGGTTTCAGCTCTTCTATCTGAGTCTTTTTTAACTTAGATAACTTCAGCAATAATTTAAGATTTTAATCTACTTCCCAGTCAAATAGTTGTGGATGGATCACTATTATGCATCCTTATTTATGTTTCCTATTCTGATTCTTAAAATAATGTTATTGGATTTTTAGAAGTGAGATTTTAAAAAATTTCCAAGGCATATATATTATACACATTAAGACTCACATTTGCGTTTCCTACCTAGACAAACTGTGGTTCAAAATTGTTATTGGAGAAAACTGAAAAATTGAATTCAAGAGAAACCATGACGAGAGGCATGGAAATGCTCCCAGGATAATTTGAGTTGAAGTCTGCTATTGAACAGAGAGTTTAGCAGCTAACCCCTCAATGAACTCCAGTTTATTTCAGACATAGACATTCCTTAGCAATAACAGATATTTTCTCATTATCTAGTATTGACTGATTATAAGTCTTTGAAAAATCCCACTTTCTGGAATTTTTCCTAAAGAAATAACAGCAGGTGATTTAACCATAATGCAGCTCCTGGCAGCACTGTTTATAAAGGGGGGGGGGGAAGAAAATTAATTTAGCTTAATGACTAAAAATAGAAGATTCACTAAATAAATTATGATGTATTTTTATCATTAAATATTCTAATGCTGCAAATAAAAACCTTCAGTGACTAGAAAACTGTTTTTTGTCTATAGTTTATTTATTTATTCATTAATTCCACAAATATTCATTAAATGCTAATTAACTGCCAGACAGTGTTCTTTTTTTTTTTTTTTTTTAAAGATTTTATTTATTTGTCAGAGAGAGCAAGCGAGAGCGAGCACAGGCAGACAGAGTGGAAGGCAGAGTCAGACGGAGAAGCAGGCTCCCTGCGGAGCAAGGAGCCCGATGTGGGACTCGATCCCAGGACGCTGGGATCATGACCTGAGCCGAAGGCAGCTGCTTAACCAACTGAGCCACCCAGGCGTCCCCAGACAGTGTTCTTGATATTGGAGGTAGGACAATGAAGAGAACAATCTCTCTAGTTGCATGGAGCTAGCCTTACAGAAGTGAAAGTCTTTCAATAACCACAAGAGGGTATAAAGTGCTGCATGTACTGAAAGTCATGAATAAGTAAGTTACGGAATACATTGCAGGGTAAGGCTGGTTATTCAGCTGGGTGTTCAATGATGACCTCCAAAAGTTGAAAGTAATAGGTTAGACTCGGAAGTATTTGGAGGTAGAGGATCCTAGGATGAATAGTTAGTAAATATAATATGTTAGGTGGACACTGACTTGGTGTGGTTGAGAAGCAGCAAGGGAGCCAGTGTTGAGTGGGTAAGGGAGAAGGCAGCAATCAAAGAAGAGTCACTGAGCAACCATCAGCATTAAATGATTCTGAATCATATGGAAAGTCACTGGAGAGTTCTAGGCAGAGAGCTAGAATGATTTGACTTTTGAAAATTATTTTGTGATATGTTAAGTGAAAAATAAGCAGTTGAAAAAGAAATATGCACAATATATAATGTATACTGAGGTTATGTGTTGATTTTTATTTTGTTATATCTATTTTCTTCTGTGAATCCTAAGCTCCAAAGGGGCAGAAACACAGGCTTATTTTCTTATTATTACATAACCAGCACTTAGTTATTGCCTAGCTTATAGTAAGCATGTAGTAAAATTTGCTGGATGAATCAATGAATGAGTGAGGAAATGGACAAATATTTTAGGAAATGGGCAAATGTTTTAAAATATTTAAGAGGTTACATGTAAATAAAATCACTTATTTTTCTTTTATCATCTGGCTATAATTTGCTGTCACATAGAAACTGGATCCTCTTTCCCTATTAGACTAGTCAGTATTACGGATATACAATCACAGTTCCTGAGGAGTATCCAGGAAATGTACTTATTATTAATTCCTTCCTAATACTAAAAAAAATAAAGAAGTTAGTCATTGAGGTCCATAGTGGAGTATGTGGCACACACACACACAAATATATATATATACATATATATATATATATACACACACACATATTATATCATTCCCATGTTGACAAAATAGAAATAAATAATAAAAATATATGTTTTAAAGAGAGCCTAGGCAATTTAATATGCTCGAAATTCTAAATTCACTTTAGCAAAGGAATATTAGAAAACCATTTCCCCAAATTCACTTATTTAAAGACTGGACTGATATTTCTTTTCAGTAAACAGAAAAAGAGGTTTGCAAAAGAGATAAACCAAGCAAACCAAAAAACCCAAGGGAAATATCTATGTATTTCTTTTTAAACAAACCAGTTTCTACTACTGTAAAACCACAACTAATGAAACCTCAGTCTCTCAGAATATGCAAGTATTAGGAATTGCAATTGGTATTTTTATTTTGCTTTTCAGCACCAACTTCTAGAAGAAAGAGGCAAATGACAAAAATACCTCTGGGCAATTTTTAGAATTTATTCAGAAAAACATCTTCCAGACTATATTATGCTGTCAAAATACATTCTTACTTTTCTCCACTTTCTACATCTCCATTTACACAACTGTGCAGTGATTACCAATATTTTGAAAAATCTAGAAGTCCTAGAATTTATTATGTTCATTGAACTAGACTCTCTTAGGAGGAAACATGAAATACTGAATTATAAGGTTTTCTTCTCAGTATTTGGAAATTAAACTACATTTTCCAAAACGTTCGATTGTTAGCATATACTCACTTTTGAAAGTTCCTATTAAATTTTTTATAGTTTATGAGATTCCCTTTCAATATGAGAAATACTCAATAATCACAAAATGAACTGCCATACTTGGAAGACTAATCATCTGATTATTTAATATAAAGATTTTTCTGAAAAATAGCTTACAAGGCAAGCGTAAGTTAACAATCATCAGAAAATTCATATAGAAAACAATCTATAACAATAGAACACTAGATATTTGATAATTCAGAAGACCCCTAGGAATTAGAAGTTTCAATTTGAAAATGTATTACAATAGAACCATTTTAAGGAGGCTCTAACAAATGCATATAGAGAACAGACCAAATGCATTTACTGGAATTTCTAATAGATGTTTTATTAACCTATTATCAGCTAGCTTGTATGTGTGTTTTTTTTTTTTTAAGATTTTATTTATTTATTTGACAGACAGAGGTCAGAAGTAGGCAGAGAGGCAGGCAGAGAGAAGGAGACGCAGGCTCCCTGCTGAGCAGAGAGCCCAATGTGGGGCTCGATCCCAGGACCCTGAGATCATGACCTGAGCCGAAGGCAGAGGCTTAACCCACTGAGCCACCCAGGTGCCCCTAGCTTGTATGTGTTTGACATCATTGTAAAACTAGGACTTCCTTGAGTAGAAAATTATACTGTATATATCAACCCAAGTTCAAATTAATGAAATTTTGCTCTATGACCTCTGTATTAGGTTTAGTCCGCATAAGATCATAGCTCTGAAAGATTCTTTCCTGACAGTTATAGAAAAATATTCAGTAGATTTCCTTGACTTTTGAATCCCTCAGGAGCTACTTTTCTTACATTAAAATTATCTTTGTAGGTCATGAAAGTGTGTAATTTTCTACTGTAACAGTAGATTTGCATCATTAAAATGTTGTCACCTTTCTTTCAGGAACAGATTGAGAATGCTCTGGGGCTAAAGAACTACCATAGCTATAGTGAGGGGTCAAATGCTGGTCAATTTAGAAAACTACTATCAGTTTCTCAATCTTTTTTATTTCCTATGCTTTACTTGACTTTCCTTCATTTCAAGGATATTCTGGAGACTTTCTTTGTACTCCCACCACATCTGGGCAGATAACTCAGATAATTATATGTACACATAAATACATACATACCTATATTTTTTAGTTAAAAAAAGAATATGTCAACATGTCTTGAAAAATCTGAGAAACATTGTTAAAAATTAAATATCTTTCTCTGTTCCCTATGCACAAATCCCTGGTGAACTCCCCAGAGCTAAACAATGCTACTGGGCTTTTATATATCTTTATAGAAATTTTTCTATGTGAATGTATTTGTATATATATCTGTATACATATATGAGTCTCCTTTATGTATATTTACAGGAGTGTTATATGTAATGTTCTGTGCCTTCTTTTTTTCATCTACCAAATACAGCTTGGTTTTCTTTTCCCATCAGTGCATATCGGTTAACCTTATTATTTTTCAACTAATGCCACACTATGCCACTGTATGGCTATCCTGTATTTAACCATTCATTTGCAGATGGGATCTTAGAATATTTTCAATCATTGTTATTGAAAACATTATTGTAATAAATATTATCTAAAAGATGTTTACATGAGGGACATTAAGACTTCCCATCCAAGAACAAAAGGTTTTTCCATGTATTCAAGCTTGCCTCCCCTCCCTCCACAGTGTTACTCAGGAGACAATTGAAGGTTCTTCATGCAGATCTCCATATATGGTGTGTTTTGTGCTTAGTCTATCTAAAAGATGATCTCAATTACATTTATGATCTCTGAAGTCTACCACTTTGGTTTGCATCCAGCTTTCCCAGTTATTGGGTCATCAGTCTTGGAAAGGTTATTTGACATCTCTGTGCCATGCCTTCATTATCTGTCTAATAGGGATAATCATAGCACCAATTTCGTGGGCCAGTATATATGTAAAGGGGTGCCAGGCACAAGAATAAGCACTTAGTAAAATTAGTTATCAGCATTGTAATCATTCCTATTATCATTTTATGTGTGCTTACACAATGTTAAGGAATTCCTATCCACTTGTACTTCATTTAAAGGTCTTAATGAAGAATATAAATATATTACAATTTTAAAAATGTATTTTCTACAACTATTGAAATAAACTTGCTGTTGTTTTATTTCCCAAATTAGGGATGTATAGGTATTCATAATTGTATTTGTCTACAGTTATTTTTTTTCTTTCTTGTTTAAACTACCATAATGGTAGGCACCTTGGTGGCTCAGACAGGTAAGCGTCTGCCTTCAGCTCAGGTCATGATCTCAGGGTCCTGGGATTAAGCCCCCCATCAGGCTCCCTGCATTTTGGTGGCAAGGAGCCTGCTTCTCCTTCTCCCTCTGCCTGCCACTCCCCCTGCTTGTGCCACGTTCTCTCTGTCAAATGAATAAAATCTTTAAAACATAAATAAAAAAATAAATAAATCTACCTTTCTCAGGTGTTCATCTTAATCTCATATTTTTGTGTGTATGGAACTAAAAAGGATTGGTATTTTTTCCTTATCTGTGATATAGAAAACATTGAAAAGCTTTAGGGAAGCTTGTTTATGAGCATTGAACATTCCCTCTACATCCTTTTGGGAATATTTTGTGGCTGGCATCTCTGAAATTTTTGCACTTTATTTTCATATTACCTGGGCCAGTATAAGTGTTCTAGTGCTTTGGTGAACGATTTTGGTAATGCACATTTTTTTTACACATGTATTCATTTCTTATAGTTAATGAAGTGAATTTTATCTTTCTTTTTCTCCACTTCTTTAGTAATTTTCTATATTTATGTTTCTTATCTGCTTGTTTAAGAACATCTTCTCAACAGATTTACTGAGTTCTCTGCAATTAGTGTTTTCCACCCTGGGGGTAGTAGATCTATGTATGGCCCTCAGTGAACTCTCTGCCCATGCCCCTAACCAGAAAATATTTCTGTGTTAATTTAAAATTTTGTGACTCACCTATGACCCACCAAAGACCCTACTGATCCAGACAAGGGATTAGGCTGACCCCTCTGTATGTCTCTAATTCCAAGAAACAGCACCTGTTTCAGATTTGTAGAGGTCTATATCTGCTAAAAGAGAGTGTTCTTGGTCTGGTCTAACTTTTACAGTACTTGACAGCTTTTTCTTACAGGTAGAGGTTTAGGGTTTGACTAGCTCCCGCTTTCCTTGGTGATGTAATTTAGAAGTGAGATTTTTAAAAATTTTCAATTTTTTTTCTTGTTTTTTGTTAATTTGATATCAATATTTTTATTTGACTATAAAGAAGAAAATAAAATAAAATGCCTTCCTTGTATCATATTCAACCATAAGTATTGCTTATGTTTTACTTATCAAAATTAATTCCTTTGGTTATTCCATTTCTTTAAGGAAGTTTTCTAAATGTCATTGGGAAAAGTATTCTTTAAAGTGTTATACTTTTCCATGGGGCGCCTGAGTGGCTCAGTGGGTTAAGCCGCTACCTTCGGCTCAGGTCATGATCTCAGAGTCCTGGGATCGAGCCCCACATTGGGCTCTCTGCTCAGCAGGGAGCCTGCTTCCTCCTCTCTCTCTGCCTGCCTCTGCCTGCTTGTGATCTCTCTCTGTCAAATAAATGAATAAAATCTTTAAAAAAAAATTAAAAAAATAAATAAAGTGTTATACTTTCCCATACCTCACTTATCTCTCATTCTTTGTAAATTTGTGTTTGCTTATATTTTCCCAAAAGTTGCTAAACAGAGAGAACAGGAGCAAGGTTAATCCTCACCATAATATCCCTAAAAGAGTACCCAGTACATACTAGGCTTTTAACAAATATTTAGCAAATGAATACTTTCTCCCACGGTTGTTTGTTTATTAGCAAATTATTTTCAATATAATGAACAATACTAGATTTCACTCTTTGATAATGAAACATTTAAGTTATTGATCAATGAATGTTTGAGGTACTAGAGCACAGTCTTTTTCAAGTATAAAAGAATGGCATAGGATTTGGGATGGCCAGGGTACTACCTCATCTACTCCCTTATAACTGCTAAACCTCCCAATATCCCCAAATACCATCATGAGTCACTTGACTACTATGGGTATTTTTTTCCTCTGAATCACCAACACTTTCATTTTCAGCAATCATGTGCACACAGACACACACCATCTCTGATACTGCTAAATAAGTCTTTTCAGATGAGGTACTATTTTGGTTGTTGGAAGTTGGATGACCAGTTTTTCAATATTACATTGCCTCTCATAGCTTAATGACCTCAGGCAATTCATTTCTCTAAATCTTGATTCTTCATTTGCAGTATAATCACAGTAGTATTACCCACCTCTTGAAACTGCATGTGAAATGCTAAATGCAATGCTCAGCAGATTTAAAATAAAAAATAAATGTTTTTATCAGCAAATTGTAATTTAAAGAATAGAAAACTGAAGTTGGAAAGGAATTAGATCACAGCTAAACATCACAGGCTTGGGAAGTAAAGGTGATTTGATCAGAAAAGTGAAGGAAACTCCTTCTTAATTTTGCCAAGGGCTGACCCTGTTAGAACAAAGTAAATAGGACAAAAGTAATGGCCTTCAGCAATCTTGAATTCCCATTCTCTTTTCACACTTCTAAAGTTCTAGTGTTTTTTAAACAATCATAATCTTAACCTTCCTTAATATTGCATCAGACCAATTTGCTATGTTATGATTTTTTAATGCAAACTTCAAAATGTGCAGAAAGGAAATATATGGCTATAGAAAGTTAAATTGTAAGAAAAGATGTTGCAGGACATCAAAATAGTGTCTACAGTGGCCAGGCAAACTCCTCTGCCACAGGCTTCTCAGAGCTATCCCTCAAGCTAGTTTTAACTTTACTCCCTTGAATTTCATGTTTTCATTCAATTATCACTGAATCACTCAGAGGTCGGTTAACCAGATTTTGTATCTTCCTTCTTCAACCTATGTCTGAAACCCTATAGGTTAGAGTTAGATGGCCTTCCTATCAGAGCAAGGGAAAACAGGACAGGTAGAATTTAAATTGACCCAAATCATTATTTTATCTCTGTAAATTAAAAAAAAAAAGTAGAAGCAGAGATTAACTTTATAGGTTAAACTAGTGTCTAGATTTCTTTTTTTCTTTTAAAGTGTGCTTCACGTCCAGCACAGGGCTTAAACGCACCACTTTGAGATCCAGACCTGAGCTGAGATCTAAAGTCAGATGCTTAACTGACTGAGTCACCCAGGCGCCTCAGTGACTAGAAATTTATTTAAATGTATTTATCCATTCATTTACCCACTGCCCAGATAATTCCATGTCAGTGTTGGCAGTATGTCATGGCAGTGAAAGCATAGCCCCTAAATACTGTAGAACTCAGAGAGGGGTTTTTTTGTTTTTGTTTTTTGTTTTGTTGTTGTTGTTTTAAAGAACTTATTTATTTATTTATTTGACAGAGAGACAGACAGTGAGAGAGGGAACACATTTAGAGCAGTTACAATTGCAAAGAATATTATAAGTACATGAAAACATAATATAAATTTCTAGAAGGATAGTGTTAATAATATGTGAAAGGAACACCCTAAAGTAGATTTAGGAAATGAAGGTATGGAGAAAGAGGTTAGCTATAATTTTTGATAAACAGATATTTATCAAAGGCCTTCTCTCCTCCCAGCATAATAATCTGTCTAAATGACTTATTTTCTCCTATATCTCTGCTTGTCCAATGAATAAATGTGAAAAGTACACATTTGAAAGAAAAACTTGACATCTAATCAGACACTGTGAATTTGAAGAAAACACAAAGGCAATACAAAGGTACTAGTAATTACTAATATTTACTCTATGCCACCTTTTATTTAACCGTTCCCTTTGGGTGGAAGGTTTGTTTCCAGTTTGGATTTATAAATAATGTTCCTGTAAGTATTTTTGTACATATTTTCTGGAAAACATCCATACTGATATCCTTTGGAAATATACCTAAGAGTGTGTTGTTGGGTCATACAGTAGGCATATGTTAAACTTCAGAAGATAAGATCAAACAGTGTTCCAAATCAATTTATCATCTCATCAATAGTTTAGAAGAGTTTCAGTTACTTCACTTCCTCACAATAGATGGTATGGACAGTCTTTTTAAAATGTTCTCTATTCTGAGGACCATGTAATGGTGCATCATTATGGTTTTACATCACATTTCCTTTGTTGAGTAATGATGTCAGGCCTTTTTCATGTGAGTATAGGCTATTTGAATATTCTGAGAATTGTCTGCTTCAGTATTCTGCCAATTTTTTAACTGGGTCATCCGCCTCTTTCTTATTGATTAGAAGAGTTATTTATATATTGTGAATTATTTTTCAGTTATATGTATTGTGGCAATCTTCTTTCAGACTGTGAATCTTTTTTTTCATTTTTAATGATGCATATTTGGTAAATAGAGATCTTAATTTTAATGAAATCCAAGTTAATTATTTTAAATGATCAATATGGTCTTCTATTTAAAGATATACTGTCATACTCTAAAGTCACAGTGACATTCTCCTTTTCCTTCTAAAGGTTTTGGTTTCTTTTTCTTATATTTATTATGAGATTATTAATATTTCTCATATTTATTTTTCTCACAAGCAAGTGAATAGACATTGTGGTTTATTTATACAATGGGATATTATACAGTAATTAAAAATAGCTTATATATACAATGTGGATGAATCTAAGAGACTTCATGTTGACCAAAGCAACTCAAAAAAGAAGAGCATAGATTGTGTGGTTTCATTTGCATAAAATTCAAGAATGGGCAAAACTAATCTATGATTTAAAAAGTCAAGGGGCACTTAGCTGGCTCAGTCAGTAAAGCATCCAAATCTAGATCTCAGGGTTGTAGGTTTGAGCCTCACGTTGGGCATAGAGATTACTTAAAAAAAAAAATAAACATAAACTAAATAACTAAATAATAAGTTAAAACAGTGGCTATTGGAAAGGAAGAGACAAAAAGGACCTTCTGGAATGACAGAAATGTTCTTTGTTTTTATCTGGAACTAGGTGTACACATAGGTAAATATTTGTCAAGCTGTCAAGGTGCTTTCTTAGATCATTTCATTTACTTTTCAGAATCTTCTTGCAAGTAAAACATGTTTATGTTCATTTTTCCACTTTAGTCTGAAGGATATTAAAAGGTTTGTCTAACACTGTAACACAATAAACATCATAGCTACCACCCTAAAGAACTCTGACTATAAAGTTTGACTCTTTAAAACATTTATAAATGATCACAAGGAAGAAACTGAAGTCTATTTTTTAATTAACATATAATGTATTATTTGTTTCAGGGGTACAGGTCTGTGATTCATCAGTATTATACAATTCATAGTGCTTGCTATAGCATATACCCTCCTCAGTGTCCAACGCCCAGCCACCCCATCCCTCCCATCCCCACCACTGCAGCAACCCTCAGTTTGTTTCCTGAGATTAAGAGTATCTTGTGATTTGTCTCCCTCTCTGGTTTTGTCTTGTTTCGTTTTTCCCTCCCTTCCCCTATGACCATCTGCCTTGTTTCTCAAATTCCTCATATCAGAAAGATCATATGATAATTGTCTTTCTCTGATTGACTTATTTCATGGAGCATAATACCCTCTAGTTCCATCCATATCATTGCAAATTGCAAGATTTCATTTTTGATGGCTGCATTACATATATATATATATATATATATATACAGCATATATATATACCACATCTTCTTTATCTATTCATCTGTTGATGGACATCTTGGCTCTTTCCAGAGTTTGGCTATTGTGGACATTATTGCTATAAACATTGGGGTGCACATGCCCCTTCAGATCACTACATTTGTATCGTTGGGGTAAATACCTAGTATTGCAATTGCTGGGTCATAGGTTAGCTCTATTTTCAACTTCCTGAGGAACCTCCATACTATTTTCCAGAGAGGCTGCACCAGATTGCATTCCCATCAACAGTGGAGGAGGTTTCCCCTTTCTCCGCATCCTTGTCAACACCTGTCATTTCCTGACTTGTTAATTTTAGCCAGTCTGACTGGTGTGATGTGGTATCTCATTGTGGTTTTGATTTGTATTTCCCTGATGCCAAGTAATGTTGAACACTTTTTCATGTGTCTGTTGGCCATCTGGATGTCTTCTTTGCAGAAATGTCTGTTCATATCTTCTGCACATTTCTTGATTGGATTATCTGTTCTTTGGGTGTTGAGTTTGATTAGTCCTTTATAGATTTTGGACACTAGTCCTTTATCTGACATGTTGTTTGAAAATATCTTGTCCCATTTTCTGGGTTGTCTTTCAATTTTGTTGACTGTTTCCTTTGCTGTGCAAAAGCTTTTGATCTTGATGAAGTCCCAATAGTTCATTTTTGCCTTTGCTTCCCTTGCCTTTGGTGATGTTTCTATAAAGAAGTTGCTACAACTAAGGTTGAAGAGGTTGCTGCCTGTGTTCTCCTCAAGGATTTTGATGATTCCTGCCTCACACTGAAGTCTTTCATCCATTTTAAGTTTATTTTTGTGTGCGGTGTAAGGAAATGGTCCAGTTTCATTCTTCTGCATGTGGTTGTCCAATTTTCCCAACACCATTTGTTGGAGAGACTGTCTTTTTTCCATTGGACATTCTTTCCTGCTTTGTCAAAGATTAGTTGACCATTGAGTTGAGGGTCTATTTCTGGTCTCTCTATTCTGTTCCATTGATCTATTTGTCTCTTTTAGTGTCAGTACTATATTGTTTTGATGATTACAGTTCTGTAATATGGATTGAAGTCCAGAATTGTGATGCTACTAGCTTTGGTTTTCTTTTTCAACAGTCCTCTGGCTATTTGAGGTCTTTTCTGGTTCCACACAAATTTTAGGATTATTTGTTCCATTTCTTTGAAAAAGTTGATGGTATTTTGATAGGGATTGAATTAAATGTGTAAATTGCTCTAGGTGGCATAGATGTTTTCACAATATTTGTTCTCCCAATCCATGAGCATGGAATGTTTTTCCACTTCTTTGTGTCTTCCTCAATTTCTTTCATGAGTATTCTGTAGTTTTCTGAGTACAGATTCTTTGCTTCTTTGGTTAGATTTATTCCTAGGTATCTTATGGTTTTGGGTGCAACTGTAAATGGGATCAACTCCTTAATTTCTTTCTTCTGTCTTGTTGTTGGTGTTTAGAAATGAACTGATTTCTGTGCATTGATTTTATATCCTGACACTTTACTGAATTCCTGTATGAGTTCTAGCAGTCTTAGGGTGGATTCCTTGGGGTTTCCACATAAAGTATCATATCATCTGCAAAAAGTGAGAGTTTGACTTCTTTGCAGATTAGGATGGCTTTTATTTCTTTGTGTCATTGCAGAGGCTAGGACTTTTGTACTATGTTGAATAGCAGTGGTGGTAGTGGACTGCCTTGCTGTGTTCCTGACCCTAGGGGAAAAGCTCTGTTTTTCCCCTTTGAGAATTATATTTGCTGTGCATTTTTCATAGATGGCTTTGATGACATTGAAGTATGTGCCCTTTAGCCCTACACTTTGAAGAATTTTGATCAAGAAAGGATACTGTACTTTGTAAATTTTTTTTGCATCTATTGAGCGTATCATATGGTTCTTGTTCTTTCTTTTATTACTGTATAACATTGACTGATTTGTGGATGTTGAATCAACCTTGCATCCCAGGAATAAATCACACTTGCTTGTGGTGAACAATGCTTTTAATGTACTGTTGGATGCTATTGGCTAGTATTTTGGTGAGAATTTTTGTGTTGGTGTTCACCAGGGATATTGGTCTGTAATTCTCCTTTTTGATGGGGTCTTTGGTTTTGGGATCAAGATAATGCTGGCCTCATAAAATGAGTTTTGAAGTTTTCCTTCCATTTCTATTTTTTGGAACAGCTTCAGGAGAGCAGATATTAATTCTTCTTTAAATGTTTGGTAGAATTCCCTTGGAAAGCCATCTGGCCTTGGCTCTTGTTTTGTTTGTTGGTAGGTTTTTGATGAGTGCTTCAATCTCCTTACTGGTTATGGGTCTGTTCAGTTTTCCTGTTTCTTCCTAGATCAGTTTTGGTAGTTTATACATCTCTAGGAATACATCCATTTCTTCTTCCAGACTGTCTAGTTTGCTGGCTTGTTGCTCATAATATGTTCTTATAATAATTTGTATTTCTTTGATGTTTCATTGTGATCACTCCTCTTTCATTTTTGATTTTGTTAATTTGGGTCCTTTCTCTTTTGTTTTTTGATAAGTCTGGCCAGGGGTTTATCAATCTTATTAATGCTTTCAAAAAACCAGCTCCTACTTTCATTGATCTGTTCTACTGTTCTTTGGGTTTATATTTCACTGATTTCTGCTCTGATCTTTATTATTTCTCCTCTCCTGCTCGGTTTAGGCTCTCTTTGCTATTCTTTCTCCAGCTCCTTTAGGTGTAGGATTAGGTTGTGTACTTGAGACCTTTCTTGTTTCTTAAGAAAGGCTTTTACTGTGAAGCCTTTCTATATGCAAGCATATTTTTTAAAGATTATTTATTTATTTGACAAAGAGAAAGAGAGATCACAAGTAGGCAGAGAGGGAAGCAGAAAGAGAGGGGGAACAGGCTCCCTACTGAGAGAGACACTGATGTGGGCCTGGATCCCAGGACTCTGGGATCATGACATGAGCTGAAAGCAAAGGCTTAAACTACTGAGCCACCCAGGTGCCCACTGCAAGCATATCTTAAGTGTAGCTTTTTGATAGCTCATAGATGACCCTTTCCTGGATGAACTGTTTATATATTCAATATCATTCATTTAATGTTTCATTATTAGAAACATCATTTTAATTAAGAACTATTTTTCAAAGCTGAGCATTTATTTAAGAAGTATTCAGGTTTCAATGTTGTGACACACTAACAAGTTCCCTACACAAGCATAAATAAACTTGGCAAAAGACTGTATCATTGGTGTCTTCTCACTACATATTCTTCAGCTAAAAATTGGAAGGTGAGGGCACCTGGGTGGCTCAGTTGGTTAAGTGTCTGACTCTTGGTTTTGGCTCAGGTCATGATCTCAGGTTTGTGGGACTGAGCCCCACATATCAGGCTCTGTGTTTGGTGCAGAGTTGGCTGGAGATACTTTTTCCATCAACCTCTGACCCTCCTCCTAACAAAAATATATAAATAATCTTTAAAAAAATGGCAAGGCTAGCAATATGGTGTATTCATTTGCAAAGGCCGCTGAAACAAAGGCACAAATGGGGTGCCTTCATGCAGAAGAAATTTGTCTCACAGTACTGGTGGCTCAAATTCCAAAATCAAGGTTTTGGCATGGTTGGTTATTTCTGAAGACTATGAGTGAAAGGTTTGCTCTACGCTTTTTTCCTTGGCTTGTAGATGGCCATTTTTATGTTCACATTCTGCTTTCCCTGTATATGTACCTATGTCCAAACTTCTGTCTTTGGCAAGGACACTGTCATACTGAGTTAGGGAACTACCCATTACTCCAGTATGACCCCATTTTTTTTTTATTAATTTTTTTTTTATTTTTTATAAACATATATTTTTATCCCCAGGGGTACAGGTCTGTGAATCACCAGGTTTACACACTTCACAGCACTCACCAAATCACATACCCTCCCCAATGTCCATAATCCCACCCCCTTCTCCCAAACCCCCTCCCCCCAGCAACCCTCAGTTTGTTTTGTGAGATTAAGAGTCACTTATGGTTTGTCTCCCTCCCAATCCCATCTTGTTTCATTTATTCTTCTTCTACCCACTTAAACCTCCATGTTGCATCACCACTTCCTCATATCAGGGAGATCATATGATAGTTGTCTTTTTCTGCTTGACTTATTTCGCTAAGCATGATACGCTCTAGTTCCATCCATGTTGTTGCAAATGGCAAGATTTGATTTCTTTTGATGGCTGCATAGTATTCCATTGTGTATATATTGCCACTCCTGCTTTCTTCTGATGTCCATTAGCATGGTAAATTCTTTTCCACCCCCTCACTTTAAATCTGGAGGTGTCTTCGGGCTTAAAATGTGTTTCTTGGAGGCAACATATAGATGGGTTTTGTTTTTTTATCCATTCTGATACCCTGTGTCTTTTGACAGGGGCATTTAGCCCATTCACATTCAGGGTAACTATTGAGAGATATGAATTTAGTGCCATTGTATTGCCTGTAAGGTGACTGTTACTGTATATGGTCTCTGTTCCTTTCTGATCTACCACTTGTAGGCTCTCTCTTTGCTTAGAGGACCCCTTTCAATATTTCCTGTAGAGCTGGTTTGGTATTTGCAAATTCTTTCAGTTGTTGTTTGTCCTGGAAGCTTTTAATCTCTCCTTCTATTTTCAATGATAGCCTAGCTGGATATAGTATTCTTGGCTGCATGTTTTTCTCATTTAGTGCTCTGAAAATATCATGCCAGCTCTTTCTGGCCTGCCAGGTCTCTGTGGATAAGTCAGCTGCCAATCTAATATTTTTACCATTGTATGTTACAGACTTCTTTTCCCGGGCTGCTTTCAGGATTTTCTCTTTGTCACTGAGACTTGTAAATTTTACTATTAGGTGACGGGGTGTGGGCCTATTCTTATTGATTTTGAGGGGCGTTCTCTGAACCTCCTGAATTTTGATGCTCGTTCCCTTTGCCATATTGGGGGAATTCTCCCCAATAATTCTCTCCAGTATACCTTCTGCTCCCCTCTCTCTTTCTTCTTCTTCTGGAATCCCAATTATTCTAATGTTGTTTCGTCTTATGGTGTCACTT
This sequence comes from Mustela nivalis, assembly GCF_964662115.1. Lineage (NCBI taxonomy): Eukaryota > Metazoa > Chordata > Mammalia > Carnivora > Mustelidae > Mustela > Mustela nivalis. Next base: position 65,213,374 of record NC_139029.1, read on the forward strand.
ATCTCTCGAATTCTCCCCTCATGGTCCAGTAGCTGTTTGTCCCTCTTTTGCTCAGCTTCTTTATTCTCTGTCATTTGGTCTTCTATATCACTAATTCTTTCTTCTGCCTCATTTATCCTAGCAGTTAGAGCCTCCATTTTTGATTGCACCTCATTAATAGCTTTTTTGATTTCAACTTGGTTAGATTTTAACTCTTTTATTTCTCCAGAAAGGGCTTTTATATCTCTCGAGAGGGTTTCTCTAATATCTTCCATGCCTTTTTCGAGCCCGGCTAGAACCTTGAGAATTGTCATTCTGAACTCTAGATCTGACATATTACCGATGTCTGTATTGATTAGGTCCCTAGCCTTTGGTACTGCCTCTTGTTCTTTTTTTTGTGTTGAATTTTTACGTCTTGTCATTTTGTCCAGATAAGAGTAAATGAAGGGGCAAGTAAAATACTAAAAGGGTGGCAACAACCCCAGGAAAATATGCTTTAACCAAATTAGAAGAGATCCAAAATCGTGAGTGGGGAGAAAGGGGATAAAAAGAGGTTCAAAAAGGAAGAAAGAAAAAAAAAAAAAGCAAAAAGAAAAGAAAAAAAAAGAAAAGAAAAGAATTTTTTAAAAAAGAAAACACCTAAGAAAAATGTAAAAAAGAAAAAATATATATATTAGATAAACTAGTAAAAAATCGTTAAAAAAGAAAAAGGTAACAGTTAAAAAAAAATTTTTTTTACCCGAAGGCGAGGAAAACAAACAAACAAACAAACAAAAAATGAAAAAGAAAAATTTAAATTATCTGCAAGACTAAAAAAAATCACAGGAAAAAAGCCATGAGTTCCGTGCTTGGCTTTCTCCTCCTCTGGAATTCTGCTGCTCTCCTTGGTATTGAAACTGCACTCCTTGGTAGGTGAACTTGGTCTCGGCTGGATTTCTTGTTGATCTTCTGGGGGAGGGGCCTGTTCTAGTGATTCTCAAGTGTCTTTGCCCCAGGCGGAATTGCACCGCCCTTACCTGGGGCCGGGGTGAGTAATCCGCTCGGGTTTGCTTTCAGGAGCTTTTGTTCCCTGAGCGCTTTCCGTAGAGTTCCGGAGGACGGGAATACAAATGGCGGCCTCCTGGTCTCCGGCCCGGAGGAGCCGAGAGCCCAGGGCCCCACTCCTCAGTGCGCCCTCAGAGAACAGCGCCCAGTTACTTCCGTCTGCCTGACCTCCGGCCTCGCTCCGAGCTCACCGAGCCTGCGACCGGTTCAAGGTAACACGGAGCTGCGAGCTTACTGTCGGCTCTGTCTCTGTAGCCGGCTTTCCCGTTCCAATACCCGCAAGCTCTGCAACACTCAGACACCCCCGATCCTTCTGTGACCCTGCGGGACCTGAGGCCACGCTGACCCCGCGTGGGCTTCGCCCCGGTTTAGCCTCTGGAGCGATGTCCCTCAGCGGAACAGACTTTTAAAAGTCCTGATTTTGTGCGCGGTTGCTCCGCTGCTTGCTGGGAGCGGGCCCCTCCCCCCGGGGTCTATTTTCCCGTCGCTTTGGATTCACTTCTCCGCCGGTCCTACCTTTCAGAGAGTGGTTGTTTTTCTGTTTCCAGAATTGCTGTTCTTCTTCTCTTCGATCTGCCGATGGATTTTCAGGTGTTTGCAATCTTTATATAAGCTATCTAGCTGATCTCCGGGTAGCTGAAGCAGTCTCAGCTTGCTACTTCTCCGCCATCTTGACTCCTCCCCCCCAGTATGACCCCATTTTAGCATAACTAATTACACTGGCAACAATCCCATTTTCAAAGACATCATACCCCAAAGGTATTCAACATTAGGACTTCAACATATGAGTTTTGGGAAAAGCATAATTCAGCCTATAAAACATGATTGCTGTGATATAAAGTCTAATTCAGAAAAACCATGGAGTTGAAAGAGATTTTATATTAATGTAACATTAACCTTAATTTTCATGAAAAATAAATTGCTTAGAATATCTTTTAAAACTTCTCCAAAGATGCATTTTAAAATAGGTAAAAGCATAATCATCAGGCATCTAATTATGAATCATTATCTATATAGTTTAAATGTTCTTGTCTTGTATTTTACAAATATCTACACTGAATTGACCTTTGATTAAAATGTTATATGGAAAAAATTAAAAATGCAAATAACTCACATATGAAATTAAGTAGAGATATTTGATTTACCCAGTCAACTTAAGAGCTCTTATATCTCTAATGATTTAATCCCATGAATAAATACCTAATAATATTCTAAATTTGATTTTGGCATACAAGTTTACAAAACTCCTATTCCCTTTATATCCCATTCCTTCTTATGTTTGTTTGTAATAAGAATTCTTACTCAATGCTTTTAGTGTTTACTTTATTTTTTTTATTTTTTTAAGATTTTTTATTTTATTTATTTGACAGAGAGACATCACAAGTAGGCAGAGAAGCAGGCAGACAGAGAGAGAGGAGGAAGCAGGCTCCCTGCTGAGCAGAGAGCCCAATGCGGGACTCGATCCCAGGACCCTGAGATCATGACCCGAGCTGAAGGCAGCGGCTTAACCCACTGAGCCACCCAGGCGCCCTAGTGTTTACTTTAAATTATATTTCAAAGAATTGGAACTTACTTATAGACATACCATAGTGTTTTATATAGTGAAAATCACCTTTAGCAGAATAAATTTCCCACTTTATTTCCTCATCATTTATGCATTCAAGAACAAAAACACCACACTCATATTTTCATTTGTACAAAGTTAGAAATACATGATTAGAGATAATTCAATTTAGTGATGAATACAAATAGAAAGGGTGTATTTGGCCAAGTTGAGAATTGGATTTATGTAGCACTTTCCTTCCTACAGACTTTAGCTCCTTCAAAGGAACTCAGCATTTTACTGATAGAGAAACACAGTGGATTTTACTGACAGAGAAGCAGAGTAGATGGATGAGTTCCCCTGTCATAGATCATGTGACACACGCATATATATGATGAAGGCAAAAAAAAAAATTAATTCTCTTCAGAATTGTTCATTAATGGTATTAGCTTTCATTTATTCCATAGAAAATGATGTTTAGAGATTACATAATTCACCAGAGCCAGATTGTAGGAATGAATCCTACTAAACTCAGGTCTACAGATTCCAAAGCCAGTTTCACTATGATGCTCTAATTCACACTGACTAACACTCATACATGACCATTTGTGTTTTAAGTCATCACTACCTCCAAAGCAGAGACCAGGATAATTCTCATTTTATAAATCCTCAGAAGAATTCCTTGGTAAATATTTGTTGTTTCTTTCGGGGCTCTCTGTATGTTGTTCTATTTTCTTGCTTCTTAGTTCTAAACATCTAACAAAAGACACCAACAAAAGGTAAAACTATAGTTAAACAAATGTCTGCAGTCTACCTCAAGCCTTCCCTATAAAGGATTAGGAAGAATAACATATCTAGAAGAGAACCAAAATGTTGAAAGAATTTCAATTTACATCAAACAAACTGAGACTGGCACATGAAAAAGTAAGAGAAAAATATTTTGTTTTTTTACTTTAGGCGCTTTGTTGATATTAAAAGAAATCGTTAATCTCAGATGGACATTATTCATTTGAGGCCAATAAAGGTCAATGCTAGAGCACTTTAAGTTACACACAACAGCAACAAAAAAAAAAAAAAAAAAAGTTACACACAACATTCAAAATTGGGAGAAACAAAAGTACCTGGGTTAAGTGAGGCTTTTTCTAATTAGTGACTATAAAGTTCCCTAGAACACACTGTACTACATTAAGACCATACAAAAATTAAAACATCTGGTTTGTAAGAGTTCAACCTCCTACAATGTAGAACTATTTTATAGATCTGATTGCTTCCTCCCTTAATAATATGTCTGGATTGGAATGCTGCTTTATTTATTGGCTCTGTACTACTTAATGGTATTTTGGTTAAGCTAGTATTTTATAAAAAATGGTACAATATTTATGCAAGTATTCAATCTATGTTTAAATCTATAAAATAAAAAAGACATCTTTTAAATCCTTGATCTGATTTATGGGGTACTTCACCAAGTAAAACTTGTTATAAACAGGGGTGATGGTGGGGATAACTTGGGTGGGTGTCAACAATGGAATGAGAATGTCATTCTTAATTTTTTTTTTCTATTCATCTAATTTAGTGTAGGCTTTCACAGCTAGACTCCCCACTCTATTTAAAAAAAAAAAAAAGGTGGATGGGAGTAAAGTGGTCTAGCTGCAAACTAGACACAGAGGGAGAATAATTTCCCATCACTCAATATGAGCAGAGCTTTTCATAGTACCAATGTAGAAATAACTACTAACACTTATATAAGATTTTATAATTTAAAAATTACTTTAAAATATTACTAATATCACTTCTATAAATATATTACAGTATACATAAAATCATTCTTACATGCAAACACAAAAGTATGATTTACCAAAATTATGTTACTTATACACAGTTGCCTGGGTTATAAAAGGTTTCTCTGGTGACGGCCTGGGTAGGACTTGTCTTCTCCATGCTAGTCATACCTACTAGTCACGGATAGGATGAGGCCTGATATCATTAAGATTAAATCTAGTTTTTCTGGTTGGCTACAGGCATCTGTTCAACAGCTAAGAGCATAACCTTTCTTCATTACAAAATTGGATGAAGTAGAAATAAGAGAGAAAAACAGAACATTTTTCAGCTGTAAGCAGAACACTACATTTTAAATTTCCATTTCTTATCACAAATAGTTTTTTCCTAGATGTAAACTATGTCACAGAATAAAAGTATAAAGAAAAATACAATGTAATATCATGAAATAATCTATTTCTTAAATATAAAAAATTATCTTTCAAGAGCAAATTCACATATGAAATTATTCTGTCACAGTCTGTATAACTAAAAATGGTAAAAGTGGAGTGGAATTTGATCATGTGACAAACACAGATTTCTAAGAATGACAGAATTTGTCCTTTTTTCTTCAGGAGGTTTCTTGGTTAAACTGAATTAGTTAAATAACTGGTTACCCAAATTCTCCTTGTTTTTATCTTGCATGCAGAATGCTTATAAACATACCACAGGTAACACAGATTATCAACTTCAATGACTTCACAACTGTCACCACCATGATTCTTAATATGACTGTGGCGAGCCTGCATTGACTTTGCTAGACATTTTTATAGACACAATCTTTGTGATGATACTATACTCTGAAACAAAACAACATATTTTAATTTTAAATACTTAACTTTAACCAATTGTTTATGCACTAAAAATGGAATGCTATTCCAATGAGAAGTTGGCTTCCTTGGAAATTCTCAACATTTGTATGCCATATGCTTTCAAATAATAAAATATTCAATATTTAATAAAATAATCCCAACTGAAACCCATCCACTGCAGCTGGAGTTGTTTCCTTATTTAGAATGGTTTACTAAATTTTAGTTGAGGGGGAGATAATTCAGGAAGAAACCAAGCTTCTCCCAGTAAGATCACTTTTCTCATGCATGTTGAAGGTAATTTTATAGCACTCTATTAATGGAAAGATCTAAGCAAGATTAAGAGGCCTCTCCAGGTCCCTCCCACAGCCCAGCATGCACTGAAGTACTTTAAAGGAACTGTTTGCATTGGAATTCTCCCATGCACTAGCACTTAAATCTTTAAAATATCTTTGAAGCCCATCTGCTACAGAGCTTCATTTTTAATAAAAATGGAAAGGGGCACTCATAACTGTCTCTGATACACCAGGTTATTTTTTTTTTCCTACAATTTTACTTTGTTGTATCTCACAGATCTTTAGATCAGTATTATTTTCACTCATTAGATATGAATCCATTATCACCAATCAGTAATAATACAAATCATAAAAAAGGGAAATATATCATACCATAAATAGGTCCTTTCCCATCTTTACAGTTTATTCTATAATACAGAATATATTACTTTGTTGCTCTTTCACAAATTGATATAAAAATCTTTGCATATGGTGTCCAACACTTTTTATACTCAAATGTACATTGTATTTTTCAAAGAGAATTTTAATAAGGCAAAACATGAAAAAGATGGGGTGCCTGGGTGGCTCAGTTGGTTAAGTGGTTGCCTTCAACTCAGGTCATGATCCTGGGGTCCTGGGATCAAGCCCTGAATCCTCAGGCTCCCTGGTCAGCAGAGATTCTGCTTCTCACCACTCTCTCTCTCACTTTTTTGTCTATCACATAAATAAATAAAATCTTAAAAAAAAGGAAAAAGAATGGAACATTAGTAAATCGTTTCCCATATGGATTTCTAGACATAAAGATTTTTATAATAATAATATTAGTAATAAAATTATCATTATCATTATTATTTGTTTCCTTAGATTTGTTATAATCAGGGACTAAATATCTTTTTTTTTAATAAATATATATTTTTTATCCCCAGGGGTACAGGTCTGTGAATCGCCAAGTTAACACACTTCACAGTACTCACCATAGCCCATACCTTCCCCAATGTCCATAACCCCACACCCCTCTCCCGACGCCCCTCCCCCCAGCAACCGTCAGTTTATTTTGTGAGATTAAGAGTCACTTATGGTTTGTCTCCCTCCCAATCCCATCTTGTTTCATTTATTCTTCTCCTACGTCTTAACCCCCTACGTTGCATCTCCACTTCCTCATATCAGGGAGATCATATGATAGTTGTCATTCTCCGATTGACTTAATTTCGCTAAGCATGATACCCTCTAGTTCCATCCACGTCGTCGCAAATGGCAAGATTTCATTTCTTTTGAAGGCTGCATAGTATTCCATTGTGTGTATATATACCACCTCTTTTTTATCCATTCATTTGTTGATGGACATCTAGGTTCTTTCCATAGTTTGGCTATTGTAGACACTGCTGCTATAAACATTCAGGTGCATATGCCCCTTTGGATCACTACGTTTGTATCTTTAGTGTAAATACCCAGTAGTGCAATTGCTAGGTCATAGGGTAGTTCTATTTTCAACATTTTGAGGAACCTCCATGCTGTTTTCCAGAGTGGTTGCACCAGTTTGCATTCCCACCAACAGTGTAGGAGGGTTCCCCTTTCTCTGCATCTTTGCCAGCATCTGTCATTTCCTGACTTGTTAATTTTACCCATTCTGACTGGTGTGAGGTGATATCTCATTGTGGTTTTGATTTGTATTTCCCTGATGCCGATTGATGTGGAGTACTTTTTCATGTGTCTGTTGGCCATCTGGATGTCTTCTTTGCAGAAATGTCTGTTCATGTCCTCTGCCCATTTCTTGATTGGATTATTTGTTCTTTGGGTGCTGAGTAGGCTAAGTTCTTTATAGATTTAGGACACTAGCCCTTTATCTGATAGGTCGCTTGCAAATATCTTCTCTAATTCTGTCAGTTGTCTTTTGGTTTTGTTGGCTGTTTCCTTTGCTGTGCAAAAGCTTTTGATCTTGATGAAATCCCAATAGTTCATTTTTGCCCTTGCTTCCTTTGCCTTTGGCAATGTTCCTAGGAATACATTGCTGTGGCTGAGGTTGAAAAGGTTGCTGCCTGTGTTCTCCTCAAGGATTTTGATGATTCCTGCCTCACACTGAAGTCTTTCATCCATTTTAAGTCTATTTTTGTGTGCGGTGTAAGGAAATGGTCCAGTTTCATTCTTCTGCATGTGGCTGTCCAGTTTTCCCAAGACCATTTATTGAGAGACAGTCTTTTTTCCATTGGACATTTTTTCTTGCTTTCTCAAAGATTAGTTGACCATTGAGTTGAGGGTCTATTTCTGGTCTCTCTATTCTGTTCCATTGATTTATGTGTCTATTTTTGTGCTAGTACAATACTGTCTTGATGATGACAGCTTTGTAATAGAGCTTGAAGTCTGGAATTGTGATGCCACCAACTTTGGCTTTCTTTTTTCAATATTCCTTTGGCTATTTGAGGTCTTTTCTGGTTCCATATAAATTTTAGCATTATTTGTTCCATTTCTTTGAAAAAAAAAGGGTGGGATTTTGATAGGGATTGCATTAAATGTATAGATTGCTTTGGGTAGCATAGACATTTTCACAATATTTGTTCTTTAAATCCAGGAGCATGGGATATTTTTCCATTTCTTTGTGTCTTCCTCCATTTCTTTCATGAGTACTTTATAGTTTTCTGAGTATAGATTCTTAGCTTCTTTGGTTAGGTTTATTCCTAGGTATCTTATAGTTTTGGGAGCAATTGTAAATGGGATTGACTCCTAAATTTCTCTTTCTTCTGTCTTGTTCTTGGTGTAGAGAATTGCGACTGATTTCTGTGCATTGATTTTATATCCCAACACTTTACTGAATTCCTGTACAGGTTCTAGCAGTTTTTGAGTGGAGTCTTTTGGGTTTTCCACATATAGTATTATATCATCTGCGAAGAGTGATAGTTTGACTTCTTCTTTGCTGATTTGGATGCCTTTAATTTCCTTTTGTTGTCTGATTGCTGAGGCTAAGACTTCTAGTACGATGTTGAATAGCAATGGTGATAATGGACATCTCTGCCGTGTTCCTGACCTTAGCAGAAAAGTTTCAGTTTTTCTCCATTGAGAATGATATTTGCGGTGGGTTTTTCATAGATGGCTTTGATAATATTGAGGTATGTGCCCTCTATCCCTACACTTTGAAGAGTTTTGATCAGGAAGGGATGGTGTACTTTGACAAATACTTTTTCAGCATCTATTGAGAGTATCATATGGTTCTTGTTCTTTCTTTTATTAATGTGTTGTAAAACATTGATTGATTTGACCAACTTTGCAGCTCTGGAATAAATCCCACTTGGTTGTGGTGAATAATCCTTTTAATGTACTGTTGAATCCTATTGGCTAACATGTTGGTGAGAATTTTCGCATCTGTGTTCATTAAGGATATTGGTCTGTAGTTCTCTTTTTTGATGGGAACCTTGTCTGGTTTTGGGATCAAGGTGATGCTGGCCTCATAAAAATGAGTATGGAAGTTTTCCCTCCATTTCTATTTTTTAGAGCAGTTTCAGTAGAATAGGAATTAGTTCTTCTTTAAATGTTTGGTAGAATTCCCCTAGGAAGCCGTCTGGCCCTGGACTTTTGTTTGTTTGGAGATTTTTGATGACTGTATCAATCTCCTTACTGGTTATGGGTATGTTCAGGTTTTCTATTTCTTCCTGGTTCAGTTTTGGTAGTTTATATGTCTTTAGGAATGCATCTATTTCTTCCAGGTTGTCAAATTTGCTGGTGTAAAGTTGCTCATAGTATGTTCTTATAATTGTTTGTATTTCTTTGGTGTTAGTTGTGATCTCTCCTCTTTCATGCACGATTTTATTTATTTAGGTCCTTTCTCTTTTCTTTTTCATAAGTCTGGCCAGGGGTTTATCAATCTTATTAATTCTTTCAAAGAACCAGTTCCTAGTTTCATTGATTTGCTTTTTTTTTTTTTTTTTTTTTTTGGTGTCTATGTCATTAACTTCTGCTCTGATCTTTATGATTTCTCTTCTCCTGTTGGGTTTAGGCTTTCTTTCTTGTTCTTTCTCCAGCTCTTTTAGGTGTAGCATTAGGTTGTGTATTTGAGACCTTTCTTGTTTCTTGAGAAAGGCTTGTACCGCTATATATTTTTCCTCTTAGGACTGCCTTTGCTGTGTCCCACAGATTTTGAACTGTTGTGTTTTCATTATCATTTGTTTCCATGATTATTTTCAATTCTTCTTTAATTTCCCGGTTGACCCATTCATTCTTTAGAAGGATGCTGTTTAGTCTCCACGTATTTGGTTTCTTTCCAAATTTCCTCTTGTGATTGAGTTCTAGCTTCAGAGCATTGTAGTCTGAAAATATGCAGGGAATGATCCCAATCTTTTTATGCCAGTTGAGAACTGATTTAGGAACCAGGATGTGATCTATTCTGGAGAATGTTCCATGTGCACTGGAGAAGAATGTGTATTCTGTTGCTTTGGGATGAAATATTCTGAATATATCTGTTATGTCCATCTGGTCCAGTGTGTCATTTAAGGCTTTTACTTCCTTGTTGATCTTTTGCTTGGATAATCCATTTTAGTGAGAGGAGTGTAAAAGACCCCTACTATTATTGTATGATTGTTGATGTGTTTCTTTGATTTTGTTATTAATTGGTTTATATAGTTGGCTGTTCCCATGTTGGGGGCATAGATATTTAAAGTTGTTAGATCTTCTTGTTGGACAGATCCTTTGAGTATGATATAGTGTCCTTCTTCATCTCTTATTATAGTCTTTGTCTTAAAATCTAATTGATCTGATATAAGGATTGCCACCCCTGCTTTCTTCTGATGTCCATTAGCATGGTAAATTGTTTTCCATCCCCTCACTTTAAATCTGGAGGTGTCTTTGGGTCTAAAATGAGTTTCTTGTAGGCAACATATAGATGGGTTTTATTTTTTTATCCATTCTGATACCCTGTGTCTTTTGATTGGGGCACTTAGCCCATTAACATTCCGGGTAACTATTGAAAGATATGAATTTAGTGCCATTGTATTGCCTGTAAGGTGACTGTGACTGTATATTGTCTCTGTTCCTTTCTGATATACTACTTTTAGGCTCTGTCTTTGCTTAGAGCACCCCTTTCAGTATTTCCTGTAGAGATAGTTTGGTGTTTGCAAATTCTTTCAGATTTTGTTTGTCCTAGAAGCTTTTTATTTCTCCTTCTATTTTCAATGATAGCCTAGCTGGATATAGTATTCTTGTCTGCATGTTTTTCTCATTTAGTGCTCTGAATATATCATGCCAGCTCTTTCTGGCCTGCCAGGTCTCTGTGGATAAGTCTGCTGCCAACCTAATATTTTTACCATTGTATGTAACAGACTACTTTTCCCGGGTTGCTTTCAGGATTTTCTCTTTGTTATTGAGACTTGTAAATTTTATTATTAGGTGACAGGTTGTGGACCTATTCTTGTTGATTTTGATGTGGGTTCTCTGCACCTCCTCGATTTTGATGCTTGTTCCCTTTGCCATATTAGGGAAAATCTCTCCAATAATTCTCTCCAATATACCTTGTGCTCCCCTCTCTCTTTCTTCTTTTTCTGGAATCCCAATTATTCTAATGTTGTTTCATCTTATGGTGTCACTTATCTCTCAAGTTCTCACCTCGTGGTCCCGTAGCTGTTTGTCCTTCTTTTGCTCCGCTTCTTTATTCTCAGTCATTTGGTCTCCTATATCGCTAATTCTTTCTTCTGCCTCATTTAATCTAGCAGTGAGAGCCTCCATTTTTTTATTGCACCTCATTAATAGCTCTTTTGATTTCAACTTGTTTAGATTTTAGTTCTTTTATTTCTCCAGAAAAGGCCTTTATATCTCCCAAGAGGGTTTCTCTAATATCTTCCATGCCTTTTTCAAGCCCAGGTAGAACCTTGAGAATCGTCATTCTGAACTCTAGATCTGACATATTGCCAATTTCTGTATTGATTAGGTCCTTAGCCTTCAGTACTGCCTCTTGTTCTTTTTTTTTTTTTTTTGTGGTGAATTTTTCCACCTTGTCATTTTGTTTAGATAAGAGTATATGAAGGAGCAAGTAAAATACTAAAAGGGTGGCAAAGACTCCAGGAAAACATGCTTTCACCAAATCAGAAGTGATCCCAATTCATGGGGGATGGGGGTAAAGGGGATAAAAAGAGGTTCAGAAAAAAAAAAAGAAACTATTAAAAAAAGAAAACAAGTAAAGAAAATATATAAAAAAGAAAATATATATATATATATATAAAAAAGATAAACTAGTTAAAAAATGTTAAAAAAAAAAGAATATGGTAAAAGTTAAAAAAATGTAGCAGAAGAAGAAAAAAAATTGAAAAAAAAATTAAATTAACTGCAAGACTAAAGAATCACAGCGAGAAAGCCATGAGTTCTGTGCTTTGCTTTCTCCTCCTCTGGAATTCCACTGCTCTCCTTGGTATTGAAACTCCACTCCTTGGTAGGTGAACTTGGTCCTGGCTGCATTTCTTTTTGATCTTCTGGGGGAGGGGCCTGTTGTAGTGATTCTCAAGTGTCCTTGCCCCAGGCGGAATTTCACCACCCTTACTAGGAGCCATGCTGTGTAATCAGCTCCTGTCACTTAGGGAGTTTTTGTTCGCTGAACACTTTCCGTAGAGTTCAAGAGGATGGGAATGAAAATGGCAGCCTCCCAGTCTCAGGCCTGGAGGAGCGGAGAGCTTGGGGCCCCACCCCTCAGTGCACCCTCAGAGAATAGTGCCCAATTACTCCCATCTCCCTGGCCTCTATCCGTGCTCCAAGGTCACTGAGCCTGTGACTGTTTCAAGGTAACCCCGAGCTGAGAGCTCACTCCTCGTCTCTGTCTCTGTAGCTGGCTTCCCCATTCTAATACCTGCAAGCTTTGTGATCCCTGATCCTTCTGTGACCCTGCAGGACCTGAGGCCACACTGATCCCGTGTTGGCTTCACCCCGGTTTGGCCTCTGGAGCAATGTCCCTCAGCAGAACAGACTTTTAAAAGTCCTGATTTAGTGCTCCATTGCTCCACCGCTTGCCAGGAGCCGGCCCTCCCCCCGGGGTCTATCTTTCCGTCGCTTTGGATTCACTTCTCCGCCAGTCCTACCTTTCAGAAAGTGGTTGATTTTCTGTTTCTATAATTGTTGTTCTTCTTCTCCTCTATCTCCCATTGGATCTGTAGGTGTTTGCAATCTTTAGATAAGCTATCTAGCTGATCTCCTGCTGCCTGATGTAGTCTCAGCCTGCTACTTCTCTGCCATCTTGACTCCTCTCTGGGACTATATATCTTTTCCACAAAATACAGAAACTGCTAAATTTGATAATGGCTGAATAAGATTTACATTTAATCCAAATTATGTCTTTTTTAAAAATAAATTTGAAAAAATAATAAATAAATTTGATGTGTAATACTGGGTAAGTTTAAGGTGTAAGCCTGTTGCTTTGATACATTTATATATTATAAAATGACTGCCCATGTAGTGATATTTATCATATCACAAAATGATAGTGGAATATCATTGTCTATATTTATTGTGATGTGCATTAGACCTTTATGGTGTACTTACTACTTGGTACAAATTTATATACATAAACATCATCACTCCCATCATCCTCCACCCAATGTCCTAATAAGCACTATTTAATATTTAATTCTCTGTTTTTTATAGTTTCAACTCTTTTAGACTCCACATGTAAGTGAGAAAAATGTTTAAATTTAGTCACTGCAAGATTCCAACAAAAACTTGTTTCTTCATTCTCTTCTCTTGTTTCCCAAACAAGAAAAAGAATATGGCTTCTCATTTTGGGGGCAGTACATGCAATAGGTAATGTCTGGCCTTTGAAGTTAAAACATTCACCCTATTATCTTATGAGGCTTGGCTAAGTTACTACCTTTTCTGAGGCTCAGTTGGAAAATAAAGAAAATAAGGTTTCCTAAGGAAACCTTAGGAAAATAAGAATAAAAAGAGATTCAGGCCATCAGTTTATGGGGAGCTTTAAACATGTTAATACATGTAGAGAGTTCAACACATAAATAATTCTCAATCCATGTTTGGTATGATACCATTATGGTGATTTATTTTCCACATTTTTCCCCCCTATGGCTGGTTGGTTCCAACTACTCTGGTACATTTACTTAGACAGAGATTAGAGAGTGTGACATCACAGAACCAGTCCATGGGGCATGTGCAAACTTCTTAAAGAATCACAAACTTCTTTGACTTCAGGCTTCTGAAGGTGTTCTACTTTCCTTTCACTTTCATCAGCATCAAGAAATGCAATATAGTAGGAAAAGTACAGGGTTTCTCTTCATAAGCAGGGAGATGATTTCAAAATCTGCTTTGTAGAGACTATGTAGATTGGGAAGTAATTTCAATTATATGCTAAAAAGGGAAACAATTATATATACTTCTAAAATTTATTATATGGAATAAATAAAACAGTATGTAATTCAGTAGACATTCAACTATATACATTATATATAATCATATATGTAAATATACATATATGTATACACACACCAACACACACACATTTTTTTTTTTTTGAAGAAAAGCGGTTCTGAGAGTTTTACTTCCAGAAAGGTTAAAGGAATATGCAGTAGGCAAACAAGCCAACTGAAGCAACTAAAAATAAGCCAGACAGAATGCAGAAAGCATTGCTCCTGAAAACAATAAGGATTACAAAGCCAAGATCCCAAGGAGAGGAGAACTGAAAAAATTAAGCTGAGTTTCTGTAGCTGCACTTTTCTCTGGGGAATTGCCAAACCTGAGTGCAGGAAATAAATCTGAGAATATGTACTTTGCTTGGGCAAATGGCCACTGCTGGGAGGCAGAAAAAACAGCAGTTTATGATGATCTTCAGAGGCTCAACATACAAAATTGGCCAAGATACCAGCAGAATGGTGGACAGAAAACTAGACTTGACACACAGGCAGATTTCTTCCAAGACATTTGTCAAAATCTAAAACAGGAGAGACAAAAGGCCAAGAAGCTAATCAGAAAAAACACTTTGCCTTCTAAAGAAATTCAGATTCAAATTTAGGAACAGCTAGGTAAGAAACTGCAGCAAACACAAAAGATTCTCAGTTGAGAGTGGGAGTGCATGTTAACAGAGGATAGATGGAGTCTGGGCAAAACACAGATCATAACTGAGTCTCACCTCAGCTCTGTCTTTGAATGGATTCAGGTGATCAGCCTCATCCTACCTAATAAGAGAAAGAACAGAAACCAGAGAATAATTATGTTATTATGTCATCTTGGTCCTTTGTAGTTTTTATACACAATACCCAATATTTAATTTAAAAAATTACTAGAAGAGCAAAGACACAGGGTCATAGAAATACAGCATGTATGTGTGCGTGTTTTTGTGTGTGTGTGAGAAAGAAAGGGAGAGAAAGAAAGGAAGTAGGGGAAAATAAATTTAACAAGAAAAAATGGGAATTTTAGACTAAGAAGTACAATAAAATAAGAACTCAAAAAAAAAAAAAACCTCAAAAAAAGATTTAACAGCATATGGGGCAGAACAGAACACAAGATCGGTAAAATGCAAGATACAAAATATACAAACTGGAGTTAAAAGGATAAAACTTAATTTTAAGCAAGAGTTTAAAATAGTAAGAGTATAAGTGACAAGTGAGACATTCTCTAATACGCTAACCAATGGAACTAACCAGCTGGAATCTATTTATGAATGAAACTGAAAGAATATTTGAAGAAATAATGCCCCTGAGTTTCAAAAAACCAATTAAAGACAATTAACACAGTTTGTAGGAGCTCCATAAAATCCTAAAGTATAAATACAAAAGAAAACAATACCTAGACTTATAAAAATAAAACTTTTTAAAACTGAGAAAAAAATTAGAAGCAACCGAAGAATGGAAAATCACACATTCTCTTCAAAAGAGCAACAATATGATTAACAGGTGACTTCTCAGCAACAAAACGTCATAAAATAATGGTATGAGTTCTGTATATGTTTAAAGAAAATAATTACCAACTGAGATTTATCACCCAAGAAAAATACTCTTTAAGATAAATGCAGAATAAAAACTTTCAGATCTACAAAAACTGAGAAAAGGTAGCATGGGTTGACTTGCACTAAGAGAAAAATGAAAGGTCATTCTTTAAGCAAAAGGAAAATAACAGATGTCGTCTATGGAATTCAAGATGTATGCAGAATTTCACCTTGATTTCTATTTTGCCTGATATTAATAATTCTTTGGTTGCTTCTATTTGTTACTATTTGTTTGACAAATACTTTTCCATCTCCTTATTATTATTTTTTAAGATTTTATTTATTTATTTGACAGAGAGAAACACAGCAAGAGAAGGAACACAAGCAGGGAGAGTGGGGGAGGGAGAAGCAGGACCCCACTGAGCAGTGAGCCCGATGTGGGACTAGATCCCAGGATCCTGGGATCATGACCTGAGCAGAAGGCAGATGCTTAATGACTAACCCACCCAGACATTCCTCCATCTCTTTAAAGACAATTTTGTTTATGTAACTTTAAGTGTGTCTCTTAAAAGTAGCATATAACTGGAACTGATCTTTGGTTCTGTTTGTTATTGACTATAACCCCCTTCAATGCACCATACATTCAAGGAGTCTCTCTCATTTCAAGTAGTATTTGCACTCTTCACAGTTTTGGCCATTAATAATATAATTAATCAGGACTTGTCTCTCCTATTTTTCTTAGTATCTATTTATTTATTTCTTATTCCAGGGATTTGAGATATATGTATATGTATGCAATATTCACATAATTTTTTCTGATAGTCATCATCCTTCAATATTTAACACACCTACTTGATTGTATTTTGTCACAGTTTAGAGTTTTTCATATCACTAGATATATTTATCATAGTAAGAGTTTTCAATTTCCTTCTTCTTCTTGTCCCAATATTTCCATGCTGATATTATCTAGTATTTCAGTTTTATATTGTTTCAATGTTTTAATATTATGCACCAATAAATGCTTGGCTTTAAGTTTTATTGGTCTCTTTGCACACCAATATTCATCTTTATCTTATGTGTTCTCTCTCAGATTCTTTTTTTTTTTTTTTTTCATTTCCCTGGGTTATGATCTATAACATTTGTTTTAGTAATTCATGCTAGTATGTTTCCTTTGGATGACGTTTTACAATGATTTGGGAGAAAAACATGAAGTGCTGTTAGGTTGGGAGCAATGATATCTTTTTTTTTTTTTTTTAAAGATTTTATTTATTTACTTGAGAGAGAGACAGTGAGAGAGAGCATGAATGAGGAGAAGGTCAGAGAGAGAAGCAGACTCTCCGTGGAGCTGGGAGTCCAATGCGGGACTCGATCCCGGGACTCCAGGATCATGACCTGAGCCGAAGGCAGTCGTCCAACCAACTGAGCCACCCAGGCGTCCCGGAGCAATGATATCTTGATTACTGCAGGAATCTCCTACTCTTTAAGAAATGGCATTATCTTGGGCACCTGGGCCGTTCAGTCCATTTAGTGTCAGACTCTTGATTTCAGCTCAGGTCATTATCTCAGGGTCATAATCTCAAGGTCATGAGATCAAGCTGCAGGTCAATTAAGATTCTCTCTCTCTCTCCCTCTCCTCCTGACCCTTCCTCCAGCCCCTGCCCTTAATAAATAAGTAAATAAATTAATAAATAAAAAGACATGTTATCTTTGTGGGGTAGGGCACACCTTTTCTTTGCTAGCTCAAATCCTATACTTTCAAGTTCAGTCTCTGAAATAAACCTCTTGCTGACTGCTGTTGCAGACCATCTATGCAAGTTAAGAGGGCAGATTCATATCAAAATCTGGGTGTAATTCCCCTAAAAGCACCAGCCTCATCTTGCCCCTTCTATTTGAAATGACTCCTTCCTCTACATAAGGATGTGTTTTTATCTATCCATCTGCTCTAATTTGATTCTTGTCTTTCATTAATCTCAAAAATCTGTGGTCTGTAGAACCTATTCATTATTGTTACACACATAATTATAAAACTACTCTTTACAATTCACATTTTATATGTCATTCCTAGAGTTCTAGGGTCTAAGTACTCAGCCATTTGATACAATCTCATAATTACTGAGTTTTATTCATTGATAAAGAACAAAAATATACAATGTTTTAATGGGATAATAATGTAACAAATGACCACGTTAGTTGAACACTAATCGATATATTCCTGTTTTACATTTACACCTGGGTAAAGGTTTAAGTTATGTGCTGAGATAAGTAGTTAGCTACTTATCTTGTTTTAGAACTGAAATACTATGTAGGTATTCCCAAAGCATGAAAGATTAAAAAAAATCAATTAAATTAGTATTAAAACAGTATTATATGATTTGTCAGGAAAAAAATAGTATCTAGCAGGACATAAAATTTCATTCACTTTTTTTTTGCTTGACAGAAAACATGATTTTAGACTAAATAAAATAGTGCTGGGGGCCTCATTCCAGTCCACATTTTTTTAAAAGATTTTATTTATTTGAGAGAGAGAGAGTGCATAGAGGGCAAGTGAGAGGGAGATGCAGACTCCCTGCTGAGCAGAGAACCCAATGCAGGCAGGGCTCAATCCCAGAACCCCAGGATCACGACCTGAGATGAAGGCAGACACTTAACTGACTAAGCCACTGGGTGCCCCAATTCACAATTTTTTAAAAATCTCCTATGATCTCTCAGAATACAACCCCCATTAGGATGTTTAATCTATAAAATATTTCTTGCATACATATCTTAATACTCTAAAATTTTCAGATTACTTATACTAGGTCCTATCATAATTTTGGTATTGCTTTATTGTCCAGTCAGTACTGGTTAACTGCTTTAATATCGAGTATATAAAGTTAGATAAAAAATATCTTCACCCAAACAGGTAAGTTTTTCTTCCCTGTTAGGTGCGTCAGCATGTTTGGTTTCTTAGAACTTACTTTTAGGTGTCAAGCATAAAACATCGATATATTTTTTTCTTCTCATTACTTTCATATTTTTTCTGCCTATTCCAATTGTAACATTCCCTTAACTCTCTGAAACTTATGCACTTTCCCATCTACTCCTTTCACTTGACACACCTCTTTGGTAGTCTCAGGAGGAGCCTCCACCCATAAACAAACATCCTTCAAGATCTGTAAGAGCCTCATGTTGAATTTATAGATTTCTAAGAGCTATATCACCCAGACTGAGTGGCAAGAAGTCAAAGGGTAATTCAGCCAGGCTAAAGTAAAATAAACTAAACCTTTCCAGGTATGGATAAACCCATAATAGATTTAATTTGTTAATATTGATTTATATTTCCTAAAATGTAGATATGGTCCAAGGAGATTATTAAGTTTTGACATAGTTTAAGGCTTTTTTATTTTTTGTTTTTCTGTTTTGTTTGTTTGTTTTGTTTTGTTGTTGTTGTTTTGTGTGTGTGTGTGTGTGTGTGTGTGTGTGTGTTTCTTAACAGGCAGGGTGGGCTTGGATTTCCTAAGTGTTTTCTTTCCATAAAACTTTCATCTACTTCAACTATGATTTTGTAGAGCAAGGCAAATAGACGAGAAATTTGACTGCAAAAAAAGTTGGAAGCAGGCAACAAAAGAGCTAAGCAGGTGGTCAAAGCCCAAGGAGATAATATGGCAGAGGGAAGACCCTATTTATGCATAGCTGTTGTTTAGAATGCAATAGTAGTTTGCCTATGAATTGATAATGAAAGGTCTCTAGCTCTGAAGCCTGAAAGACTGGTTTCAAAATTCTGGCTCCCCAGTTTAAAAGCTGTATCCTTGTAAGCTTTTGTTTTCTTATCTGTAAAATGAGAACAGTAATACAATCTCATTTAGAGAGTTATTATGAGGATTGAATGTGATAATGCATTTAAATAATGTTACTTCTTATTAGCTGTTATCATTATAACCTATATAAGACAGACAAGATAAGAATAAAATGTGAACAAGTAAGCTTAGATAGTGACTGATGAGGGCGAAAAATGATTCTAATTGGGAATAAAAGCAAGAAAATTAGTAAACAAGCTCAGAGGAGAAGCCCAAGATACGATATTTTAGCCCTCTAGAGGGCATCATTAACATCAGAGTTTAAGGCAAGTTGCCCCTTCTGGAGTAATAGAGGGAACGATTTGCATAGATGTACTTAGTGGCCCCAGTACAAGATTCTTACGTTAATACAAGTTATGCACTCATGTTATAAAAGTAAAGGCACTTACACAAAACATTTACTTGGTTATCCACTTGCAAGTTCAGTATGAAATGAGACTAAAAATTCCTTGTTAATCTCAAATATATTGAAAATGCATTATTTCATGATGAGAAATACAGTCTCTGGAAATTAACCATACATTGAGAACAACTTTAATTGTCCCAAGAGAAGAACCTCTTAAATATGAGAGAGAGGACTGTCTCGGTGGTGTCTGTTTGTGCCTTGTAGAACTAGTTGTAAGTCAACCACAACTGGGAAACTTGGCCCTGAGAATTAATACTGTGGAGCAGCAATGTCTCAGTTCTTTCCTCAGACCTCAACTTCATGTACTATAAATTGTCTTCTTTAAAACAATGCTGGCTGATCACACGTCTTTCACTTATCCACCACTCAAACTTCAGCCCTCTTAAGAATCCCTTTCTTGGGGTTGCTGGGGGAAGGGCAGACAGGAGAGGGTGATGGGGATATGGACATTGGGGAGGGTATGTGCTATGATGAGTGCTGTGAAATGTGTGAACCTGGCGATTCACAGACCTGTACCCCTGGGGCTAAAAATACATTATATCCTTATTAAAAATAAATAAATAAATTCAATTAAATAAAAGCAAAAAAAAAAAAAAAAAAAAAGAATTCCTCTCTTGGCAAGATCAGGCTTCATGATGATTTGACACCGGATACAGGGTTGACTGGAAGTTTGGTTGTTTAGTTCAACTTCCCAATGTGAGAGGAAGCTCACTATGAAAGGCACTTCCATTCTTTTTACTGGTCTTAATATAGGTGAAAGAGAATTGTGTCTCTTAGGCAACCATGATGAATGTTTGCCATAAATTATCTAAAAGCTCAATATGTAATTTATTCCTGGTTGGAATTTTCTCCTGAGTAGGTTATGCTATATACTACACAGACATACATACAAGGAGAAGAAAGAAAAAGTCAAGAGTTATAATTACATTCACATGTTGGCTAATTGGGCCCTTCGGGGCCTTCTTTCTAATTATAAGAGGGCATACAAAGAAGAAATATCTCTAAAAGCGAGTATGTATAGAATGAATATGAGTTTAAATGGGTTATTCTGGCTATATAAAAGCTGTAAAACTTGATAGGAAAGAAACGCTATTACTTGCCAAACATCTCCTACACATTAAAAAAAAAAAAAAAAAATTAAGCCCACAGCAGTGTCATTGACAGAATATAAGATGAGAAAAAAATTACGTTAGCTTTAAAGAGGACACATTGAAGAAAGAAAGCTCCTTATCTACATTCTAGATGTAATTTTTTTAAAAATCTGTTTTAGAAATGCAAGGAAATTATAAACTTGTGATACCACTTGAAATTTAAAAAAAAAAAACACATATTTTTGTGGCAAACACAATGTATGTAAGATTCCTAAGACTTATGAAAATTCCATAGACACATTACCTAAATGCAAGCCTGAAAAGCTTCAGAGAATTTATTCATCAGTAACATGTAAACATTGATGCTTTATCTCGTAATGAAAGCAAAGGTAGATTTTGATCCCTGACATTGGGAAAACTATACATTATTGCTCTGATAACTCTTAAAGTAAAATCTACAGTTGCTTCTCTTCAGTTTCTCCTGGGGATTTAAGATGGCAGAAAGGGTGGAGAAAGAATGTACCTATGTTAGAGTAAATCATAGAACTTTTTACAAGGCTGTAATTTATTTTGTTTTACATCGAGTGGTACCCTTTTGACATGTCTATAAAAGTCTGAATGTTTATAGTAGATGTGTATATAATATTACATTACACCTCTTAACCAAGACAAACTGGCATAAACCCTAAAGCTCAATAGGAATAAGATTGCCTTTATCTCTTAAAACTGTCATTTTAATTTTCCACACTAGACAATGCTACAGATGCAGGATGACTTCAGTCTCCAGTGGCTGTTAGACCACAATCTTGTAATGTTTTGAATTTAGTACCTAATCAAATTGCTTTGCTTTTAGTATTCTTATCGTGATTTATGTGAATTGGTAGAGGGTACCCCCCTTCATATACCCGAAGGAACAGTGTATTTTATAGCATTCTAAATGCAAATCCTGCCCGCAAGATTTATGTCATGGACAATGGAAACACACGATTAAAAAAAAAATTAAATGAAACCCAGAAAAACTGAAATAATTTTCAAGTCAAACAGTCTTCAGTGGCTGAGCCTGATGCTCCGTGGGCCACCATGACCTAGCCAGAGTGCCTGAGCAGGGCACAGTTCATGGCCTGCAATTTCAAAGTTACCTTCTGTGGAGTTTGAATTAAATGCCCAGTTAATACAAAGGAGAATTTCCCTTGTGCAAAATCTAATCAAATGTAATATATCCATATTATAACTACTATTTCTATGACATTATAATTCAAGTTCCTAATTATGAGTTCAGTTCATAAAAAGAAAATTGACTTTCATTTGAACAGCATTTTCAGTCAGAAATGGAAAACACCATTTACGTATACAGGTTTTCAATTCATTATTCTTTTTATTTCAATACATATTATGGGCCCAATTCTACCTTCAAATACTGATATCAAACTCCCTGTTTAGTCAAGTTTATACACAAATCTGAGGATCAGTAGAAGTAGGAAAGGAAGGGAAATTATTCCTGAAGAAGGGTGAAACAATGATTCAGATTGCAGACCTGAAAAAAACAATCAAAAAAACAAAACAAAAACAAAACAAAACAAAACAAAAAAAAACAAAAAAACCTCTTGGAAGCAAGACTAGATTAAATCATCTCAAACTAGGTATGTTTGAGAAAGTAATCAAATCCTCTATCACTTTCCATTCAATGTTCTAGTATAGTTTTCTCCATAGACATACAACTGCTCTATCCCCACTTATCTCAGTGTTAGCTTAATTTGAGCTAGTTTTACCTGGGACCATAGACTATACAAATAGGTCTGCCACTTAACTGCGTAAAATGCAGAGAATTATTATTTTAGGTAAACTTGCAACATCTATTTTAAAAATTAGTCAAATCTCAAAAAAATTCCCTCTTAAATATTTTGGTAAATATTCTTGCTTTATTTTGTTCTTTTTAAATTTCAAAAACACACTTCCACAGTGGAGTAAAGGCAAAAAACAAAAACAAAAACAAACAAACAAAAAACGTTACTGGTCCTGATGTGTGAAATACCTCAAAGTGGGCCTGAACTCTAAATACCCCATCTTGTCTGCACAATAAATCCTGAGTCCCAAGTACTGAGGAACCTAGATTCTCTCTGACCCTAAACCAAGGTACTGCTTTTAACTGCAGATTGAGTAGAATTAGGCCTGCACGGAAGACAAGGTGAAAGAAGCCTGCCCCCTGGGCAGCTTTCAAGACAAGTGGTATTGCTTCAGGAGGACGGGAGATGGGGAAGGAAAACTGATACAAGTTCTTTGGCTCCCACAGAAAAATCAGAATAGGAAATCCTTGAAAACATCATCAGGAAATCTTAGGAAGCATCCTCAGTAGTGCTGGATGATATGTATAACTAGAGAAGACAAGGAGAGATCATTAAAGAATAAAAAGTCATCTCTACATTCAAGAAATAAGAAGGTGTGGGGCTGTACAAAGGAAATGTTTCTACAAAGCCCACAGTTGACAGTGTGATGATGACTGGCTCTATCAATAATAGGAAAGACCCCCACCACTGAATCAATAACTGAGCACAAATACAAACAAGGGCCCACTTGGTATTTGTATTAAAATAAAACAAAGTTCATTAGATTTTCCAGTTCATGAGAAATAGAATCCTGTTCAGAAAGGAAAAAATAAATAAATAAATAAATAAATTAATTAATTAACTGTCTCTAATTCATTTAGTTCAGTTTCTGTAGAGTGCATTTTCCATTGAAATGGACTATATGAAGACTTGAACTGTGTCTATTTTGCTAACCATCATGTTCACAATTTTCAGAACGTAACAGGCTTTCAATAAATATATGTTAAATGGATTTACACATGAAAAAGTGTTGTTCTTGAACTTACCTTCTCTGACCAAACATATTAAAAATATACTCTCATTATTTTTTTTTTGTGATTTGTAATGGGTGCTTGTGAGAAGAAATTAAGTGAAATAAAGCTTTTTAAAGTATTCACATTAAAAAAAAATAAAGTACTCGCATTTCATGTACTAAGTGCCAAGAACTATGGTTTGGATCCTACACACATTTTACAAATTGATAATTCAAGGTTCCATGAAAGAAAAGACCATGAGACATTTAAAAAATTTAATGGTTTATTAGAGCAATGATCAGACTAGAAAAGGAAAAGTCAGGGACTCTGCCATGAGCATTTAAGTCATTCCTCTTTAAATCCTATCCTGAGGTCAGAAACTTGCTACCGCTACTGAGAAATCAGAAAAATGTCAGGAACCTCCTTCCGATGTCACAGCTGCCCCACAGTTCTGAAGCTGGTGACTGGGAGTAGAACTCTTATAGACAAATGCAAGCACTTTTAGAAAACAAAATAAAACTAAGCATCATGGGATGGTTCTCAGAATAGGTCACATTAAAAATAGCTGAAGAAATCAAAGACATTATCTTAGAAACTAAAAAATTAATCAAGGAATAGACACATACTGCATGAAAAGCCTAAGGAAGTCATGGGGGTAACCATTTGGCCCTAGGCAAAGGACAGCACTGTTTAAAACAGGACTTGATGGCATAGCTTTGAGTCACTGGGACAGTTCTAAGTTTTAAGATGTAAAAACTTAAAAATGCTAGACGCTGAGTTAGATTATCTCACCTATTTATGTTACTTACAAGAAAAATGCAATGATGAATGTACTTCAAAAATTACAAACTATTTACTATACTGAATAAATAGTCATTAAACATAAAATTCACCTTGATATTAGAAACCTAAATAGAAATTAACAAATTCTACACGTCAACAACTGAAATATTCTAGTGGTAGCAGTAATCATAGCTTGTGATCTCTACTTTGTGCCAGATACTCTGAAGTTTGATGAGAACAGTGACTCGGCCTCATTCTTTAAGTATTCCCAACACACAAATGCCTTGTAACTGGCAGACACTGCACTCAAAACCAAGTCTGTAAGAAGCCAGTAGAAGACTCTTCAAAACTTGTCAGGGCAACAAAATACAACTTGAATAAACTGAGTATCACTACCTAAGATAAGTTATCATTTTAATACAGGATTTTGAGTAAGATGAATATTCAAGGGAAATTAAATTAGGATTTTTATGTTACAAGACTGTTTTATGATATAGATATTTTTTGAAATATGGTTTTAAAAACGATTTAATGCATTTGCCCCCAGCATCATTCTTAAAATCATAAACAATGTGTTCAAGTTACAGTTCTATCTACTAATTATATGATTGTACAACTGATTCAACTTTTATAACATCAGTATACTACACTGTAAAATAAAAGATTTACACTATCTAATTTGTTAGAAGAATTCAGTGATATAAACTATATACAACTGATAAATTATAAATGTATAGGTAAATCATAATTACAAGTAATTATTAATTATTGACCAACTGTTAGCTAGTCTACTTAGTGATTTATATGCAATATTTCATTTAATGTTCACAGTTGTCTTAATAATACTATTAGAATTTTAGAAAAATCCTAAGAAGGAGATACTCTTATTATTTTCATTTAATAGATAAGCAAAACAAGGATTAGAGATCCATAAATTTTGCTGAAAGTTACCATTTAGTCATGGGGTACTTAACCTATATTCATAAATTATAGGCTATGCAGATTTTACTTATTACTTTATTGCTTGTACTAGTCTATAATAACTTTGTTATTAGTTAAATTTTTATTTGATATTCTCAAAGCTACAGAAAAGTTTAAAGAACAAACACACATACCATTGACCTTGTGTATTTATCCTCTGCAATTTTGAGTAGATTATAATGAAAACTATATTATAGTGTATTGAATTTAATTGAATTTAAGAACAGACTCGAGTACACATGGAAAGGCATTGCGTTTGCTACTTCTGAAATCACACTTCAA
The DNA here is from genome assembly GCF_964662115.1 of Mustela nivalis. NCBI lineage: Eukaryota > Metazoa > Chordata > Mammalia > Carnivora > Mustelidae > Mustela > Mustela nivalis. The sequence goes on from NC_139029.1 coordinate 65,238,949, forward strand.
CCGGGTCCTTTGGTTTCTAAGGAATCCGACCAGCTACTATTATTTAGACGCATGGTTTCCAAAATTGCTCATTTTTTTTTCTCTGTGGAGAATTATCATATGTCCCCAACTCATGCCATAACAATTCTCTTAAAAGTCTTTGAAGAGAGTGCTCACTGAATCAAAGCAGGTGAACTTCTAGTATTTATGTGTAATTCACACAACTTCACACTTCTGGTATTTATGCTTAATTCACACAACATAAACAAAGATAAGTGTTTAAAATATTCTGTGGGTCCAATAATAGTGGTATTCTTTTTTTTTTTAAGATTTTATTTATTTATTTGACACACAGAGATCACAAGTAAGCAGAAAGGCAGGCAGAGAGAGAGGAAGAAGCAGGATCCCCACTGAGCAGAGAATCCGATGCGAGGCTCGATCCCAGGGCCCTGGGACCATGACCTGAGCAGAAGGCAGAGGCCTTAACCCACTGAGCCACTCAGGTGCTCCAATAATGGTACTCTTAAAGAGCATGAGACATTCCACATAAAGAAATTCCAAGAATGTCATCATAACAGAAATTTAGTTTTCAGTAACTGACAGACAAGGTATACCTTGTTTAAAAGAAGTAAGAACACAAGAGTCATAA